>NW_027507788.1:3064598-3095636 GCF_037356315.1 Lithobates pipiens
CCCAGAGCTGCTTAATAAATTATAAAAAAAAAAAACCTTTGTACCGTGTTTTTTTTTTTTGTGAATGGGTAGGGGTACAATGCATCCCCTACTCACATAGGGTGCGGTGGGGCCCCCTTATTAAAAGGGGGCTTCCGGATTCCGCTAAGCCCCTCAACAACCAATGGCCAGGGTTATCGGAAAGAGGCCCTTGTCCTAAACATGTTAAGGGCATGCGTCCCGAAGGTGGGGCACTCGCTCGTGGTAGTAAAGTCCACCCCATTTGTACATAAAAGGATATAGGCCAGGGATGGTGAACCTCGGCACCCTAGAGGTTTTGAGAAATTTACCATGATGCTCGTGGGAAAATGCAGTTCCATCTGGGGTGCCGAGGTTCACCATCCCTACTAGAATAGGCGCTATAAAAAGGTGGCTTACCGCTGGGGACAGTGAACAGCTCCTAAAAATGTGCACCGTTTAGGGTCAGGTCATACCAGATGCAGTTCCGTGTGATTGTTTTTTGTTTTTTTTTCCCTGCACAAAATGCGTGCACTGTGGCATTTTCCCAATGGCTCTAGTTCACACCATGCAGTCAGTTTCCGGTGCAGAAGAGCAAGAACTAGAGCCATTGGGATACATGGAAGACACTGTGCATGCATTTTGTGAGAAAAAAGAAAAAAAGCACACGAACTCTATCTGGTGTGAACTGGCCCTAAGACTCCTTTCACACCAGGGAGTTTTGCAGGCGCTAAAGCGTTAGAAATAGCGCCTGAAATCCGCCCTAAAGAAGCTGCACCATTGTGTATATAGTGTGAAAGCCCTGAGGGCTTTAAGACCCATTTCACACCACACCACCCATTGCGTCGGTGGTAAAATGCTGCTATTTTTAGCTGCGTTTTACCATTGGATTTGCGGCGCATTTCGGCCGCTAGCGGGGTGCTTTTACCCCCGCTAGCGGCCGAGAAAGGGTTAAAACCGCCAGCAATAGCTGCGTTTTGCCGGCAGTATTACAGCGCTGCCCCATTGATTTCAATGGGGAGGAGCGGTAAACACACCGCTCCAAAGAAGCTGCTGGCAGGACTTTTTTCTGACGTCCTGCCAGCGCACCGCTGTAGCGTGAAAGCCCTTGGGCTTTCACACATGGTGCAGCTTCTTTAGGGCGGATTGCAGGCGCTATTTCTAACGCTATAGCGCCTGCAAAACACCCTGGTGTGAAAGGGGTCTCACACTACAGCGGTGCACTGGCAGGACGTCAGAAAAAAAAAAAAAGTCTTGCCAGCAGCTTCTTTGGAGCGGTGAAAGAGCGGTGTGTTTACCGCTCCTCCACATTGAAATTAATGGGGCAGCGCTGTAATGCCGCCGGCAAAACGCCATTATCGCGCCGTATTGCCGGCGGTTTTAACCCTTTCTCGGCCACTAGCGGGGGTAAAAGTGCCCTGCTAGCGGCGAAATGCACTGCAAATCAGGCGGAAAATAGCTGCGTTTTACCGCCGACACAATGGGCGGTGTGGTGTGAAAGGGGGTCTTAGATATTCACACGGGATACAGCTGGGGACGACATTGGTGCATGCGCTCTGAAGGGAACGCACAACCATGCCTTCAGAGCTCTGTGCCGCAGCCGACCTCCCATATGCAATTCACAGCCCAGCCATTCATACAGGTGGAGCCCACCAACCCAGCAGAGACTGGGTGAAGATGGAAGCCCTGGCAGCGCACCCCAGGAGGACTTTGTTTTAATGCAAGCAGTCATAATGTGCTAGTATGCAATGCACACTTAGAACAATAACTTTTGTTTTTTTGTGTGTGTTCTTTAGTTTAGTGCACACCACATGCGTTCGTGTCTTTTTCTGCATTCAAAATGCATTGAAAAGTAGGTTACATGGTTTTTCAATGGCGCAGTTGACACCAGTGCATGCAGTTCCAAATAATAATAAAAGTAGATCGTACTCAAGGGGGGGTCTCACAAGTCGGCTCCCATGTCACAGCAGTGTGAAGTGAGCCTTAGCCCCCTTTTCACAGAGAAGGCTTTAAAACCGCGCTACTTCACTGGAAAAAGATTCCAAAGCTGCAGGTTCAATGCGACTTGGCTGACATCTGTGCAGCTTCACGCACAGATCTCTGTTCAAGTCGCAGCTGAAAAAAAAAAAAAAAAAAAAAGGAAAAACGCACATGTACTACTTTTTTAAATCTATGCGGCACTGCAAAGTTGGCATCACAAAGATTTAACCCATTGCCAGGAATGGGAAGAGACTTGTCATGCGATTTGACCTGTGAAGTCGCTCCAATGTGACCAGGGGGGATAAAGGACTTTACTACCAATGTAACCATACTGAGCCTCAGCTTCCTGAGGGGAGTGGATGGAGAATTCCCGATCCACACTCCGGGAAAAAAAAACTGGGAGCGGCTGGGTGCTGCTCAGCCAGCCATTCACAGGGAGCTTTGTATTCCATGAATGAAGAAAGCCTTCTCTGACTGGCTGGAGGTGGAGGAGGGGTGGGCGACAACATTCGACCCAAAAAAAAAAACCCCAAATTTGACCTTTTCTGTCATTCAGGATCTCACAGCTGTGAATGATAAACATCAATCGACATAACTGATCATTTTGTAGAGTGGAACACAGACCTCGCCCCTTCATAAAAGCTACAGAGAACCTCCAAAAAGCATTCAGTCTCTTCCAACAAGACAGCCATTGCACAAGTACACCCGAGTCACACTAGGGATGGAGGAGGAAATCAGCGCTGATCCAATAGAAATAAAAACACAGCAAACATAGGTAAAAAGCAGAAAAGGTTAAAAGATATTTACTACTAAAAGTTTTAAACACAGCAAATTTATTTTCTTACTCTTAGAGAGTTGAACTCCAGCCAAAACATTTATCATCATTTCAGATAGATCTGGGAAGGGTTAAAACCGATCTTTTCCCCTCACTTCCTGTCCCGGTGACCACAGAGAGCTCCCAGCTTCCTCAAGTGACCTAAAAAGACCCGCCCCGCCCTATGACAGTTCAGGCATCTCCATTGAAGGGTCCTGGTAATACTCTATCATACAAAAGACATTGCAGACAATTGTGCTCTTCCAACCTTGTGGAAACAGTTTGGTGAAGACCCTTTTCTGTTCCCCCCCCATCCCCCCCCCCCCCCCCCCGTGTACAAAGCCAGCTCCATAAAGACATGGGGTGACCAGTTTGGTGTGGAGGAACTTGAGAGTCCTGCACAGAGCCCTGACCTCAACCCTATTGAAAGCCTTTGGGATGGAACTGGAATGGTAATTGCAAGCCAAGTCTTGTTTTTAGTACTCAACATGCAAGCCAGGTCTATTTTTGGTGCCAAACATGAGGCCTATCCCCCAAAACCAGGTCTCTTTTGGTGCCCAACACGCAAAGCCAGGTCTCTTTTCTGGTGCCCAATGTGAGGCCCAACACAAAGCCTTTTTTGGTGCCCAACACGCAAAGCCAGGCTTTTTGTTGGTGCCCAACGTGAGGCCCAACACGCAAAGCCAGGCTGTTGGTGCCCAATACAAAGCTTTTTTGGTGCCCAACACGCAAAGCCAGACCTTTTCTGGTGCCCAACATAGACTTTTTTGATGCCCAACACAAAGCCAGGCCTTTTTTTTGGTGCCCAACACGCAAAGCCAGGCCTTTTGTTGCCCAACACAAAGCTAGGCCTTTTTGTTGGTGCCCACCGTGAGGCCCAACACGCAAAGCCAGGCTTTTTGTTGGTGCCCAACACAGACTTTTTTGGTGCCCAACACGCAAAGCCAGGCCTTTTCTGGTGCCCAACACCAGTACCCAACTTCCCAGACACCCTCCAAAAGCTTTTGAAAAGCCTTCCCAAAGAGTGGAGGATGTTACAACAAAGAGGGCAGCTCCGCATTAATGGCCATGGTTTTTGAACAGGACGTCCAACCAACTCATAAAAAAAAAAAAAGGGGTGATGACCAGGTATCCACAAAACATTTGGCCATACAGTTTATCTATTGGGGCCCCTCTAGCTCTGTAATGGATTCTACACAGGATATACAAGACTGGACTCCAGGCAGGGTAGGATTTTTTTTTTTAGTACCTAGCAATACCCTTAGTGGTCACAAGGACTGGAAGTGAGAAGAAATAAAAACCACAGACAACCGGAGACCTCGGGCCTCTTAGTCTGAAGAGTAATAAGTTACATCTAGTGATCCAGCAGGTGTAAACAACGCAATATCAGGATAGTGCTGGAAAGCTCTCTGTATAATATAATATATCTGTAATTCTTCCACAGAAGGCATCTTAGGCATGAAGGGGACTTCTACCTGCAGATGACTTCATTTTAAAGGGTTTGTACACATTGTATTACATACACCGAGTCAATTTGATTTATAGCTTAAAAAAAAGGAAATGATTCTGCTCGGTTGGAGGTGATCACCTCCTTTGCTCCGGCAGGTGACTACACCTTGTGTCGGGAAATAACACCTCTGCTTGAACACAGACGTATTTTATATTTCATCAGTAAAATGGACACAGGCTTCGTCTAGGTCAGACCCCAAGCAGAAGGATGCACAGCAAAACAGTACAAGCATGTAAAATACTGAATAAAATATACATTTCAACTTTATTGAATGCGGTTTGATCTGATATCTAAAAAAAAAAGTAAAATGTAGGACAGGGAGCAGGCTGCGGGCACGACCCTGGGAATGAGCTTGCCCTCCGGGGCCTGCAGCTTGCCCACCCCCACCCCATACCATCCCCCATGAGGGATCATACTGAACCCGATACTCCGCACCCCACTTCCCAGCATTGTGTCTGGGAGCGACCCTCCCTCCCTGTGCCAGTTACTGTATATGCACCATGCCACCGTTTGCAGGTGTCACCTGACCAACCCAAACCATAATACCGCCACATCTCTAAAGCTGCACTCTCATCATCCACATTCCTCTGGTCACCAGGGACAGCCCAGGCATACCATTCCTAACCATCTCAGACTCCAGGCAGATTCCACAATATTGAAACCCACCAGGGGAGGGGGGGGGTGGGATATCCTCCCCAACTCTTAAGTCATGCCGGACAGCAGCTCATGCAATTCTGCCCTTGCAATACGAGGGCGGCACTCGCCAAGCGCACTCAAAATCTTAGAAGGCGTACAGCTCGGGCAAGCCCTATATTAGATGCAGAAGCAAAACCCATCACCGTCTGTCATTGCTGATCTAAACAAGAGGGGAAAAAAAATAAAATATAAATTGACAGATGGTTATCGTTTCCCGTTTACAATACTATAAATTAGCTTTTTTTCCCCCTCCATTAAAAGTAAAAATGTGGCTTGTTTTAAACAGAAAAAAAAAAAAAAAAAAATTATCAGCTCATGCACACTACATCCGAGAAGAAAGAAAAACCCCATATGGGGGAAAAAAAAAAAAAAAAAAAAAAAAAAAAAGGACGACCCCCAACACAGCCAGGAGGCAGACGTGGACTCATTAAGAAAACTCATATGTGGAATATGGCGTGTATGTGTGAGTAGGAAGGAAAGGGGTGGGGGTGCAGGTTGGGGGGGGGGGAAACAAGCAGCCCACACCCCTCCCTGGAGACACAACTAACAGTAATTATTGCTGGCGGAAACTTCAACAGAAGTGGCAGTTACAGGCACAAAGCGCCCCCCCATCTTTTCCTGCACTTGGCATGGATTCCTCGCCACCCTCCCTGCCCATCGTACACACCTCGCACAAAAACGTGGCTTTTCCCCCCCTTCTTCCAAGAAAGCCCGGGGCAGCCTGTGGCAGTGTGCCAATCACAGTGGTCGGAGCTACAGGGGTGGCAGGAGGGGGGAAGAGGGGGGGGGGTCACAGTGCACGGGGTTTAAGGTCACAGTGGGCGGAGCAAAAGGGCATCAAAGTGCAAGTAGATGAGGCGATTCCCTCCGCTTGAGTCCATTGGTGTGACAGGCCAGTGCAGTTTACTATGGCAAAGTCCTCCATGACATCTATCTGATCTGTTTGAAACCCTGTGATCCATCCGGACCCAGCGGCTGCCGGATCACATTGTTAGGCTGTCTGTTCTCCTCCAGCTGATTGATTCTTGCTGGCCTAGAAAAAAAAAAAAAAAAAAAAAAAAAAAAAAAAAAAGACAAAAGAATTTTTAGGTGCAATCATTTAAATCCTGTCAAGAACTAAGACTTGCCCCACAAATATGTCCCATTCACACACAACCCCAGAAGGTTCCCGTGTGATCTTTAGCAGCACTGAACTTTCAGTGTGCGCTTTCAAGTGCAGGCTCCTTTATAGCTGAACTCCAGCAAGCAGGGAACAGATTAGCAATTGCTAATGATAGTAAAGTTGTGTTCTGCCCACAGCATTTGGATTGGCAGCATGCAGAGACAACTACACCATACACCCTCACCACCATTGGAGCACTCCCATGGAGTCATGGGAAAAGGTCTATATAGTTTCTATGCAGAGCACATCAGAGGTGACGCGCTCTGCCTGCCCACATCCTCCCTGTGGCCAAGGACATAACAAGGAGTTTTAGGTGTTTTTTTTTTTTTTTTTTTTTTTTTAAGAATTATGAAAAAGTATTAATTGTAAAGATTTACCAGTGATTTTCAGGTGTATGCAGAGGGAGTAGGATACCAGAGCTCAGCTTTAACCACTTGCTTACTGGGCACCTAAACCCCCCCCAATTTTCAGCTTTTAGCGCTGTCACTCTTTGAATGACAGTTGCGCAGTCATATTACACTGTACCCAAATTCAATTTATATAATCCCCCCACAAAGAGCTTTTTGGTGACATTTGATATCCATCTATACATCTATATTAGACATATAGTATTTATCGGCGTATAACAGAACGGCCGAAAATACCTGGAAGCCACCGAGAACTACCGAGCGCCGCCGAGATACACAGGACATCCGCTCTGTATCTCGGCTGCGCCATTTTTAAATGACAAACACACAGACAAGGCTGCATTGATATGCATGGTTTTTTCTTTAAATTCCCTCCTAAACTTGGGGTGCGTGTTATACGCCAATTGTGTGCGCAAACATATATACACACCCCAGATGAAATTTAAGACAAAAAAAATAAAATAATTCATTTTGTTAATAAATTTTGCAAACAGGTAATTTGTCTCCTTCATTGATTTACGCTGATGAGGCTACACTGAAAAGGTGGCACTCGTAGGCATTGATAAGTGCCAGCAATCGGTGCCACCTATGTACTGGTGGTCACATGTGAGGCGGCTGTGCCTCTTCGTCTTCAGGACCCTTCAACTGAAGCTAGTGATCAGCATAAGAAAAGGAGGAGAAATTGGTTTCTACTCCTTTTCTTATGCTGATCACTAGCTTCAGTTGAAGGGACTTCGGTCCTGAAGACGAAGAGGCACAGCCGCCTCACATGTGGCACCGATTGCTGGCACTTACCAATGCCTACGAGTGTAACCCCCGCCACACACACACAAAAAAAAAAAAACAAAAAAAAAAAAAACAAAAAAAAAAAAAAACCCCCCGATTACCAATATTCTGTTTACATCACGTGATCAGCTGTCACTGGCTGACAGCTGATCACGTAGTAAAGGGCTGGGATAGACCCCCTACACCAATCTGTGATCACCCGAGTCTCATTGACTGAGATGGCAGCATGCGCACGCACCCTTCAGGAGGGTGTGACGAGGGTGCAAAGGGGAGGACGTCTATTGAGGGCCTCCCGGCAAAGCAGATCCACGCTGTAGCAGTCATTCGGCTATAGTGTGGATCTGAAGGGGTTAAATCAGTTCAAAAAAGGCAGCCCCCCCCTAAACCTTTAAGGCATGAGGGGGGGGGGGGGGGGGGGCGAAACACATCCTAACCAGCCAATGCGAAGATGTGAGAGCTGGTCACAATCTACTGCTATGCGAATTGGATGGGGGGGTGGGGACCCAAATACGATTCACACAGGTGGGAACCCAGCCTACAGCAATAAGCCCCCCCCCCCCCCCCATTCACATTGGTGCGACTGCTCCTGCTATTTGACAGTTCCAAAACACATGACAAGTCGCACCCCATTGCCAGCAACTGAACCGCTCACATGAGTCGCATCACTGAAAGAAGTTCTTGCTTATGACTGGCCTTCAGGTCATATTTTCCTGAAATAAGCTCCTGTAATGGAATTTGAACTCTCGGTTCTGCTGTGTTTACACTATACTGTAATGGATGTCTGTACATCATGGAGAATCCCCCCCCCCAAAAAAGAAAAAAAAAAAAAAAAAAAAAAAAAAGGAGTTCCTGTGCTACTTTTTACCGATTTTATTGCGATTTGCATTGACTTCTTTTAAATAAAGCCAACAGTGCAAACCCCACACATCAATGTGTGGCTTTGAAATTGCGCCAAAGTCACAAAAGGTGTGAAGCAGGGATCAGGAAGATTCCATGGGGGCTTTACATGACCCTGACTGTGTCCACTATATCAGGGTCAATTCTACATGAGGGTGCTCTATGGAGGATCGGTATAAAACTGTCACTAATACAGAAGGTCACCTGTCCACCACTGGCTTCTCAGCTTCCTCCTCTGGGCTGGCACTCCCCAGGATTCGCTTTCTGGCCTCCGCGTACTCCGCTTCCCTCTGCGCCAGCGACTTAACAGGCGCGGTGGGGCGGCTGCTGCAATGGGAGTTGCTCGCCAAGCCGTTGCTCGTCGGCCTTTTGAGGATCCTGATCTGAGGAGGAGGACCGGCAGGCAGAGAGTCGTCCTGGATAACCACCGGGAATTTCGGAGGAGACCGCGATTTACTAAAGAGAGAGAGGAGATGAAATTCTGTATTGAGTGGCTGACCTGTGCATTGAGAAAATAAAGGAGACAGACGAGAGAAGGGAAAGAGACAGACAGACAGATGAGAGAAGGGAAAGAGACAGACAGACAGATGAGAGAAGGGAAAGAGACAGACAGACAGACGAGAGAAGGGAAAGAAAAGCTTGCAAGTTTGAAGACTCAGCATCCGATTGGAGGAATTCCAGAGTAGAGACGACTCCTTGGGTCACTAATACTCACTTCTCTCTCTGTGTGATCCTCAATTTCTTCTCCAACCGTCGCTCTATCTCCTGGAGATGTAAAACACAAAGATGCCATGAGCGAAGAGGACAACATAAGAAATCATCTACACAGCCTCCTCTCTATTACCATGGAGGAGGCCAGATACTGCTTGGTATTAAAAACACGTCAGGTCACTTATAAAATAGAAAAAAAAAAAAAAAAAAAAAAAAAAAAAAAAAAAAGTTTGTGTGCAGCCCCTCCCCCATACTTACCTGAGCTCGATCTTATTGGCTTCCGCCAATCACAAGGAGGTGGGTGGGATGGGCTCATCAAGACTAGGCCCACCCCTTTCCTGACAGATCCCCCATTCATAGAAGCCGTACTGCAGCTTCTACAAATGAGATCTATGAATGGAAGGGGAGGAGCTATAAACGCTCCACCTGTCCCACATTCATAGATCCCGTGCCATTGGTAGAAGCTGAGGTACGGCTTCTATGAATGGTGGATCTAGCCGGAAAGGGGCGGGCATAGTCAGGCTCTGTCAACAGACCTCTAGCTTTATTAACCCCCCCCGCTGAGTGCGAAGATTTACGGCAGAGGGGAGAACAGGACAGAGGAAGATTTCTCTGAAAAAGAAGAATCAGCACAAGGGACACATCACACCAAATTAGTCCCTTGTGTTGATCTTTTTAACTAAACTATTACAGCTGAATTCCATGATTCCTAGGACTTTAAAATTGTTGGTTTGGGCCAAGCTGGTCCAAATAAACTATTTCCTTCACACACTACCAGATTTTCTGCAAATTCTCCACCCCCCCCCCCCCCCCCCCCACCTTCAGAATTACCAAAACCATATAATATGAGGTCAAGCCTTAGGAGTTTCAGTTTGTGTACAATCAGGCAGGTCCTTCACTACATGGTCTTAGTAAATCTGATAGTGTGTATGGGGCTTAAAGAGGAAGTAAACCCTGATGGGTTTACTTGCTCTTTGATTCCCTGCAAAGGTAAATCATAATGGACTACTATACATCGCATCGCATCGTAGTCAATTACGTGTCACTTACCTGACACAGGAGCCAGCAAAGTCCCCGCTTTCCCCTGTAGTTCCGAGCGGCCATCTTCTGTGGGTCTCGCCGCTCCGCTGCTGTCATTCAGCAAAGCTGCGATGACGTCACTCCGGCGCATGCGCACAGGAGCCGCTACTTGCAGCATATCGCCGTTGACAGCGATGCGCTCAGTGCGGCTGCGCCATAGACAGCGGTGCCTGTCTTTCGCCAAATATTTCCTAAACCGTATAGGTTTAGGAGATATTTCTTGGACCTACAGGTAGGCCTTAATCTAGGCTTACCTGTAGGTCAAAGTGGTTTGTAAGGGTTTACATCCACTTTAAGGCTCCATTCACACCTAAGCATACTGCAGCGACACCTGACGCACCGCGTATTTTGGAGCGGCGTCTTTCATTTGACTGGGCCTTCCTCCGCTCTAAAAAAATAAAAAAAAATAAAAAAAAATAAAAAAAGTCACCATAGAAGTTCATGTACCGAGCGCGTTCCGATTTTTGGTTGGATAAAAAAAATAAAAAAAATAATAAAAAAAAGTGGCCCTGTGATTAGCTGGATGACGTCACTCCGCGCAGGGACGGCACAGTACTACTGAAGCAATGGCATATAGCGCTACTGCTTCAGTTGTCTTAAGTGCGCCTGTGACGCATGACGTCGACAAATGTAAATACAGGGATATCTCCTAAAACGTGCAGGGATAGGAGATATCCTTGTTAACTGCAGGTAAGCCTTAATATAGGCTTACCTGTAACAAAGTTGTAAACAAGGGTTAAAAACCACTTTAAACGTGGGTCTGAAGTTTTTTTTTGTTTTTAAACCCTCACACATGCTATGCATAATAGAAAAAAAAAAAAAAAAAAAAAAAATACTGTATCCAGCTTCCAACCCCCCTTCCCCCAACAGTCTACCCGTTACACTTACCTGAGCCCCATCATGATCCAGAGCTGTGCATGAGAGCAGCAGCTCTCTACTCTGTCCCCCCCTCACAGGGCAGATCCATTGGCTCCTGCCGCTGTCAACCTGACAAAGGGGCGGGGCCATGCCCTGCTGTCTAACTATGGACGCGGGGATCAGGAGCGAGCGCCCCCCCCCCCCCCCATAGAAAGCAGACAGCTTTCTATGGGGACCACAAAGGTGAGAAGCTAGGAACACCGGCGGGGGACCCAAGGAGGAGGCTCAGGGTTACCAATTGCAAAACAATTACACAGGACAGGTAAAACTTTTTTTTTTTTTTTTTTTTTATTATTATTTTTTTTTTTTTTTTTTTACAAAAACAGCCCCGGGACTGCAACACAGAGATCCTCCTCAGCCGGGGGAAGTGTCCGATGAGACCTCACAGTCTGGAGACACTCAGCATTTTAATGCGTCTTCACATGGCTGCCAAATAAATCGCGCTAAACATGGCGGTAATAATAACTGCCTGGGAGCCTTAAAGGGAAATCACACACTATTTATAGCCAAGTCTAAAGACACACGACTGCTGAAACCTCACACTTCAGAGCGATCAATGTCTCCCTATAGAAGAGCAAAGAGAACCACCTCAACTAATCTGATTGGTTAGTACTAGGGATCAACTGATTGGTGGGGGAAAAATAAAAATAAAAAAAAAAAAAAGGAAAGGCAGAGAGCGACAGAGCAAAAAAAAAAAAAAAAAAAAAAAAAAAAAAAAAAAAAAAAAAAGGGAGAGGCAGAGAGCGAGAGAGAAAAGGAAAGAAGAAAAAAAAAAAAAAAGTTGATTATCAAATTTATTTTAATAAAATGATTTGGGAGGGGAAAAAAAAAAAAAAAAAAAAAAAAAAGGAGAAAGTTTTCTATTAAAGATACATTTAAAATACATTAATAATTTAGTTTGTCCAGCATGAAATGGAGCTTAGTTATGTAGCATGAGGCTGTACATTCTGCAATATTTACATTATTGGTAAACTCATTCAATGAATCCAAGCTCTGCAAGCCGAGAGAACATGCACTGCATTGATGCCACAGTAACCATGAGCTATAAACCAAAGTTCAGGAATATTCCTTTATCCAACGGTTTTGCAAATCTATGTACACTACAAACCATACCGTATGATTGAATCGGTTCGGCTATCGCCGTTTTACTAACCTGACAGCTTATTCTTAATAGGAAACCTTCATTTTTTTGTTGGCAAATATTAAAGATTCTAACTACCAGCAAGAACGAGTCCTTCCATTTAAAGAGCACCTGTCACTTCAGATCCATGGTAGTGAATGGGAGTGTCGGCGAGTCAACAAGGGGGTCAGAGGCGAACCGCTGCGGGACAGAGATGACAGCTGCTCTTTAAAAATGATGATTTAAATCAAGAGGATTTGAAAAGCCTTTTTAGTAAGCAAATTAAACTCGCCCTGCTACAAAGCATTAAAAAGTTATTTACAATTTTTTTTTTTTTTTTTTTTTTACATTTAGCATTTTTTTCCCCCTTCAATGTGAAACGTGCAAATATATATTAAAGATCTAAAAATAAGAAAAAAATAAAATACATTTGAATTATTTTATAAAATGGAACAAAAATAAAATTAAAAACTCAACAGGAAAATAAATGGAGAATAAGGAGTTAAATAAGACTGATTAGAGTAAATTAAGGATTATTAAGGGTTAAAACAGGAACTTAAATTTTTTTTTTTATAATTTGACAGGTTGCTTTAAATTGACTTAATCTGCAGATGGAAGTTCATCCCTTTGATCTGTAAATGAAGAAACAGATACAAAGAAACAATGATTTTTTTTATATCTTTGTTTCAGCTGCTAAGCAAAGTAGTTGATAAACACCTCCAATTGCCGGGACTTTATTTACACTTCAGCTGTCAACAGGGAAACCTCACAGAGATGACAGCATCAGGAGGAGGGGAACCCACCCGATGGGCACTTGTATTCTGACAGCGGGAGGACTTCACCCCCCTACAGAATACACCGATCAAGGTGAACAGAGATAGGCTGCAGAGCTCAAAGGGAAAATCTAACAGGGTGGTTGTATAGAAGTCAATTTGTTGTACACCAACCAGTCTGTCCCTACTGAACCACGTGAAGGAGTCCCACTCCTCCTCCAGCCACCCCACTCCCTACCGCCGCCACCCCCTCCCTACCGCCACCACCCCCCCTCCCTACCACCTTCTCCAGCCACTCCCCCCTCCCTACCACCTTCTCCAGCCACTCCCCCCTCTCTACCACCTTCTCCAGCCACTCCCCCCTCCCTACCACCTTCTCCAGCCACTCCCCCCTCCCTACCACCGCCACCTTCTCCAGCCACTCCCCCCTCCCTACCACCGCCACCTTCTCCAGCCACTCCCCCCTCCCTACCACCGCCACCTTCTCCAGCCACTCCCCCCTCCCTACCACCGCCACCTTCTCCAGCCACTCCCCCCTCCCTACCACCGCCACCTTCTCCCCCCTCCCTACCACCGCCACCTACTCCAGCCACTCCCCCCTCCCTACCACCGCCACCTACTCCTGCCACTCCCCCCTCCCTACCACCGCCACCTACTCCTCCTCCAGCCACCTCCCCCCTCCCTACCACCTTCTCCAGCCACTCCCCCCTCCCTACCACCGCCACCTTCTCCAGCCACTCCCCCCTCCCTACCACCGCCACCTTCTCCAGCCACTCCCCCCTCCCTACCACCGCCACCTTCTCCAGCCACTCCCCCCTCCCTACCACCGCCACCTTCTCCAGCCACTCCCCCCTCCCTACCACCGCCACCTTCTCCAGCCACTCCCCCCTCCCTACCACCGCCACCTACTCCAGCCACTCCCCCCTCCCTACCACCGCCACCTACTCCTCCTCCAGCCACCTCCTCCTCCAGCCACCCCCCTACCGCCACCGCCTCCTCCAGCCACCCCCACTCCCTACCACCACCCCCCCATGCCTCCTCCTCCAGCCACCCCCCCTACCTCCTCCTCCAGCAACCACCCTCCCTACCGCCTCCTCCAGCCACCCTGATTGTGATTGGTGGGCACTCCATCTCCGGAGTATATGAGACACCAACATATTATGGGATGGCCCAGGAGAGATCTCAGACTCTACAGTCTCTCCCCAGGCCTCCCTCACCCTCAGGCCTGTCCCCCCTGCTCCTCCCACTACTATATACACAGGACAGGCCTCCCCTTACACAGCCGGCCCCGGCCTCAGTCAGGACACTCTCCGGCCTCCACTCACCCCGCTGTCGGCCGCATCCTCCCAACTCTCAGCGACCTCATCCTCTTCCATCTTCCGCTCCCCGGAAACCAGGCCGCGCGCCGGCCTTTACTGCGCAGGCGCCGCTCCTGCACCAGCACGTACACGTACGCGCGCGCGGCCGACACGCAAAACGTGACCGGAAGGAGACCTAGCGTCGGCCGGAAACTGTCAGTCCGCCATCTTGGTACTCCTGTGTCTGGTCTGTAGAGAGCAATGTCATCATAAGTTCAATCGGCGCCTCTCAGAGCAGACAGACCCCACCCCCCCAACCCCCACACAGACAGACCCCCCCCCCAACCCCCACACAGACAGACACACAATATTATTGTCAATGGGAAATAATACTAATCAGGGAGGGTTAAAACTCCTTGTTTGCCATGTGTGCCCCATTACTTCCTGTCCCATGACCACAACAGGAAGTGAGAAAAATTCCCTCTGATGTGAGGGAACTAGAAGTGTCCCCATTGGAAGATTTTCCTTCTCTTCATGTCCTGGTGACAACTGTAAGATTTTGGATTTGCCATCACATGTCCCTGTGACTCCAGGACAAGTAGTCGAGTCCCCCCTTACATCAGAGTCCCCCTTACATCAGACCACCCTTACATCAGACCCCCCCCTTACATCAGAGTCCCCCTTACATCAGACCCCCCTTACATCAGACCCTCCCTTACATCAGAGTCCCCCCTTAAATCAGACCCCCCTTACATCAGAGTCCCCTTTACATCAGAGTCCCCCCTTACATTAGAGTCCCCCTTACATTAGAGCCACCCCCCTTACATCAGAGTCCCCCCTTAAATCAGAGCCCCCTTCACATCTGAGTCCCCCCTTACATCAGGGTCCCTTTTACATTAGACCCCCACCTTACATCAGGGTCCCCTTTAGATTACACCCCCCCTTACATCAGGTTCCCCATCAGGGTTCCCCCTTACATTGAGTCCCTCCTTACAACAGGGTCCCCATCAGTGTCCCTCTATATATCAGGATCCCCACTAGAGCCCCCTCCTGCCACTGTCACCTACCACCCAGATGCAGCTTACCACTACTTACTTCTGGCAGCCGCTCCCCAGCAGCGTCCGAGCGGATAAACCTCCACATGCGGGCGGCGCTGGCAGTGAGAGATGAGACGCGGTAACTATCTCTCCGCTCGCCCGGGGCTGCAGCTCTGTCCGGAGCAGCCTTCGCAGCCCTGCTGTTATGGCGGGGCAGTGGTGATGCCAGGCAGGCAGTGAGAGATGATGTCATCCGCTGACCACAGCACCGCTGACAGAGATTGGCAGCGAGCGCCGCGCGGGACAGGGGGAGGTCTGACCAATATCGGTACGTTTCTGACTGATACCGATCATTTGAAAAATGTGAATATCGGCCCCCAATAATCGGCCCCCAACAATCGGCCCCCCAACAATCGCCCCCCCAACAATCGCTCCAACAATTGCCCCCAACAATCACCCCCAACAATCACCCCCAACAATCACCCCCAATAATCGGCCCCCAACAATCACCCTCAACAATCGGCCCCAACAATCGCCCCCCAACAATCGCCCTCAACAATCACCCCCAACAATCGGCCCCCAACAATCACCCCCAACAATCGCCCCCAACAATCACCCCCAACAATCGGCCCCCAACAATCACCTCCAACAATCGGCCCCCAACAATCACCTCCAACAATCGGCCCCCCAACAATCACCCCCAACAATCGCCCCCAACAATCGGCCCCCCAACAATCGCCCCCCAACAATCGGCCTCCCAACAATCGCCACCAACAATCGCCCCAACAATCAGCCCCCAACAATCGTCCCGCTCCGATAACCATATAAAAAAGGGGGAGGGGGGGTTGGGACTTTATATGAGGCAATGAGTGGGAAGGTTCTTCTGCCTCCATCCCTGTTATGTTAGAACAAAAAGAGGAGGTTTGTTGGGACTTTATATGAAGCGCAGCTAAAAGTATTGAAGGAGAAATCGCATCTTAATGGATTCGAAACAATTTCTACACAGAATAATGAAATAACACGATGAGCGAGAATAATATCTTCACAATTCATTGTCCATCATGACAACATAAGTCACAGTATAATAATAATAGTAATTTCATAAAACGTCTTTGTAATTCATCATCAACATAATTGGGTTAATGGTGACAATAAAATCCATAATTATCGATCTCAGAATCACGGGATTGCGTTGCTGTAGCATAAGGCTGGGGCTCTACGCGTTTCAGGGGGAGATATCCACCCATCAGCAGAAGTAACAATATGTACCGCTCTATATTGAAAAAGAGTGAACAGATGGTTGGGGGGAGGCAGAGGAGGCAGTGGAAATATTTCCCAGACACTCTTACCTACAAAAGGTTGGATTTGTAAAAGGGTGGTGTTGGATAGCTGGGGTAGCCCGGGATAGCAAACATCTCCAGGGGGCTGAGGCCGCACTGAGGCAAAAGGAGTGCAAAAGACATCAGTGATAGCGTGATCCCCAATTAGGAATTGTCAGGGCTGGCCGCTCAGCTGTTGGCTAATTGCCAGCTCCTATCTCTCCACAGTGACTCACCTGCTGATTATCCTGCTCGTCAGTCCTGCCTGCTTATGCAGGCCACACACAGTCAAAT
The DNA here is from genome assembly GCF_037356315.1 of Lithobates pipiens. NCBI lineage: Eukaryota > Metazoa > Chordata > Amphibia > Anura > Ranidae > Lithobates > Lithobates pipiens. The sequence continues at coordinate 3,081,398 of NW_027507788.1, forward strand.
TTCGAAATAATTTTCTTTTCAAAATCAGAAAATTCTTTTTTTTTTTGTGATCGGATGGCGCCACCATTGATTCTCGAAATTCGGCTGACCGAGCCTTCAATTTCACCTCCATGTTGCTACAGAAATTAATTTTCGTGGCCGGGAATCTTCTTTTCTCTCTGTAAATTCTCTTTTCTTATTACATTTCTCGCACGATTCTCCCATCATTGATTAGAAAATCGTTCGTTTTTCAAAAAATTTCCAGCATGTCCCATTCCTCAAATTTGATTTCCACACAAAAATCGGCTGTTGCTACAGCCCCCACTAATGGTGCGAAATTCATAAGAAAATTCTTAGATACGGTTTTCGAAAGAAAATTCTTTTCGAAAATTCAAACCGCGTATGGACCGGCATTAAGCCGTCCAGTCCAGATGATCTCTGCCTTCGCCTTGGTCAACATCACAGAGACTATCTCCTGCGATCCTGTTCAAGACTTGCTTTGCTGACATCCCCTTCTGGCTCCAGATCCTGCTTGCTCTTCCACTACATTGATCCCTGACATCTGGCTTGGCTGACTATCCGTTTCCGATTACCGAACTCTGGCTATGTTTTCGACTACATTTGTTCTTTTTACTTTTATTATTAAACAAGTGCGATCTAACTGTACTTCTGTCTCGGCCTGATTTCATGGTTTCTGACAGAAGTTGCATCTGGCGCAGGTTGTAAAATAGTAGTAACAGAGAAAGCGGCGCCGCTACTATAACCAGCAAAGTACACACTACAAAAAAAAATCGATGAATAAAGTGTCCAAAAATATGAATAATGAGAACAAATAATTAAAAGTCTCTTAAATGTGTCAGCGTCCTTAGTGTGATAAAATAAACCACCCCTGTGTTCCACATAAAAATTGAATAATAAAAATAAGTTAAATGAAAAGTCTCTTGTTGTGTCCTTGATGAACCACCGCTGTGCTCCACGACAAAGGTGAATAGCGCCACCCATAGGAAATCCCGCTTACCAAAGGGTAAGCACAAACAGCGTTTGGATATATGCAGCCGCGGCCTTGGATGTATAGAATGGGACCCTCAAGGCAACCTCCTCTGGGCAGTCGAAGGCGCTTGGACTCAGCAATTCATATAATCCGTATCAGCGTGAGCCATACAAACCAAGAAAAGGACCATAGCGTGATACCGCAATGACGATGTATTTATTAAAAAAAAAAACACGTAGGTATATGCTTACAAAATTCCAGTAATCTAAAATCACTATAAACAAACTCCGGCCGGCATTCTAGGAGCCCTTCCTCCTTTGTAAACAACGTGGTGACGTCACTCCAGGACGCGTTTCGTCATACACAGACGTTCTCAATGGGGATTAGAATACGACCAATAGATTGCTGTGAATAGGAACATGGTAAAAGTGAAATATGTCTAAATAGAGCTGCAGAAGGCACATTAAGGAATTCAAATCAAGAGGGGTAGGTGATGGTATGAAGAGCCGGGGGGGGGGGGTGAAAAAAAAAATCCATTAACGTGATTTAGGGTTGCCACCTTTTCTTCAAGCCAAACCCGAACACTTGGTGCCCCAAGGAGAGTAGTAATGCAGTGCACCTAGAGTGCCGCAGCCACATGTGGGTGTGGCCAAATTGCTTTTGCCGACATCATCAACCCTGTCCCCCAGTGATTCCGAACCTGCTCCCAGAAAGCTGCCCGTGGCTCCTGAACAGCAAGAGATTTGTGTGTGACTATCTCAGTTGCTTGGGGAGCCACAGCCTGGTCTGGTTAAATGTGTCCGGGTTTCAGACGGACTGAAACCCGGACACATGATTCAAAACCCGGACTGTCCAGGTGAATCCTGGACAGGTGGCAACCCTAATGTGATTGCTCATACAATATTTTTTTAGCTATAAAGTCCCAACAAACCTCCTCTTTTTTGTTCGCTCTGATAATCGGCCGACCGCTTATTTAGAGGGACCGTCCCTGATTTGGAACAAAGTCTGATCTATATAGTTGTGTATAAAATGGACTGTGTTAAACGTTTCATCCAATTTCTAAATTGCGGCATTTGTGAATGTCAAAACCAAACATAAAGGAATAGTAGTGGTAAAAAAAAACAAAAAAAAAAAACACTTGTGCGTTAAACTAATCATTGTTTAAAATAATTTTCCTTTAAAGGGGTTGTAAAGTAAAAATTTTTATTTTTTTAAAATAACAAACATGTTATACTTACCTCCACTGTGCAGCTCGTTTTGCACAGAGTGGCCCCGAACCTGCTCTTCTGGGGTCCCTCGGCGGCTGTCTCTGCTTCCTCCCGCAGGTGCTTCTCACGTTAATGCGAGCTCCCTCGCATTGGTGAGAAGCACTGCGGGCGCGCTCCCGTGATACAGCCGGCGGCTATAGCCGCTCGCTGTATCACAAGGCCCCGCCCCCGGCGCGCTGCGTCATTGGATGTGATTGACAGCAGCACGAGCCAATGGCTGCGCTGCTTTCAATCCATCCACTCCAGCCAATCAGCGGCCAGGTTGAGCGGCGAAGAGGACGACGGGGGCGAGCGCGGGATTTTCGAGGGGTCAGGTAAGTAAAACGGGGGGACTGGGGGCGCCGGCAGTGTGAGATGTTTTTTCACCTTAATGCATATAATGCATTAAGGTGAAAAAACATTTACCTTTACAACCCCTTTAAGGGGAGCGTGGCAGGGGCGGGGCATGTCCTATGCCTGCATACTTTTGCTGGTAGGAGTCCCTCGTTCCCATCTGTAAAGGTTGGGAAGTATGCATGCATGTTATCTTCTTTATTCCCGTACCGTGTGACCAGGCTATGGGTCTCTGCAACGTGAGTTTGGTTTCCGGTTGCTACTGGAGGACATCTTGCCATGCCAGGTGCCATGCTTTGCGACTGGCTGCAATGTACTTTTCACTGGTCCTTGGTTGCCCGTAGCAACTGCATTACTCCTCCTGTTTGTGAGAGGTGCCACCCTCCTGCTCCGGGCCGCTCTCACCCGCGCCCTCCGCCGCTTACAGGAGCCGTCGGTAGCGGCGGAGGCGATTGGGTCCTACCGATGGCTAGGTATGGAGACGAGTGAGGCGAAGATGGCCCCCACCTGTCTCTATACCATAGGAGGGCGGAAGCCACATCAAAACGTCACTTCTGCCCATACCTCTTAAAAGTGTATTTTTTTCAATGTAATTTTTTTCAAATTACTTTTTTTTTTTAATTGCATTTTAGTCCAAATATGAGATGTGAGGACTTTTTGGCCCCCCAGATCTCATATTTAAGAGGACCTGTCATGCTTTTTTTCTATTATGAGGGATGTTTACATTCCTAGTAATAGGAATAAAAGTGATCCGTTTTTATTTTTTTTATTTTTTTTTTAAAGTGTAAAAATAAATAAAATCAAGTAAAATAAATAAGAAATTTTTATTTTTTATTTTTTTTAAACACAGACGAGCTCGCGCCCAGAAGCTAAGAAAACGGCGGTCAAACCACACATGTGAGGTGTCGCCGCATTCGGCAGAGCGAGAGCAATAATTCTAGCCCTAGACCTCCTCTGTAACGCAAAACATGCAACCTGTAGAATTTTTTAAAATGTCGCTTATGCAGATTTTTGAGGGTAAAAGTTTGATGCCATTCCACGAGCGGGGGGCGCAATTTTGAAGCGTGACATGTTGGGTATCAATTTACTCGGCGTAACGTCATCTTTCACAATATAAAAAAACATAATTGGGCTAATTTTACTGTTGTCTTGTTTTTTTATTCAAAAAAGTTAATTTTTTCCCCAAAAAAGTGCGCTTGTAAGACCGCCGCGCAAATACGGTGTGAAAAAAAGTATTGCAATGACCGCCATTTTATTCTCTAGGGTGTTCGAAAAAAAACAAAAACAATATAATATAATGTTTGGGGGTTCTTTTCTAGCAAAAAAAAAAAAAAATGTTTTAAACATGTAAAAACCAAATCTGAAAAAGAGGCCTGGTCCTTAAGTGGTTAAAATGTCCCTAACTATCCTTGCTTGGCTGCCCAGGCATACCTCCAGAAGGTAGTGGTCCATTAGTCCATATTTGGCATTTTCCCAAGTCTTGGAAGATCTCCGGACTCCCCTAATACTTTGGTGAAGCCCCTTTTGATGTTATTACAGCAGTCGGTGTTTTTTTGGGTATGAATCGATCAGCATGGCACATCTTGACTTGCCAAATATTTGCCCGCTCTTCTTTGCAAAAACACTCGAAATCTGTCAGATTGTGAGGGCATCTCCCGGGCACAGCCCTCTTCACATCACCCCACAGATTTTCAATGGGATTCAGGTCTGGGCTTTATTCTTCTTCTGGTGAAGCCGTTCCTTTGTTGATTTGGATGGATGCTCTGGGTCGTTATGCTGGAAGATGAAGTTCCTCTTCATGTTCAGATTTCTAGCGGAAGCCTGAAGGTTTTGCGCCAATACGGACCGGTAATTCCCTCTACCTTGACTAAGACCCCCTGAAGAAAAAACTGCCCCAAAGCACGATGCTACCACCACCATGCTTCACGGTGGGTATGGTGTTCTTCTGGTGATGTGCCGTGTTGTCTGTCTTTTGGAATTTTGGCCAAAAAGTTCAGCCTCGGTTTCCTCAGACCAGAACGCGTTTCCCCCACATGCTTTTGGGAGATTTCAGATGTGTTTTTGCAAAATTTAGCCGGGCTTGGATGTTTTTCTTGGTAAGAAAAGTCTTCCGTCTTGTCGCTCTACCCCCCCCCCCCATAGCCCAGACATATGGAGAATACGGGAGATTGTGGTCACCACACGGCCAGGACTTGCCGGATATTCCTGCAGCTCCTTTCATGTTGCTGTAGCCTCTCGGCGGCCCCCCTGACCAGTTCTCTTCTCGTCTTTTCATCCGTTTTGGAGGGACTTCCAGTTCTTGGTGATGTCACTGTGGTGCCAGATTTTCTCCACTTGATGATGACTCTTCACTGTGTTCCATGGAATATCTAATGCCTCGGACCTTCTCCTGACTGATACCTTCTAACAATGAGATCCCTCTGAGAAGCTCTCTGAGGACCATGGCTTCTCCTGTAGAATGCCACTAAGAAAATGTCAGGAAAGACCTACCAGGACAGCTCAACTTTTATTTGGGGTTAATCAGAGGAGCTCTAAATGTTCAGTTTGTTGTTCAATTGAGCTGTGCAATTATACCGAGTACACTGACAGCCGCAGACAAGTGTGCTCTGCCCCTTTAATTAGATCTCCTCCCCCCATGGCAGACCTCTGCCATCCACAATATGGCGCCTGCTGCGCTCACCCCGTCCTGCTGACTAAGAGAGCGCACAGCGCGGCGCCAACCAGAAGATGGCGGCATGGAGGTGAGACCAGACGCGCGTTACCCGGGGACGCTGTGCGTGCGCGCCCCCTCCACCGGCTCTAGCCCTTCCTCAACTGTCGCCGCCGCTCAGGAAACCGAAAACGATGGCGGCTCGGTGAGGAAACGGAACCGGCCCGACCCAGGTGAGACCCCGGGCGGTGTCCTCGTCCGTCACCGGTCCTATATACCCCCCAATTACTCTATATACCCCCAATATCTCTATATACCTCCAGACCCCCCTATATACTCCGAATATCTCCATATACCTCCAGACCCCCCTATATACCCGCAATAACTCTATAGACCCCCAATATCTCTATATACCCCCAATAACTCTATATACCCTCAGACACCCTGTATACCCCTAATATCTCTATATACTCCCAGACCCCTCCATATACCCTCAATATCGCTATATACTCCCAGACCCACCTATATACCCCCAATATCTCTATATACTCCCAGACCCCCCCATATACCCCTAATATCTCTATATACTCCCAGACCCCCCATATACCCCCAATATCTCTATACCCCCCAATAACTCTGTATACCCCCAGACCCCCCTATATACCGCCAATATCTCCATATACCCCCCAATAACTCCATACACCCCCAGACCCCCTATATACCGCCAATATCTCCATATACTCCCCAATAACTCTATATACCCCCAATATATCTATATACTCCCAGACCCCCCTGTATACCCCCAATATATCTATATACTCCCAGACTCCCTATATACCCCCAATATCTCTCTATACCTCCCAGACCCCCCTATATACCCCCAATATCTCTATATACTCCCAGACCCCTCCATATACCCCCAATATCTCTATACCCCCCAATAACTCTGTATACCCCCAGACGCCCCTATATACCGCCAATATCTCCATATACCCCCCAATAACTCCATACACCCCCAGACCCCCCTATATACTGCCAATATCTCCATATACCCCCCAATAACTCCATACACCCCCAGACCCCCCTATATACCGCCAATATCTCCATATACTCCCCAATAACTCTATATACCCCCAATATATCTATATACTCCCAGACCCCCCTGTATACCCCCAATATATCTATATACTCCCAGACTCCCTATATACCCCCAATATCTCTCTATACCTCCCAGACCCCCCTATATACCCCCAATATCTCTATATACTCCCAGACCCCTCCATATACCCCCAATATCTCTATACCCCCCAATAACTCTGTATACCCCCAGACGCCCCTATATACCGCCAATATCTCCATATACCCCCCAATAACTCCATACACCCCCAGACCCCCCTATATACTGCCAATATCTCCATATACCCCCCAATAACTCCATACACCCCCAGACCCCCCTATATACCGCCAATATCTCCATATACCCCCCAATAACTCTATATACCCCCAGACCCCCATATATACCGCCAATATCTCCATATACCCCCCAATAACTCCATACACCCCCAGACCCCCCTATATACCGCCAATATCTCCATATACTCCCCAATAACTCTATATACCCCCAATATATCTATATACTCCCAGACCCCCCTGTATACCCCTAATATATCTATATACTCCCAGACTCCCTATATACCCCCAATATCTCTCTATACCTCCCAGACCCCCCTATATACCCTCAATATCTCCATATACCCCCAGACCCCTCTATATACCCCCAATATCTCTATATATCCCCAGACCCCTCTATATACCCCCAATATATCTATATACTCCCAGACCCTCCTATATACCCCCAATATATCTATATACTCCCAGACCCTCCTGTATACCCCCAATATATCTATATACTCCCAGACCCTCCTGTATACCCCAAATAGCTCTATATACCCTAAGACCCCTCTGTATACCCTGGTATCTCTATATACCCTCGATATCTCTACCTCCAGACCCCCATATATACCCCCCAATATCTATATACACCCAGACCCCCTATATACTCCCAATATCTGTGTACCCCCAGACCCCTCTATATACTCCCCAATATCTCTATATACCCCCAATAGCTCTATATGCCTCCAGGCCCCCCTGTATACCCCCAATATCTCTATATACACCCATACCCCCTATATACCCCCAATATCTCTATATATATATATATCCAGACCCCCTATATACCCCCAATATCTCTATATACACCCATACCCCCTATATACAACTTCACCAGAAGAATACCCCCCAATATCTCTATATACACCCAGACCCCCTTTATAGACCTCCCTATATAATGTGTGTATGTATAGCTGACAAAAGTAAGTACACCCCTCAGTGACATGTCTTTTCATGTGACAACACTGAAGAAATGACGCTTGTCTACAATGTAAAGTAGTGAGTGTACAGCTTGTATAACAGTGTAAATTTCCTGTCCCCTCAAAATAACTCAACACACAGCCATTAATGTCTATACCGCTGGCAACAAAAGTCAGTACACCCCTAAGTGAAAATCTCCAAATTGGGCCCAATTGGCCATTTTCCCTCCCCCGATGTCATGTGACTCGTTAGTGTTATAATGTCTCAGGTGTGAATGGAGAGCAGGTGTGTTAAAGGGGTTGTAAAGCTTTGTTTATTTTCTAAATAGGTTCCTTTAAGCTAGTGCATTGTTGGTACACTTACCTTTTCCTTCGATTTCCGTTCTAAATGTTTTTTTTTTCTTTGTCTGAATTTCTCACTTCCTGTTTCTCCTCGGTAAACTTCACGCCATCATCCGAGCGGTGTTTAGTCAGCCAGAACAGCTTACTGAGTAGATACAGGAAGTGAGAGATTCAGACAAAGAAAACAAAACATTTAGAAGGGAAATCGAAGGAAAAGGTAAATGAACCAACATTGCACTAGCTTAAAGGAACCTATTTAGAAAATAAAAAAACGAACCTTTACAACCCCTTTAAATTTGGTGTTATCGCTCTCACTCGGCAGCACAATATTGTAGTGGTTAGCACTTTCACCTAGCAGTAATAGGGTCACTGGTTCAAATCCCGAGCATGACACCTGCCTGGAGTTTGCACATTCTCCCTGTGTGGGTTTCCTCCGGGTACTCCGGTTTCCTCCCACACTCCAAAGACATGCTGGTAGGTGAATTAGACCCTGTATAAAAATTGGCCATAATATGTGTATGTATTTTGTAAGCGTGTAGGGACCCTATGGAGTAAAGGACCGCGCTATGCCACAGATGGACACCCGTGGCAAAAAGCGCCCTGAGACGATTCAGTTCGTATAGGTAGCGCTGTACAAGTCATTCATTCAACACTCTCATACTGGTCACTGGAAGTACAACATGGCACCTCATGGCAAAGAACTCTCTGAGGATCTGAAGATAAGAATTGTTGCTCTACATAAAGATGGCCTAGGCTATAAGAAGATTGCCAAGACCCTGAAACTGAGCTGCAGCACGGAGGCCAAGACCATACAGCGGTATAACAGGACCGGTTCCCCTCAGAACAGGCCTCGCCATGGTCCACCAAAGAAGTTGAGGTCACGTGCTCAGCGTCATATCCAGAGGTTGTCTTTGGGAAATAGATGTATGAGTGCTGCCAGCATTGCTGCAGAGGTTGTAGGGGTGGGGGGGGGGGGGTCAGCCTGTCAGTGCTCAGACCATACGCCGCACACTGCATCAAATTGGTCTGCATGGCTGTCGTCCCAGAAGGAAGCCTCTTCTAAAGATGATGCACAAGAAAAGACCACAAACAGTTTGCTGAAGACAAGCAGACTAAGGAGATGGATTACTGGAACCATGTCCTGTGGTCTGATGAGACCAAGATAAAGGTATTTGGTGTCAGGCGTGTGTGGGGGCAACCAGGTGAGGAGGACAAAGACAAGTGTGTCTTGTCTACAGTCAGGCATGGTGGTGGGGGTGTCATGGTCTGGGGCTGCATGAGTGCTGCCGGCACTGGGGGGATACAGATCATTGAGGGGACCATGAATGCCAACATGTACTGTGACATACTGAAGCAGAGCATGATCCCCTCCCTTCAGAGACTGGACCGCAGGGCAGTATTCCAACATGATAACCACCCCAAACACACCTCCAACACCACCACTGCCTTGCTAAAGAAGCTGAGGGTAAAAGGTGATGGACTGGCCAAGCATGTCTCCAGACCTAAACCCTATTGATCATCTGTGGGACATCCTCAGAGGGGAAGGTGGAGGGGGGGAAGGTCTCCAACATCCATCAGCTCTGTGATGTCATCATGGGGGAGGGGAAGAGGACTCCAGTGGTGACCTGTGAAGCTCTGCTGACCTCCAAGCCCAAGAGGGTGAAGGCAGTGCTGGAAAATAATGGTGGCCACACAAAATATTGACACTTTGCGTCCAATTTGGAGATTTTCACTTAGGGGTGTACTGACTTTTGTTGCCAGCGGTTTAGACATTAATGGCTGTGTGTTGAGTTATTTTGAGGGGACAGGAAATTTACACTGTTATACAAGCTGTACACTCACTACTTTACATTGTAGACAAGTGTCATTTCTTCAGTGTTGTCACATGACAAGAGAGAAGAAATGTCACTGAGGGGTGTACTTACTTTTGTGAGAGATATATAAACATACACACATTATATAGAGAGGTCTGGGAGTATATAGATATATTGGTGGTATACAGGGGGGACTGGGAGTATATAGATATATTGTGGGGGTATACAGGGGGGTCTGGGAGTATATAGATATATTGTGGGGTATACAGGGGGGTCTGGGAGTATATAGATATATTGTGGGGGTATACAGGGGGGTCTGGGAGTATATAGATATATTGTGGGGGTATACAGGGGGGTCTGGGAGTATATAGATATATTGTGGGGGTATACAGGGGGGTCTGAGAGTATATAGATTAGGGATGCACCGAAATTTCGGCCGCCGAAACCTATCGGCCGAAAATGGTGTTTTCGGCAAAATGCCGAAAGGAAAATCTTGCCGAAAATGGGGACGGGGCCTGTGCGGGGCTCCGCCCCCTGGTGCCGCCCATTGCACGGGTGTTTTTCCTGGCTTGTCCCCAGTCCTCTGTCCTCCCTCCTCCTTTCCTCCCGCCCCCGACAGTGCGGTGATCTCCGTGTGTCACGGAGCTGTGCATTGAATTTCCCGGGCGGCTGCAGTAACAGTGTCCCGCCTCCTGTGACAGACGGTACACTGATCCAATGGCGGGACATTGAATCAGCGTGACGTGATTACAGGAGGCGGGACATTGTTACTGCAGCCGCCCGGGAAATTCAATGCACAGCTCCGTGACACACGGAGATCACCGCACAGATCTGGGCATGGGTGAGGCTGCATTTAGACACTGCATAAGGGGGAAGAGTGTGCCCAGGGCAAGCATTGCAGAGTTTTGTCCGCAGCTAAATCAAGTTTTTTGTGCCCACAGTGCTGCTGCATCCAAAAGTCATTTGTTTGCCTCTGAGACTATCTACCTCTGGCCACTAGTGTGAATGTAGCCATGCTATATAACACCAGGTCACAGACAAAGGCTGTACTCCCTTTATTGACCATATAAAAAAATAATAATCTTTATTTTGACCCAGTTAGGTTTTTTATCGCCATGTGATAGAATGGGGAAGGGTTAAGTTATTGCTAGTAGAGGTAACGATATGAGCATTCCCAATAGAAGTCTGTTGGAACGGAACCAGGTAGCTTGCTTGGGGCCAGTTCACACCAGATGCAGTTCCGTGTGCTTTTTTTTTTTTTTTTTTTTTTTTTGCACAAAATGCATGCACAGTGTTTTCCATGTATTCTAATGGCTCTAGTTCACACCATGCAGTCAGTTTCCACACCGGAAACTGACTGCATGGTGTGAACTAAAGCCATTGGAATACATGGGAAAACACTGTGCATGTATTTGTATCAGGCAGGCTGCATCTGAGGGGAACTGGTGAGGCTGCTTTGATCTCCTGTACCATGCCTGCAGTCTCTGACCATCTCCTGTATCATGTCCGCAGTCTCTGACCAGCTCCTGTATCATGTCCGCAGTCTCTGACCATCTCCTGTACCATGTCCGCAGTCTGACCATCTCCTGTACCATGCCTGCAGTCTCTGATCATCTCCTGTACCATGCCTGCAGTCTCTGACCATCTCCTGTATCATGTCTGCAGTCTCTGACCAGCTCCTGTACCATGCCTGCAGTCTCTGACCAGCTCCTGTACCATGCCTGCAGTCTGACCAGCTCCTGTACCATGCCTGCAGTCTCTGACCAGCTCCTGTACCATGCCTGCAGTCTCTGACCAGCTCCTGTACCATGCCTGCAGTCTCTGACCAGCTCCTGTACCATGCCTGCAGTCTCTGACCAGCTCCTGTACCATGCCTGCAGTCTCTGACCAGCTCCTGTACCATGCTGCAGTCTCTGACCAGCTCCTGTACCATGCCTGCAGTCTCTGACCAGCTCCTGTACCATGCCTGCAGTCTCTGACCAGCTCCTGTACCATGCCTGCAGTCTCTGACCAGCTCCTGTACCATGCCTGCAGTCTCTGACCAGCTCCTGTACCATGCCTGCAGTCTCTGACCAGCTCCTGTACCATGCCTGCAGTCTCTGACCAGCTCCTGTACCATGCCTGCAGTCTCTGACCAGCTCCTGTACCATGCCTGCAGTCTCTGACCATCTGCTGTATGAAAATATTTTTTAAAAACAGTCATTTTCGGTATCGGTGCTGTTTCGGTATCGGTTTCGGTTTTCGGCCTAGTGTATTTTCATTTTCGGTATCGGTTTCGGCACCAAAAAACCCATTCGGTGCACCCCTAATATAGATATATTGTGGGGGTATACAGGGGGGTCTGGGAGTATATAGATATATTGGGGGTATACAGGGGGGTCTGGGAGTATATAGATATATTGTGGGGCTATACAGGGGGCTCTGGGAGTATATAGATATATTGGGGGTATACAGGGGGGTCTGAGAGTATATAGATATATTGTGGGGGTATACAGGGGGGTCTGGGAGTATATTGGGGGTATACAGGGGGGTCTGAGAGTATATAGATATATTGTGGGGGTATACAGGGGGTCTGGGAGTATATAGATATATTGGGGGGGGTATACAGGGGGGACTGGGAGTATATAGATATATGGGGGGGGTATACAGGGGGGACTGGGAGTATATAGATATATGGGGGGGGGTATACAGGGGGGACTGGGAGTATATAGATATATGGGGGGGTATACAGGGGGGTCTGGGAGTATATAGATATATTGGGGGGGGTATACAGGGGGGACTGGGAGTATATAGATATATTGGGGGGGTATACAGGGGGGACTGGGAGTATATAGATATATTGGGGGGGTATACAGGGGGGACTGGGAGTATATAGATATATTGGGGGGGTATACAGGGGGGACTGGGAGTATATAGATATATTGGGGGGGTATACAGGGGGGTCTGGGAGTATATAGATATATTGGGGGGGTATACAGGGGGGTCTGGGAGTATATAGATATATTGGGGGGGGTATACAGGGGGCTCTGGGGTGTACTTTTGTCAGATACTGTGTGTGTTACATACATCTCACTACACACCTCCCTGCACACCCTCCACTGATTACACACACAGTCAGTGGAAGAGTATATGGACCAAAGCAGAATCCCCCCGATATCTGACATTTGCGGGTCCCCAGAAGACTTTGTTTCTTTCCTGAGTTGTCACGTTCCTCCCCCTCCGGGTGGGAGTAATCATTAGTGGGGGGTCTGCACTGTTATTAGGATCAGTGATAATTACCGTCTTCCCTGAGATGTGCTGCGGCCTCTTCACATCCCTGTGCCCATCTATTACTACCCCCCCCCCAAAACGGCTGTGTGTGTCATCAAATGACACCCTGCCGCCTGTCGTGTGCGCCGCCAACTCATCTCTGATCTCTCCGCCATCACCAGCCCACTGCCCTATGTGCAGCCTTCATTATAGAGGCGCATTAGAGTGTAAGCTCCTCTGGTACAGAGACTGATGTGATTGGATCGGTGATCTCTGTACAGCACTGCGGTATATGTCAGAGCTATATAAATGTATAATAGTGTGTGACTGTGGGGGGAGGAGACGTTGGAGTGTAAGCTCCTCTGATATAGGTAGTGATTTTGATCAGTACCACAGAAGTCTATGGAGATATAGAAGTTCAGGATGTAGAGGGTAACGGGTAGCATATTGGAGGGTATACTGTGCCCACCTACAAGAACATGCGAGGTTTTGGTATAGTGGTGTGTGGGGGAGGGGGGTGTTTTTGTATTTCTGCAGAATGTAGTCAGTTTGTATTGATTGCTCGTTGTTCAGTTTTCTCAGTTGGTCTCCTCTCCCACATACACCCCGCTGAGCGCCGGTTATCACATACCCCTCTCCTTACCATTTATCTCGCCTTCTCGTGGCTAAGGGCTGGCGTGTCTGGGCAGGTAATGCTTGTATGGTTTGTGACTCCGTGTGCCAGGGCTGGAGGGTGCAATTAATATGTGTGATTGGTGCAGTAATCTGTAATAAGATCACTCCTGTCTGTATTGGCAGAGTTGGTGGTGATAACCCTCATCGTGGTGAGCTGTGCTGCCTCCTCTCATGCTTTGACGTCTGTACAGAGTGTCAGAGTGTGATGTGAGTATATTGGGTATTATTATGATGTCTCTGGGATGGCGAGCTGCATCCCTCCAGCGAACACTAATCTAACTTGTGCCTGTGGGCCGTCTGCCGTGGAGGGGAGAGTGGGTGCCTGTGGGCCGTCTGCCGTGGAGGGGAGAGTGGGTGCCTGTGGGCCGTCTGCCGTGGAGGGGAGAGTGGGTGCCTGTGGGCCGTCTGCCGTGGAGGGGAGAGTGGGTGCCGTGGGCAGTCTGCCGAGGGGGGGGGGGGAGCGGGTGCCTGTGGGCAGTCTGCCGAGGGCGGGGGGGGAGAGCGGGTGCCTGTGGGCAGTCTGCCGAGGGGTGGGGGAGCGGGTGCCTGTGGGCAGTCTGCCCGAGGGG
>NW_027507788.1:3095836-3132220 GCF_037356315.1 Lithobates pipiens
GGGCTGCAAAGCAAAATGACAGGTCTGTACAAGCTAGGATGGGACTGTAAAGATGAGAGCCTGCAACATCTGAGACCTGCTCTTAAAGAGGGATTCCACCAAAAAAAAAAAAAAAATATTAAATACTACAGCTGCTGACTTTTAATAAATGGACACTCACCTGTCCCGGGTTCCAGCGATGCCAAGTCCGATCGATCGCTCGGCTGCTGCCGCCACCATTCTAGGTGAGGGAATCGGGAAGTGAAGCGAATCGGGCTTCACTTCCCGGTTCCCTACTGCGCATGCGTGAGCCGCGCAATAGGAAATCTCCGCACTGTCACTGGGACCCGTGTGTGTCCCAGCAGACAGAGCGGCAGGGCAGGAAATGGCGTAGACTCCCGTGGGAGTCTATGCCCGGAAGTGGGGGAAAATACCTGTCTTTGACAGGTATCTCCACCCCCCTCCCCCCTGAAAGGTGTCAATTGTGACACCGGAGGGGGGGAGGGATCCGATCAGCGGAGGTTCTGCTTTAGGGTGGAATCCCGCTTTAAGAGCAGGAAAGCTTGGATATGCCACACTCATAGGGGATACCTGAGTCTTCTCCCAAAATGCCTGAGGATTATTTTACTCCCTATTACTCCCTCTTTGTGCAGCCATCTGTCTGGTGTGGGCTCTCGTCCTTTGCAGGGAGATTATCAGCACCTGACTGTTGCTTACCCTTAAATTACCATGGAAATCCAAACGAGAACCTGTCATCCACTGTCAAATCATCGGGCTTCCCCTAGTGGCCATAGTCATTATCAAAGTGACAGTCATACCGCAGACAGTATACAGACTTTAGTGTAACGTGCTGAACAAGTGTGTAACTAAAAATTATAAACTAAAAATGTTTTGCTTTTAAATGTATTCTTTTTTTTTATTTTTTATTTATCTAGAGGTATTCTGGTGACACTGTTCCATGTGCAGGTGCAGAGTTGTCACTCTAGGACAGGGGTTCCCAACCCTTTGAAGAGCGAGGGCCACGTAAGCGACTTGGTAACCGGTCGCGGGCCACAATGAGCGGAGCGGGTAGATGGCATGTCCGTGTCCATTCTGCATTTGGAGAGCGGACACAGACACAGCTCACTATACTTTTTAGCGAATCGTATTGGAGGTAGAATACAAGTCGGTTTATGTCTGCCACTACTTAGAGGTGAATGGAGGGTCCAATTGGTCGGACTGACCGTGTGAAAGGGGTCCAAGGCTGCTTTCATACTGATGCGCTGTGGTTTATCTGCACCACGTGTGCAACGCAGTGTACCTTTGGCTTTCCTGCAGTTTGCAATAGCTTTCTATTATATTCTGCAGGTTTAGTGCACTTTCAGAAAGCTCAGCAAACTCGCAGGTAATAAGTCTATGGCTCAGTGCATGTAACCCGCAGGTAAAGTTTGAAAGCGGCCCAGTAACCACTGCAGAAAAGATGTGCCCATATATACACTGTGATTTTAGTAATAAACTGACCTTTAATAACAGTATTCTTTCTATTTTCCCAGAGCAGGAGGTCGTGGGCCACATCAGAAGGCTCTACGGGCCACATCTGGCCACTGGTTGGGCACCCCTGCTCTAGGATGCACGCTCCCAGCCGTAGATCCCCAGCACCATGCCCATCTAACACACACACACACACACCCACCCACCTCTCCCAAGCAGCACCTACTGGAGCAAGCCTCTCTCCGTTGAGGTATCACAAGGCTTTACACCACCTGTGGAGTCCACAGGTAGTGCCAAGGCCTTGGGGTACGCTCCTGAAGGTGAGGTGTGAGTGACGAGAGTTTGTAAGATGGGCGTGGTGCTGGGGAACTGCCACCACTAAGACCCGTATTGAAGACGTTCGCTGGGGACAGTTTACAGCATAATGGGGAAAATGTGGTTGGGGTTTATTTATATTTTTGCTAGGGCCTAGGTTGGCTTGGTATTAGGGGTTCAGTGTATTGGGTATTGTTCTGGTTAGGCCAAAAACCATTTTCTAAAATGCACAACAGGATCACCGTTCACCCAAATCATGCCAAAATAAGCATTGTAGTTAGTGTATAAGTTGTGTATAATATCTCATCCTATTCTTTCTGTGGCAGCTCTTTAAGGATGCCTGGCTTCTCCATATGGACACAACCCCTTGGACCTGGCAGCAGCTGAAGGTGGAGAATGAGGAGCATGGAGCGCCGGAGCTGTGGTGTCATCCGGCCTGTAGGGTGAGTCGTACAGATGGTCTAATGTACAAACCTGCGGCACACGTTCCAGCACAGTATACCATTGTCTTTCATCATAGAATGGCAGTTGTGTGTTCAGCTCTGGCCAAAAGAGGATTGCATCAAAGTCGGCAGGAGTAAAGCCCCATACACACTATCAGATTATCTGCTGCAGATTATCTGCTGAGTTTTTTTCCTTCAGATTTACCAAAAACCATATAATATGAGGACAAACCTTAGGAGTTTCAATGTGTATGCAATCCAGGCAGCCCTTCTACTACATGGTTTTGGTAAATATGAAGGAAAAACTCAGAGATAATCTGATGGTGAGTGTGTATGGGGCTTTATTTGAACAAACCCCAGTAAAAAGTCTTCAGAAAGACACAGGTGAGCACATCGATCACCTACAGGCACCACACACAAGGTGGAGATGGTAGGGGTTATGCCTGGGTGGGGATTCTGGACATTTTTGGCCAATGTAATGGCTATAAAGTATTGCACCTCCCAGCTTTCCATTTTGAAGAAACATATGATAGAATTTGGCTCTTACAAGAACAACCTTTCCATACAAGAGACTCGTATGTAAGTTGTTCTGTAACAACTAACTTTTATCAGATGTTTCTTCAAAATGAAAGTTGAGCTGCAATACTTTTATTGTCAGTACATTGGCCAAAATTGTCTGGAATCTCCACTGAGCCTCCCTTGTGTGCTGTCTGTAGGTGATGGATGTGCTCACCTGTATTGCTCTGGAAGACCTTTTACTGGTCTTTTGCCCCATTACTCACGACGCATCCGATGCTGAGATTTCACTCCAGAGCTCTGCAGTGAAGTTTCCGAATGATCAGGAGTCCTTGGACATAGTAATGCATCTGACTCCCAAGACCAGGTTGACTTTGGAATGTTGGATATCCAAGCGGATGATGGATCCGGAAATCTTTTTTTTTTTTTTTTGATGGGGTCTTGCCCATCTCTTGGGGAGGTGTTCTGGGGACCTTCTCGGTTTTAAGGAACATGCTCTTTGGAGGAGAAGTTTCTGATCAAAATCCTGGAACTTCAGGCCATTTTGACTGGCTTTAATCTTTTTAGCTCATACATTTCTATTTATATGATCAACATTTTGCCTGCAGTGTTGCAAAAGAATAATTTCCCCATTTTTATAAACTATGAGGTGGTATTAAAGTTTTCAAGACTTTGTAATGCGCCAATGGATGGCAGCACAAGGCTGCATGCACAATCACAGGGAGTACTGACCTTCATAAGTCAGTGTGACAAAAGACCTTGCCCTGTGTACATTGGGAGCTGTGCAACTCGTTTGAGAACAATCCACAACATTACTGCCATTGTCAGTGTGTCATACGCAACAGTCCAGAAATCCTCATGTGTGATATGAACATTTGCCGTGTGCTGCCAAGTTTGTCCCCAGGCTGCTGAGCCAGGAGCAGAAGGAACGTCAAAGTCTGCAAAGAGCTCTGTCAGTGTACCGTGGATGACTTGTCCGTCCTTCATATCAAGGATTGCTACTGGAGACTAAACTTGGGTGTATGGGGTTATGACTCTGAGATGAAGCGACAGTCTTCACAATGGAAGAGCCCATCTCTCCATGACGGAATAAGGTGAGGCAGGTCCGCAGCTCGACCAAGTCCAGCTCCAAGGGTTGCCCATTTTTGACGCCATTTCGGAGATCTGAGTGAATAGCGGAAGGTTTTTGACAACTTCGCAAAGAAGACTTCCAGGACACATTGCAGAAGTGTCAGGAGTGCTGGGAGTGCTGTGCAAGGGGACTATTTTAAGGGGGAAAGAGTGTAAACGTAGATAAAGTACTTTCTTGTAAACAGAGCTAGTCTCAACTTTTTATTTTATTTTTTTTTCACACCACCTTGTACGGTCTGTTCTATGAGAAAATGGTAGGAAATGTAGCGGTAGCTGAGCGCTGGAATCGGGTTTGGTTTGTTTTTTGCTGTAATGATTTCATAGTCCATGTTAAGCCCCTTCAGTAACCAAGCTCCCTTTTTTATTTTCTCTCTTGCAGGTTGGCCAATGTGTGCGGTCTTCAGCCAAGCACCCAGCGGCCGTGCTCCTCTCAGTCAAGTTTGAACTCTCGCCCGTCTCCGATTAGTGCCACCCCGCCTGGCTTGGCTCCAGAGCCTCGTGAATATCGCTCGCATTCACCCGTTAGAGCACCAGATGAGGCTCCCTGTGTGAATGGCCGCTGGGGAACCCTAAGGCCCCGGGCACAGAGGCAGGCTGCCAGTGGATCGCGGGAAGGTAGCCTGTCTCCTGTCCTTAATGGGGGGAGCGTCTCCCCAGCAGCATCTCTGGACATCCCCCTGCAGGTCATCTCGCCACCTGCCGCTGAGGGTGGTGACCACAAAGCTTCCCATCCGCTGTCTGCCCGAAGGCGGATCTCTACCAGAGCAGAAGGAGCTTTGTCTCGGGCCAGTAGAATGCACATGGAAGCGGGGGGACTTGGATGTGGATGCTGGGGTAGGAACCCCCCGGAGCAAATCAATGGAGTACATTCTCCTTCTCACATCACTAACACCTTATCTGCCGCTGTCTCACCAGGAGCACTCCGCCGGGGCCTTGAAGCTGTCCGAGCCCTTGTATCTTCTTCTTCCTCCTCCTCATCATCTTCATCACCTAGCGGGGAGCCAACCCCGTCAGCCCTCCAACCCTCCCTCCCCAGGTTCACCCAGCAGTGGAGCCGAAGCAGTATCTGCCCGTCCGGTCTCAGGCCCAGGGCGACGGCCACTCCCTCCCACCCATCGCCCGCCGTCTAGGACATCACCCGCCCCAGTCCCTCAACGTGGGAAAGCCCTTATATCAAAGCATGAACTGCAAACCTATGCAGATGTACGCACTGGACATTCAAGACACCGGAACGGGGCCGGGTAAAATGGAAGATCTTCAATAGCAGTTCTGTGGTGGGCCCTCCAGAAACCAGTTTACACACGGTGGTTCAGGGCCGAGGGGAGCTCATCATTTTCGAGAGGTCTCATGGACAAAAAACAGAATGTCAAATATTACCCCAAAACCAACGCCTTGTATTTTGTCCGAGCCAAAAGATAATGTTGGAAATTGGACAAAACGGGAACACATCCCTCCCCCCCCCCCCCCCGGCCCTCGCTCCCTGAATTCCTTTTTACCCGTTTTACACTACTTAACCCTTTGTGGTTTTGTCCCAGGATTTCCAACATGAGCCAGTGTGAGCTAGCCCTGGAATAATAAAGCTTTGTGAAGGCTGATGTAATTGGAGTGGAGCCGACTTCTTTCTTTCACCAGCAAGGAAGACGGCGGCTTTGACTTTGCGACACGCCCGCTCACGGTTTCTCCAGATCACGTCCCCCCCCCGATGTCTGCTGGGAGCTCCTGCGACCTTATTGCAAAGCTGTTGACTCGGCAAAGGCGGTAGCACTTCTCACAAACTCCAAAATCGAGCAATACAGTTTGCTTGGCTGGTTTTGACTTTGAATCTTGCTATTCCTCCTGCTAGATCTCCCTTTTTTTACAAAACCTTTGTGCCCCCACTCCCAGCACGGCCTACTACTCCAGGCTTCTCATGAAGTTGTGGAGAAGCCTTTTGTAGGTTCTGAGACCTTTTGAATGGATGAGTAAACCATGTCCCTGCCAAGCATGCCAACTGTGGTGGCCTTGTAGTTTCTCTACTCCCTAGGAGGCGTCAGGAGGGAGGATTTAGAGCAGCGTTTGACTTCTGGTCCTGGTGCTTCCTTTAGTGCCTGGACTGCCCCTGCGGGGAAAAAAAAGAGTATTTTGCTTTTGTGGGATGTAGACGCTGCAAGGCATCAGAGTAAACATGGCGACTGGAACTGCAGAGCAGAAGTTCTTAGTCTTTGGTGATTTTGGAGAGTGCAGTGTCCTCATTGGAGTGCAGAGTTGGCATCTAGCTATTTGTAAAAGGGGGGGGGGGGGGGGGAGAGAGATGTGTTATTACTGAAGTGCCAGCGGGTGTAATGAACTCTAGTGGTGTAGCCAAGCAACAGTTGTAACCCTCGGATTACAGGGGGGGGATACTGAGGAGGTGGTGGCAAAGTTTTGGAAAATGCTAAGCAAGCAAAGTGGGACATTTTTGATTATTTAACTTTTTTTTTTTTTTTTTTTTGGGGGGGGGGGGGGGGGGGAGAAAAAGAGGAAGAGAGACAGAATTGTGGTTGCTGGCATCTGATTGGCTTGCATGCATTCCACACGGAGCAGAGCGCGGTGTCTGAAATTTGGGGAGCTGCTGCATTCACGACCTATAAAAAGCAATAGTGATGATGCAGAATAAACTCTGTGTCAAACATCTAAACCTCTGTGTAATCCTTAAAAGCTAAGTCCACCTTTTACATAAACTGGCCCGGGAAGACAAGGGGGCCCAGTAGTTAGATTTTTTTTTTTGTAATCTGCATAGCTATAAATAAAAAATAAAAAAAAAAAAAAAAACTGCTGTGCAATTTTATATAAAAATAATCATTAATGTAAATTCCATAGCCATAGGATGTTTCTGTCATCCATGAAGAAGGTCGAAATCCCCCAATGGTTACATTGTGGACACAGCAGTCGATGGGTGTTCACCTCGATCCTCGTGGGCGTGATTCCACTTCAAAGCTGCGCGGTGTGTTTTCCTCGGGCTCTCGTCCCCGCCAGGATTTTTGCTCTGCTGTGACCCCCCCCCCCCCCCCCCATATACTCTGGGCTACAACAAAATGGCCATAAGGCTCCCTCTTTTAAGACAGCTAGAGCGATTGTGACTTTAGTTCTTTTTTAAAGAAGAAGGCCTCAGGGGCAATAATTTATTTTAAAGCTACTGGGTTGCACCCCCCCAGTCTGCATGGGGTCAGTTTTGTAGAATGTGAACTTTTCCTTTTAGTTACAAGTCTTTTAACCTTTTACAGGGCAATACCAAAATCCAAAGCCTCCTCCTGGAAGAGTGGATTTTGGTTTTAGCAGACCCCGAGTATTAGCAATATACAAGGATTGGGAGGGGGGGAGGGGAGGGTCGCGCTCTGGGCGCCGGAATATTAAAGTTGTTTTCTACATAAACACTTTTTGTGTCACGCCGTCTCTTAATTTTTAGATAGTATCTCGCACAGGGGGAGGCAACCTGAGAGCCCTCCAGCTGTTGTGGAACTACATTTCCCATGAGCCAATGCAAGGCTGGCAGTTGCAATTATTCCCAGAGGCATGATGGGACTTGTAGTTCTGCAACAGCTGGCTGGCCCCAGGTTGCCCATCCCTGATCTAGCGCATCTCACGATTGGGCCCTACTTGCTGTAGAAGGGTATTTAGGATTTATCCTGGAAGTGTTCAGGCCCCAGTGATGCCGTTTTGCTTGCGGAGCAGCCATCTTGTGCTGTGGGGGAGGGAGTGGGGGCAAATTGCTCAGTATGTTTTTTTGGGGAACCCATAAACTCTTCAGACCCACAAAAAGCTGCTTGAGTCTTACAGTGCCTGAGTCAACACCAATGGACACCATTAAACTATGATGAGATAGTGTTTCACAAGTCCTGGCTCTGTGTCTTATTTGTGGTGGGGAGGGGAGATGGGGGTTCGCTGTACAAGGGTCAGTTTATCACCGGAGCCATCCTTTAATATCTGCTCATTTCCTTTTGCATTTAGACTTGGTTTACACCGTTTCCGTGAGATTATGTAGTGATATTTGGATAAGGTTTGTAAATTCTATAGGACCAAAATCGCACCAGAATAGTGCAGGAACCTTTTCCAAAATTGCTCCATGCTGAATCGCTATGATGCAAACAGACAACATTGAAACCAATAGGATTTCCATTGTGTTTGCGACTCAAGTTGCATCTGATATGTGAACTAGGCCTTAAAGGGCCGTTTTTCCAAAATCCAAACCTATTTACAAAAATTACTCCAAGTGCACATGGCTGGAGGGTAAATAAATACTGCCCTCCCCCTGCAGCATTCCGTGGTTCCTTCCTCTGAACTTCATGTCTACAGCCACATAGTGCTGTGAAGGTTGGAGGAAGGAACAATGGAAGGGGTTGTAAAAGCTGCAAGGTTTTATTTTATTTATTTTTTTATTAACTTTACATTCCATGCACGAAGGTAAAAAAAAGCTTCTCTCTGTGCCAGCCCCTCCCCAATCCCTTACCTGAGCCCCATCTCGATCCAGTGATGTGCATGGGAGCCTTGGCTTTCTAGGGACTCTCCCTCATTGGCTGAGACAGCAGCAGCAGCTGCCGCCATTGGCTTCCACTGCTGTCATTCTCAGCCAGGGAGAGAGGGGTGGGGCTGAGCAGCGGCTGTGTGTGAATGGACATACAGGGCAGTGGCTCGGGAGCGCACCTACTTTCTCTGGGGGCATTCAACAGGAGGTTGGGGCCAGGAGCACCGGCAGGGGGACCCCCAGAAGAGGAGGATTGGGACAGCTCTGTGCAAAACAATTTAAAGTGCAGGTCCCGTATATACTCGAGTATAGGCCGACCCGAATATAAGCCGAGGCCCCCAATTTACCCCCCAAAAAACTGGCAAACTTATTGACTCGTGTATAAGCCGAGGGTGAGACATGCCTGTCCATCCCTGTGTGTGTGTCCGTCCATCCCTGTGTGTGTGTGTGTCCATCCATCCATCCATCCCTGTGTGTGTGTGTGTCTCCATCCATCCATCCCTGTGTGTGTGTGTCTCCATCCATCCATCCATCCATCCATCCCTGTGTGTGTGTCTCCATCCGTGTGTGTGTGTGTGTGTGTGTGTGTGTGTGTCCAGCCTACCTGTGTCCCGAGCCTCCGTCCCGTGTCGTGCCTTGCCTTCGTCCCGTCCCGTCCCGTGCCGTGCCTTGCCTTGCCTCCGTCCCGTGCCCTCTTCGTCGGCGGCCATTGTAAAATTCAAAAGCCGCGCCTCCTCCTTCGCCTGTGATAGGCGGAACACTGAATTTCCCAGCAGCCTGTGTTCCGCCTATCACGGACGTCGTATCATCCTCGTCCGTAGTACGAGGATGAGACGATGCCCGTGATAGGCGGAACACAGGCTGCTGGGAAATTCAGTGTTCCGCCTATCACAGGCGAAGGCGGAGCCGGAGGCGCGGCTTTTGAATCATAGAATGGCCGCTGTCTGTCTGCTCGACACGCTGATCGAGCGGGCAGACAGCGATGACTCGAGTATAAGCCGAGGGGGGCACTTTCAGCCTCAAAAAAGAGGCTGAAAATCTCGGCTTATACTCGAGTATATACGGTAAGTATAACATGTATGTTATTTTCTTCTTCAATTGTCTTTTAATCTTATGGGCGGCCCTCCTGCGTGAAATCGCATACCTGTCCGTGCACGCGGGGGGGCAGCGCCATGCTGCCATTGACACATTTTTTGCGCTGTGATTGGACACAGCGGGAGCCAATCGGCGGGTCCAGCTGACCCGATGTCAGCTGGGGACCTGTCGATCGTCTTCAGGAGAGGCAGAACTGCAGTCTGTCTGTGTCAGTGATGGAGAACCTTGCCACCCCAGATGTTTTGGAACTACATTTCCCATGATGCTCATGCACTCTTCAGTGTAGTTGAGCTTCATGGGAAATGTAGTTCCAAAACATCTGGGGTGCCAAGGTTCACCATCACTGGTCTATGTAAACAAAGCAGACCGCTGTTCTGTGAGAAGGGAAGATGGAGAGCTTGTGTTTCTGCTATACAGAAACACAGATCTCAGTTTTCCCCTTGTCAAAGCACCCCCCCAGGAGCACATTTAACCCTTTGATCGCCACTGATGTTAACCCCTTCCCTGCCAGCGTCAGTACAGTGACAGTGCTTATTTATTTTTTTTAAATAAAGCACTGATTGGTGTATTAAAAGCTGAGACACAGACCTGAAAGGACCCCTTTCTCTTTTTTTTTTTTTTCTTTTTTTTTTTTGGTCCTAAATATAGAGCGTTAAGTGTACCCAATGATCATGCCTTTGAAGAAATGGACACATTTTGGATACATGTGTATTGATTAGCACTAGAACACTTTACACTTTGTGGTTGCACATACAATATATTTGCACTTTATATGATGTAGAGATAGCACACTTTATATAAGTTTTCAAATTTTTATAAAATTTTCTTACACCGTTATCGCTTAGCAGCACCAATTCTTCCCCTGTATCCTTTGTCCGTATCCCTTCACTGATCCCACCATCTGTGGTTACAGCTGGGGTGGGCTGCAGCTATATTTAGTTCCTGGTGTGGAAAACTATATCTTTCTTTACTGATCACTGTATTTTTTGTCTGCAGCAATGTCGCAGTCCCGCCAAGAAAAAAACTTTAAAAATTGCTTATGGCAGCCATTACTAGCAAACTAGTTAATATAAACTCCATAACTTTATCCCATAGATTGTGGACCTTAGAACATTTGCACAAACCAATCAATATACGCCTATTGGGATTTTTGTTTTATTTTTTTACCAAAAATGTGTAGCATAATACATGGCCCTAAATTTTTTTTTTTTGTAAATTAGATTTTTTTTTTTTTTTTTTTGTAAATTAGATTTTTGTTTTTGTAAATTAGATTTTTTTTTTTTTTATGTTTTATAGCAGAAAGTAAAAAATAAATTGTCGTGTTTTTTCTATTTTTTACCAAAAACACAACACAACACAAAACAATAATATTATTTACTTTCTGCTATAAAACATATACCATAAAAAATTTAATTTCTTATAAAAGTTTAGGCCGATATCTATTCTGCTACGTATTTTTTGGGGGAAAAAAAAGGTAAAAGGTCATAGTTTGCAACACTTCCTTACCTGAAAGTGCAGAAGACTTTGGCCTGCTTCACACTTGGGGTTTCTTCGCCTGACATTGTGATCGGCTCTCAGGCTGGGTTCACACTGCTGTGCACTTCACATGCGATTTCAGCCTTACAGATTGTATGGCTGTTTTCACATCAAATTTGGACCAAAGTCGAGCACGACTTTTTTTTGGGGTGCGGGGGGCTCCTCTGCGCCAGAATCGGATCGTAGGTGTGGTCATACCCATGTGATCCGCTTCCTGTCCGAATTGACAGTTTCCACTGCCACATGTGAACCAATCTGTGGGTGTCATTAACTTTGTATTGACAGTACCAGCGGTTCGCATAACGCAGTGTGAACTGCCTGTGAGTCCGGGGGTGCTGCGGGAACCCACAATGGATTCGCAGGGTTTCCCTGCATCGCACCAATTTGAACTGAGCCTCAATGGAGCCGGATCACAGCTCTGGGGTGGCAGTGGTCCGCATTTTAAAAGTGTCCTGTGCGTCTTTGGTTCTGATTCAGGAGTGAATTCAGGCAAAAATTTGGACCTGAATCCCATGAAGAGGGGCGCACCGGACCCCCTGCTCTGCACCGCAGTCTCACCATGTTTGAACCCGACCTTTGTGATTATCTGGAAGCAGCAGAAAGAATGTTTCTGGAGGCAAAAGCTCCTCCCACTTTCATTCTAGTCCTCCATAAAGTATTTTTGATGTCTTTGGGGCTCCCCCTCTGGCATGCCGGGATGTCTTTGGGGCCCCCCCCCCCCTCTGGCATGCCGGGATGTCTTTGGGCCCCCCCCCCCTCTGGCATGCCGGGATGTCTTTGGGGCCCCCCCCCCTCTGGCATGCCGGGATGTCTTTGGGCCCCCCCCCCCTCTGGCATGCCGGGATGTCTTTGGGGCCCCCCCCCCTCTGGCATGCCGGGATGTCTTTGGGGCCCCCCCCCCTCTGGCATGCCGGGATGTCTTTGGGGCCCCCCCCCCTCTGGCATGCCGGGATGTCTTTGGGGCCCCCCCCTCTGGCATGCCGGGATGTCTTTGGGCCCCCCCCCTCTGGCATGCCGGGATGTTTTTTTGCCCCCCCCCTCTGGCATGCCGGGATGTCTTTGGGGCCCCCCCCCTCTGGCATGCCGGGATGTCTTTGGGGCCCCCCCTCTGGCATGCCGGGATGTCTTTGGGCCCCCCCCCCTCTGGCATGCCGGGATGTCTTTGGGCCCCCCCCCCCCCCCCCTCTGGCATGCCGGGATGTCTTTGGGGCCCCCCCCCCTGGCATGCCGGGATGTCTTTGGGGCCCCCCCCCCCTCTGGCATGCCGGGATGTCTTTGGGGCCCCCCCCCCCTCTGGCATGCCGGGATGTCTTTGGGGCCCCCCCCCCTCTGGCATGCCGGGATGTCTTTGGGCCCCCCCCCCCCTGGCATGCCGGGATGTCTTTGGGGCCCCCCCCCCTCTGGCATGCCGGGATGTCTTTGGGCCCCCCCCCCCCTCTGGCATGCCGGGATGTCTTTGGGCCCCCCCCCCCCTCTGGCATGCCGGGATGTCTTTGGGGCCCCCCCCCCTCTGGCATGCCGGGATGTCTTTGGGGCCCCCCCCCCTCTGGCATGCCGGGATGTCTTTGGGGCCCCCCCCCCTCTGGCATGCCGGGATGTCTTTGGGGCCCCCTCTGGCATGCGCGATGGGTTTTGTCATCCTTGTAGCATTTGGAAAAGATTTCTTCTCACAATATCTGCAAATTGCACTTTTGATCTCAGTAGAAATCGCACTTTGGAAATGTTTTCAGAACTCGAGTCTCGATGTTGTTCTTACGGTTTTACCGAGAGGCGGAAAAGAAAAAAAAAAAAAAAAAAGAACTCACTCAGCAGACTATAGGGGGAAAATGATGCTGTGATGGTGGAGAACATTCATAAGAACCGTTTAAAGGTTATAAAGAGGAGGACTTTTCCCAAATCTTCCACGTAGATGAATCCCTACAAGTGAGCTTCCTTTCTGCCCCTCCCCCAGTCTGGGTCTATGGTGGGGTGGGTGTCTGCGTGTATATAGAGATATTGGAGCTATATAGGGTGTCAGGGTACATATATAGAGCTATTGGGATCTAGGGTTAAAAAAAAAATATATATATATATATATATATATATAGAGAGAGAGTGTGCTATTGGGGGGGGGGGGGGGGTGTATCTGGGTACATATGGAGATATTGAGAGTATATAGGGGGACTAGGTATATAGAGATTGCTGTGGGATATATAGCAGGTCTGGGTGTAGCTAGAGATATGGGGAGGTATAAAGCAGAGTCTGGGTCTATATAGAGATATTGGGGGGGGGGGGGGTCTGGGTGTATATAGGGATATTGGAGGGGGAGACGGGGAGATTTGTGACCCCACTGGGGAAATTTCCCTTCACTTCCTGTTCTGGTGACAACCCCAAATTTGGGATTTTCTTTTACTTTTGAGGGTAAACAGATCAGAGAGTGAGAAGCTCCTTAATGGGGACACCGATAGCAATAAAAACTGACGGGGGTCTGATCTCTCTCTCCCCACCCCCCCGTTCCCTTCCTATTATTTTATGTATTTCTGGGACTTAGAAGCTTCTATCGCCCCATCTGCACTCATGAAAGGAGAGGAGCTTAATGAATAATAAACCGTGGGGGCGTGGTGTCTGCTGCGTTCCACCGGAGCTGTACACGTGATTTCCTGTCCTCTCTCTGACGTCATCTATTTGCGACCCACCCGGAAGTGCTGCTAGGAGACGCCATGCATCGCTTCCCTTTCCCCAAACCCGGGAGTCTCATCGTCCCCGAGTGGCAGCAGAGCGAGGAGGGGAGAGACTACCTGAGCTGCATCCTACGGAAGAGGAAACGGCGGCTCTTCGGTGAGTCACGTGTCCGCGAGAGCGGCGAGAATACCGGACCGACCGAACTGCCACCTCCACAGTGCCACCTGCCGGGCACACCGCTGTCATTACACCTGTATATACACAGCGCCACCTGCCGGGCACACCGCTGTCATTACACCTGTATATACACAGCGCCACCTGCCGGGCACACCGCTGTCATTACACCTATATATATATATATATATATATATATATATATATATATATATATATATATATATATATACATATATATATACATATATATATATATATATATATATATATATACACAACGCCACCTGCCGGCCATACTGTCATTACACCTGTATATATACACAGCGCCACCTGCCGGGCACACCGCTGTAATTACACCTATATATACACAGCGCCACCTGCCGGGCACACCGCTGTCATTACACCTGTATATACACAGCGCCACTTGCCGGCCACACCGCTGTCATTACACCTGTATATACACAGCGCCACCTGCCGGGCACACCGCTGTCATTACACCTGTATATACACAGCGCCACCTGCCGGCCACACCGCTGTCATTACACCTGTATATACACAGCGCCACTTGCCGGCCACACCGCTGTCATTACACCTGTAGATACACAGCGCCACCTGCCGGCCACACCGCTGTCATTACACTCTCTAAATGTAGACAGCGCCACCTGCCGAGCACATCGCTGTTATTACTGCGCCATCTGGTGGCCGCTCAGCTGTCATTACACCTCTGTATATACACAGCGTCACCTATCAACAATTTCGCTGTCATTACAATTGTTTTGTGTACGCCGCGCCATCTGGTGGCCGCTCCGCTGTCATTACACCTGTTTGTATTTCTGTGCGTAAATAGTGCCATCTTGTGGCCGCTTTTCTATCATTACACCGCCTATATATATTATTTTGTGCGAGCACAGCGCCCTCTGGTGGCTATTCGATCACTTTGCATTTCTGTATGTACACAGCACCACCTTGTGGTCGCTTTGCTATATTTCCTATTGTCTTTTCTGGTTATTGGCTGTAATTGCAGCTTGCTGTGTGCCCTGCGGTCACATCTTCTGGTGGTTTTATTATGTTATTCCATCAGCTTTCACTTGTTACGTGCCGCTAAGTTCACATATTTTTACCGTTAAACCTCTAAGCCCCTCCCAGCTTTATACCTGCACTCTTGATAATGTTGTATGACATCAGATGATGTATTTATGATGTCATCGATGGGACTCTTCCCTCCCCTCCCCCCGCAGGTCTCATAGAGCAGCCGGTGTTGCCTCCGCAGCTTCCCTCCGACATCGCCAGCTACAAAATATTTGTTTGTGGAAAAAGTGGAGTTGGGAAAACGGCTCTGATCGCTAAACTGTGCGGACTGGAGGTTCCCAGCATTCACCACGAGACACCAGGTGAGACGATTCTTCCCGTCCAAATGTGTAAATTCACTCGCTCATCCAATCGTAAATGTTCCCTTCCCCCTCCTCCTACTTATCACTTTGTGGGAGAAAGTTCAAAGTCCTTACCTTTTTTTTTTTTAATCCTGTCCAATCACATGGACCCCACAGCTCTGGCTTCCCCGTGTCTGTGAGCGGTGGCCGACAATGGGAGTGCCGACAAGGGCCGGACCATGAGAACCTGTGGGTGATGTCACAGCTCCGGGAATCCACGGCTGGTCTCGGACGCTCCCTTAAGCCTGGCTACACATTATACAATTTTTGTTGTTCAATTTCCTTTAGATTTACCTTCAACCATGTAGTGCGGGGGCCGGCCTGATTCCATACAATATAAAAGTGTTTCGGTTTGACCTCCATGTTATATGGTTTTGGTTAATCTAAAGGAAAATTGTACAAACATTGTATAGTGTGTAGCCAGCTTTACACGGAGGAGACGCCGCTCCTGGATCACGTGACCGGACCAGATAAAAATAAATAAATACGATCAGTAGGCGGGGGGGTTATCTGGCTGATCTCCGGCAGCAGATTCAGCGCTTTGCTGCTGTTTATTGCACAGAATGTGGATGAATTGTGTTGAGTTTTGTGTTTCCCACCAGGAATCCAGACGTCTCGTGTGTACTGGCCCGTCCGCCCCCGGCACAGCCAGCGCCCCGTCATCTTTTGCTTCCAGTTTTGGGAATGTGGTGAATCCTCGTTAAAGAAGTTTGATCACATTTTGCTGGTACGTGTTGTCGTGTTTTGTCTCCTTTCATCTCTTCCCCAGATTGTCAACAAACCCCTCCCAGTCCGGCTGGCTCCGCCTGTGGGGCTCCTAATCTGGGAAGGCTGGGGCTCTGCGGGGGTGGGATGAAGGAGGGGCTTAGAGATGCGGTCAGAATACCTCCACTTTGTATCCTTTCCTTCTGTCCCTCTTCATTCCCTTATCTTCCCATTAACCTCTTTTCTTCCCTCTTTGTTGTTTTCTTTTACCCCTCCCATCTTATCTTCTCCCCCACTTTCCCCCCTTCTTTCCCCTCCCCCATTTCTTCTCTTTCCTCACCTTCACCTCTCTTACCATTTCCTTCCCTCTCCTTTCCCTTCTCATTCCTTTCCTTTCACTTTTCTTCTTTTCTTTTCCCTTGTCTCCTCCTCCCTCTACCTTTTTTCCCTTTATCTTCCCTTCCTTCATCTTCTCACTCCCTTTTCTTCACTTCCTTCTCCCTTTCCTTCCATCATCTTCCCTTACCCTATCCTTCTCTTCCATATCCCTTCGCTTATTTTCCCTCTCCCTTTCCCTGGCCTTCTCCTCCCTCTCCCTGCCCTTCTCCTCCCTCTCCCTGCCCTTCTCTTCCCTCTCCCTGCCCTTCTCTTCCCTCTCTCTGCCCTTCTCTTCCCTCTCTCTGCCCTTCTCTTCCCTCTCCCTGCCCTTCTCTTCCCTCTCTCTGCCCTTCTCTTCCCTCTCTCTGCCCTTCTCTTCCCTCTCTCTGCCCTTCTCTTCCCTCTCTCTGCCCTTCTCTTCCCTCTCTCTGCCCTTCTCTTCTCTCTCACTGCCCTTCTCTTCCTTCTCTTTGCCCTTCTCTTCCCTCTCTCTGCCCTTCTCTTCCCTCTCTCTGCCCTTCTCTTCCCTCTCTCTGCCCTTCTCTTCCCTCTCCCTTCCCTTCTCTCTCACTGCCCTCCTCTTACCGCTCTCTTCTCTTTCCCTCTCCCTGCCCTTTGCTTCTCTACCCCTTTTCATCCCTTCCCTTTCCCTTCACTCCTATTCCCTCTCCCTGCCCTTCCCTTCTCTTCCCTCTCCTTTCACTCCTCTTCCCTCTCCCTCTCCTTCTCTTCCCTCCTTCCTTCCACCAGGACGGGTTTCTCTGTAAATGGTTGCATTCCTCCTCCCGCCATCCTCTTCTGTGGTATATTGGACCTCATTTCTCTCCTACTTGCTGATTTGTGATTGGCCGCCTCAGTTCCTGTCGTGGATGAGCGATGGGTCGGAGGTCAGATCTGATATAACACGGAGGGGGAGACTTTCACTTGTTTCCAGAGATAACTTCACTGAAATGGAGGAAATCTGCAGCAGGTTTCAGGAAAGTTGTTTTTCTTTCTCTGCAGTGTGTGGATTGATCCGACTCAGGAAAGGTTCCTTGGATGGGGGGATGGGTGCCGGTAATTTGTTGTGAAGTAATGGCTGGGGGTGCGCCGCGGCGCGGGGCAAATCCCGGAATGCCGAACATAAGAGAGTAACAAAACCAGAGAGGGCAAAGGTCACCCTGCCGCCATTCTCATTGGAGTATTTTTTATATTTTGCTATTTTTTTAATAAGCGATTTAATACAAAAAAAAAGCCTAAAACTCACATGAAATGACTAAACCCGCACGGCGGGACGGTCCGCTGGGACGGCGCAGTGACTGCAGATGGACAGAGGCGGAGTCTGACGATCCAACCAGAGCGAATAATCTGCGAAACGCAATCCATAGCTGTGGGCGTGACCCGCATTCTGTCATGTGACATGGCTCCTCCCTCTAAGAGCGGCCATGGGGGGGGGATAAATGGTGTCACATGATAGAATGCGGGTCACGCCGCGGCTGTGGAATGCGTTTTGCAGATTGTTCGATTCTTTTTTTTTTTTTTTTTTTAGGCCCCGCCTCTTATGGATTCAATAACTTGACCGCTTCTCTTCTCCCCCGCAGGCCTGTAAGGAGAAAGCCGACGCCGTCCTCTTCCTCTTCTCCTTCACCGATCGCTCGTCGTTCGAGGACGTCCCGGCGCTGATTTCCCGCACGCTGAGCCAGGAGGAGACGGCGGCCCGGGTGGTGATCGGCACCAAGTATCCTATTCAGGGAATGTTCCGGAATGTTCCGCCGTTCCTTAAAAATGGGATGTAATCATCCGATCCAATTGCTTGTATTTCATTGGTTGCTGAGGACCCATAAAGAGGACCTGTCAGAGCGGTTGTCACCTCTGAGGCTCCCCGTCCTGTTCTGGGGGGCGGGGCCGCGGTGGTTCCTCGCAGTGCCGTATTCTCATCCCAGAACTAGCACTGGATTCCGACGCGGAAAATGGCCGCCTCCAGCGTCCAATGGGAGTCTCCGCTGTGTCAGGCGGCGTCCGCTTTGACCGGTCCTCTTTGGGTGACGCCCCGGGTTGTTTTATCTGTGAGATTTAATGGCCGCACACGGGAGCTTTTGTCACTTCCCCATCCCCCATCTCCAGCATTTCTCTGACCTGTTGTGGGAGGAGGCGGAGTCTAGTGCTGAATACACCAATCACAAGCAGTTCTCTATTTTGAGGGTCCCCAATGGACGTTCTTCTCCTGGCTCCCGCCAGTGCTGGACCAAGGCGCGCAGTCACATGACCTCTGCTGCAGGGGGTCTGACCTGAGGTCATGTGGGCAGCACTGGAGCGAGTCCGGAGCAGCACTTTCTCCATTGTGCTGTAAATATTGGAGATCAGATCCCCATCAGCCTGCCCCCCCCCCCCCATGCTTGATGTTTGTTCTCCCCTCCCCCATCCCATCCCATGGTGGGGGAGGGGCTCTCAGTTGCATCCTTAACTCCGGAGCAGATTGGACCAGTTCATGCACACGGACGTCACCGACCAGGACGTCAGCGACTTCCAGCAGACGTGGCAGCTGCCGGTGATGCGGGTGAGGAGCGTGAACGGGCCGCGGCTCAGTGACGGGATCAGTCTGGACGGGCGGGCGGAATTGTCGGACGCGGCTCCGGCGCTGAACGGCCTGGCGGAGATCCTGTGGCACCGCGACCAATTAACGGCGGGACTGATCGCCATCGATGTCTGATCGCCGCGCACCGATTGGATTGGACGCCATGAACTTGTATATTTATTCATATTTATTACCGAAACATCATCTTCATTTCTTCCACCAACTGAGGGAGACTTCTGGGCTGGTCAGATATTTCTCCTCCATAATGAGATTTACCGGGGAGGAATGTCACGGAGTGTAATGGAGCAGCACAGACAGTTCTCATTTCAGATATCTGTGTGACCGGTGGGGACCGATCTCACTACAAGTCTAGCTGAGCCACAAATTTGTAGCAAAAAACAGATATTGCTGGTGACCTGGACTGCACTTCCTGTCCCAGTGACACCGCACTTCCTGTCCCAGTGACACCGCGTTTCCTGTCCCAGTGACACAGCGTTTCCTGTCCCAGTGACACAGCGTTTCCTGTCCCAATGACACAGCGTTTCCTGTCCCAATGACGCAGCGTTTCCTGTCCCAGTGACACCACACTTCCTATCCCAGTGACACCACGTTTCCTGTCCCAGTGACATTACACTTCCTGTCCCAGTGACATTACACTTCCTGTCCCAGTGACACAGCGTTTCCTGTCCCAGTGACACAGCGTTTCCTGTCCCAGTGACACAGCGTTTCCTGTCCCAGTGACACCGCGTTTCCTGTCCCAGTGACACTACGTTTCCTGTCCCAGTGACACTACGTTTCCTGTCCCAGTGACACTACGTTTCCTGTCCCAGTGACACCGCGTTTCCTGTCCCAGTGACACCGCGTTTCCTGTCCCAGTGACACCACGTTTCCTGTCCCAGTGACATTACGTTTCCTGTCCCAGTGACACCGCATTTCCTGTCCCAGTGACACTTCCTGTCCCAATGACACAGCATTTCCTGTCCCAGTGACACCACATTCTCTACCCTCAGAAGTGACTTAGAAGGTGACAGGAAATCTATTCATCGGATCAGAGAATGATTCTGTAAACCCACCAATCATCTATCGATATGAAATCATTCCGTTATATCTGATCAATAGGTGCAAAAAAACCTGCTGATCGGAAATCTTGTGATCTCTTCCTGTGCTGCGCTCTATCACTTGCAGGACAACCCCTCCTATGGTGATGGAGAGAGGGGGAGGTGTTCTGTAGTCCGAACGCTCATTCACTGTACTGTATCTATGGAGGTGCGGCATTGTCACCCCAGGACCGGAATTCTGTGCCTGGCAGGATCACCGGATGAAAGGAAAGGGGAGAATCCCAGAACAAAGAAAACGAATGCAGACGCCGCATCTGAGGACCGGAAAGATGAATTCTATTGTAACGGATCTGCGAGCAGCAAAGCCGCCGTTCTACCGAGAGAACTGTGTGTGTGTGTGTGTGAGGGTCAGTGATTTGTTACTCAATAAAGTTTGATTTGTACACATTCATTTTAATGCCCTTTAACCGCTTACCATCCGGCTGTTTTACGATAGTCAATGAAATTGGCTCTATACCATGTGATCTCTGTGACCAATCACAGCAACCCACACCAGACCAGTGCAACCAGCCAGTGTCTCTCATCACCCCCACACCAGTCCCAGTGTCACCAGACCAGTGCAGCCAGCCAGTGTCCCTGACCACCACACCAGTCCCAGTGTCACCAGACCAGTGCAGCCAGCCAGTGTCCCTGACCACCACACCAGTCCCAGTGTCACCAGACCAGTGCAGCCAGCCAGTGTCCCTGACCACCACACCAGACCCAGTGTCACCAGACCAGTGCAGCCAGCCAGTGTCCCTGACCACCACACCAGTCCCAGTGTCACCAGACCAGTGCAGCCAGCCAGTGTCCCTGACCACCACACCAGACCCAGTGTCACCAGACCAGTGCAGCCAGTCAGTGTCCCTAATCACCGCCACACCAGTCCCAGTGTCACCAGA
The DNA here is from genome assembly GCF_037356315.1 of Lithobates pipiens. Classification (NCBI taxonomy): domain Eukaryota; kingdom Metazoa; phylum Chordata; class Amphibia; order Anura; family Ranidae; genus Lithobates; species Lithobates pipiens. The sequence continues at coordinate 3,116,706 of NW_027507788.1, forward strand.
CCAGTGCAGCCAGTCAGTGTCCCTGACCACCATACCAGACCCATGTCACCAGACCAGTGCAGCCAGCCAGTGTCTCTCATCACCCCCACACCAGTCCCAGTGTCACCAGACCAGTGCAGCCAGTCAGTGTCCCTGACCACCATACCAGACCCATGTCACCAGACCAGTGCAGCCAGTCAGTGTCTCTCATCACCCCCACACCAGTCCCAGTGTCACCAGACCAGTGCAGCCAGCCAGTGTCCCTGACCACCACACCAGACCCAGTGTCACCAGACCAGTGCAGCCAGCCAGTGTCTCTCATCACCCCCACACCAGTCCCAGTGTCACCAGACCAGTGCAGCCAGTCAGTGTCCCTGACCACCATACCAGACCCATGTCACCAGACCAGTGCAGCCAGTCAGTGTCTCTCATCACCCCCACACCAGTCCCAGTGTCACCAGACCAGTGCAGCCAGTCAGTGTCCCTAATCACCGCCACACCAGACCCAGTGTCACCAGACCAGTGCAGTCACCAGACCAGTGCAGCCAGTCAGTGTCCCTGACAACCACACCAGACCCATGTCACCAGACCAGTGCAGCCAGTCAGTGTCTCTCATCACCCCCACACCAGTCCCAGTGTCACCAGACCAGTGCAGCCAGTCAGTGTCCCTAATCACCGCCACACCAGACCCAGTGTCACCAGACCAGTGCAGCCAGTCAGTGTCCCTGACCACCATACTAGACCCAGTGTTACCAGACCAGTGCAGTCAGTGTCCCTGACCACCGCCACACCAGTCCCAGTATCACCAGACCAGTGCAGCCAGCGTCCCTGACCACAGCTACACACCTGTCCCAGTGTCCCTGATCACCGCCACACCTGTCCCAGTGCAGCCAGCCAGTTTCCCTAATCACCACCACAACAGTCCCAGTGTCACCAGATCAGTGCAGCCAGCCAGTGTCCCTAATCACCGCCACACCAGACCAGTGCAGGAAGCCAGTGTCCCTGACCACCGCCACACCTGTCCCAGTGTCACCAGACCAGTGCAGCCAGCCAGTGTCCCTGACCACAGCTACACACCTGTCCCAGTGTCCCTGACCACCGCCACACCTGTCCCAGTGCAGCCAGCCAGTTTCCCTAATCACCACCACAACAGTCCCAGTGTCACCAGATCAGTGCAGCCAGCCAGTGTCCCTAATCACCGCCACACCAGACCAGTGCAGGAAGCCAGTGTCCCTGACCACAGCTACACACCAGTCCCAGTGTCACCAGCCAGTGTCCCTGACCACAGCTACACACCAGTCCCAGTGTCACCAGCCAGTGTCCCTGAACACCGCCACACCAATCCCAGTGTCCCTGAACACCGCCACACCAGTCCCAGTGTCACCAGCCCAGTGCAAGACTGGTAGATGGATACTCCTGTGCTATCACTGGAAGTGGGAAAAAAAGCAATGTACTGTATAGAATATATAGAACAACTGCAAACACTGATTGGTGAATCCGCGGCCAATGAGTGTATAATAAGGGATGCTGCGCTGTTGTTTAAACTGAAGTGTAACCAATGGGGGGGATTTACTAAAAGTGGTACACACAGAATCTGGTGCAGCTGTGCATGGCAGCCAATCAGCTTCTAACTTCAGCTTCTTCATATAAGCTTTGAGAATAAAACCCGGAAGCTGATTGGTTTCTTTGCAGAGCTGCACCGGAGTCTGTGTGCGCCACTTTTAGTACATCTCCCACAATGTGCCACAAAATAACCAACGCACTAAAAATGACAAGACAATAATAAAGGTGTACACAAGGTGGCAGTGTAAACCAAGCGTGCAAATAAACTTCACATAACAGATTCCTAATTAAACAGGTAACTTGTAGAACAAACCAGGTATTGTATAAAACAATGGTGGGTGATTAGTCAATCGTTGCTCATCATACACTGAACGGCGCTCCAGTCTTAACCACGCAAAATGATAAATATAAATGGGTGAGAGGGGGCGGAGAAAACAGGTGAGAGGGGGTGGAGATGACAGGTAAGAGGGGCGGAGATGACAGGTGAGAGGGGCGGAGATGAAGGTGAGGGGGCGGAGATGTACAGGTGAGGGGGCGGAGATGTACAGGTGAGAGAGTGGAGATGACAGGTGAGAGGGGCGGAGATGTACAGGTGAGAGGGTGGAGATGACAGGTAAGAGGGGCGGAGATGAAGGTGAGAGGGGTGGAGATGAAGGTGAGGGGGCGGAGATGTACAGGTGAGGGGGTGGAGATGAAGATGAGGGGGCGGAGATGAAGGTGAGAGGGGTGGAGATGAAGGTGAGAGGGGGCGGAGATGTACAGGTGAGGGGGTGGAGATGACAGGTGAGAGGGGCGGAGATGAAGGTGAGAGGGGTGGAGATGAAGGTGAGGGGGCAGAGATGTACAGGTGAGGGGGTGGAGATGAAGGTGAGGGGGGCGGAGATGACAGGTGAGAGGGGCAGAGGTGACAGGTGAGAGGGGCGGAGATGACAGGTGAGGGGGGTGGAGATGAAGGTGAGGGGGGCGGAGATGACAGGTGAGAGGGGCAGAGGTGAGAGGGGTGGAGATGACAGGTGAGGGGGGTGGAGATGAAGGTGAGAGGGGGCGGAGATGAAGGTTAGAGGGGCGGAGATGTACAGGTGAGAGGGGGCGGAGATGTACAGGTGAGGGGGTGGAGATGAAGGTGAGAGGGGCGGAGATGAAAGTGAGATGGGGCGGAGATGTACAGTGAGGGGGGCGGAGATGAAGGTGAGAGGGGGCGGAGATGTACAGGTGAGGGGGGCGGAGATGAAGGTGAGAGGGGGCGGAGATGAAGGTGAGAGGGGCGGAGATGTACAGGTGAGGGGGTGGAGATGAAGGTGAGGGGGGCGGAGATGAAGGTGAGAGGGGGTGGAGATGAAGGTGAGGGGGTGGAGATGTACAGGTGAGAGGGGGCGGAGATGTACAGGTGAGGGGGTGGAGATGAAGGTGAGGGGGGCGGAGATGACAGGTGAGAGGGGCGGAGATGACAGGTGAGGGGGGTGGAGATGAAGGTGAGAGGGGGCGGAGATGAAGGTGAGAGGGGGCGGAGATGAAGGTGAGAGGGGCGGAGATGTACAGGTTAGGGGGTGGAGATGACAGGTGAGGGGGGCGGAGATGACAGGTGAGGGGGGCGGAGATGACAGGTGAGAGGGGCGGAGATGACAGGTGAGGGGGGTGGAGATGAAGGTGAGAGGGGGTGGAGATGAAGGTGAGGGGGGCGGAGATGACAGGTGAGAGGGGGCGGAGATGTACAGGTGAGGGGGTGGAGATGAAGGTGAGGGGGGCGGAGATGACAGGTGAGAGGGGCGGAGATGACAGGTGAGGGGGGTGGAGATGAAGGTGAGAGGGGGCGGAGATGAAGGTGAGAGGGGGCGGAGATGAAGGTGAGAGGGGGCGGAGATGAAGGTGAGAGGGGCGGAGATGTACAGGTGAGGGGGTGGAGATGACAGGTGAGAGGGGACGGAGATGACAGGTGAGAGGGGACGGAGATGTACAGGTGAGGGGGTGGAGATGAAGGTGAGGGGGGCGGAGATGACAGGTGAGAGGGGCGGAGATGACAGGTGAGGGGGGTGGAGATGAAGGTGAGAGGGGGCGGAGATGAAGGTGAGAGGGGGCGGAGATGAAGGTGAGAGGGGGCGGAGATGAAGGTGAGAGGGGCGGAGATGTACAGGTGAGGGGGTGGAGATGACAGGTGAGAGGGGACGGAGATGACAGGTGAGAGGGGACGGAGATGTACAGGTGAGGGGGTGGAGATGAAGGTGAGGGGGGCGGAGATGACAGGTGAGAGGGGCGGAGATGACAGGTGAGGGGGGTGGAGATGAAGGTGAGAGGGGGTGGAGATGAAGGTGAGGGGGGCGGAGATGACAGGTGAGGGAGGTGGAGATGAAGGTGAGAGGGGCGGAGATGACAGGTGAGAGGGGTGGAGATGTACAGGTGAGGGGGCGGAGATGAAGGTGAGAGGGGCGGAGATGACAGGTGAGGGAGGTGGAGATGAAGGTGAGAGGGGAGGAGATGACAGGTGAGGGAGGTGGAGATGAAGGTGAGAGGGGCGGAGATGAAGGTGAGAGGGGCGGAGATGACAGATGAGAGGGGTGGAGATGTACAGGTGAGGGGGCGGAGATGAAGGTGAGAGGGGGCGGAGATGAAGGTGAGGGGGGTGGAGATGAAGGTGAGAGGGGGCGGAGATGAAGGTGAGGGGGGCGGAGATGAAGGTGAGAGGGGCGGAGATGAAGGTGAGAGGGGGCGGAGATGAAGGTGAGAGGGGGCGGAGATGAAGGTGAGAGGGGCGGAGATGTACAGGTGAGGGGGTGGAGATGAAGGTGAGAGGGGCGGAGATGAAGGTGAGAGGGGGCGGAGATGAAGGTGAGAGGGGGCGGAGATGAAGGTGAGAGGGGGCGGAGATGAAGGTGAGAGGGGGCGGAGATGAAGGTGAGAGGGGCGGAGATGTACAGGTGAGGGGGTGGAGATGAAGGTGAGAGGGGCGGAGATGAAGGTGAGAGGGGGCGGAGATGAAGGTGAGAGGGGCGGAGATGTACAGGTGAGGGGGTGGAGATGAAGGTGAGAGGGGGCGGAGATTAAGGTGAGAGGGGCGGAGATGTACAGGTGAGGGGGCGGAGATGAAGGTGAGAGGGGGCGGAGATGAAGGGGTCATATACAGAGTATTATGGGGTATTAATCCCCTCCCCCAGGGACAGTCATACATGGGGGGGTAAATACTATACACATATATAATACCCTGTTGCCCCCATATTTGGTGGGGGTGTTAATAATAGTTTGTTGCCCTTTAAAAACTCCTCTGCCCCTCCCCCTGGGACTTGTAGTCACGCCCCCCCTCATTTGTGATCGGTGTGTGGCCAGGGGGCGGGGCAGTCTCTGGACCGCCTCTTTCCCTCCCGGCGTATGGCTCAGGGACAAGGGGCGGGGTCAGCGATAGGTAGGCGGGGCTAGTATAAACATATAAGGGGTCGGCGCATGCGCGCTCCCGCCATGCTGTCACTGTCCCGGCGGCTCCTGTCCTCTTCTCCTCTCCGGTGTCAGTACCGGACCGTCATGTCTCGTTCTCCGCCCACCGCCCCGCCCCCCCCGGGGCTCCCGCGCACCGTGCTGGGCACGATGGAGTTCGGGCGGAGGATGGACGCGGAGCAGAGCGGGGACGCGGTGCGCGAGTTCCTGAGGCGCGGGCACGACGAGCTGGACACCGCTCACATGTACGCGGATGGAGAGACCGAGAGAGTGCTGGGGGGGCTGGGCCTGAGCGCCGGAGGTAAGAGGGGCGGGGATAAGCCTGGCCAACCAGAGGACGAGGGGGCGGGGTTACTGGAGGGGCGGAGAGCAGGAGGCTTGCTGTTGCCTATAGCAACCTATAAGATGGCTTTTCAGCACAGTCTGGTTGCCGGGGGCAACAGAGACCCCTCCCCCTCATACATTCTACCCAGAATCAGGAAAAGTTCAGTGTGCGTCCAGAATGAGAGGTCCCAGCCCCCGGTGCGTCCAGAATGAGAGGTCCCAGCCCCCGGTGCGTCCAGACTGAGAGGTCCCAGCCCCCGGTGCGTCCAGAATGAGAGGTCCCAGCCCCCGGTGCGTCCAGAATGAGAGGTCCCAGCCCCCGGTGCGTCCAGAATGAGAGGTCCCAGCCCCCGGTGCGTCCAGAATGAGAGGTCCCAGCCCCCGGTGCGTCCAGAATGAGAGGTCCCAGCCCCCGGTGCGTCCAGAATGAGAGGTCCGAGACCCCGGTGCGTCCAGACTGAGAGGTCCCAGCCCCCGGTGCGTCCAGAATGAGAGGTCCCAGCCCCCGGTGCGTCCAGACTGAGAGGTCCCAGCCCCCGGTGCGTCCAGACTGAGAGGTCCCAGCCCCCGGTGCGTCCAGACTGAGAGGTCCCAGCCCCCGGTGCGTCCAGACTGAGAGGTCCCAGCCCCCGGTGCATCCAGAATGAGAGGTCCCAGCCCCCGGTGCGTCCAGAATGAGAGGTCCCAGCCCCCGGTGCGTCCAGAATGAGAGGTCCGAGACCCCGGTGCGTCCAGACTGAGAGGTCCGAGACCCCGGTGCGTCCAGACTGAGAGGTCCCAGCCCCCGGTGCGTCCAGACTGAGAGGTCCCAGCCCCCGGTGCGTCCAGAATGAGAGGTCCCAGCCCCCGGTGCGTCCAGAATGAGAGGTCCCAGCCCCCGGTGCGTCCAGAATGAGAGGTCCGAGACCCCGGTGCGTCCAGACTGAGAGGTCCCAGCCCCCGGTGCGTCCAGAATGAGAGGTCCCAGCCCCCGGTGCGTCCAGACTGAGAGGTCCCAGCCCCCGGTGCGTCCAGACTGAGAGGTCCCAGCCCCCGGTGCGTCCAGACTGAGAGGTCCCAGCCCCCGGTGCGTCCAGACTGAGAGGTCCCAGCCCCCGGTGCGTCCAGACTGAGAGGTCCCAGCCCCCGGTGCGTCCAGACTGAGAGGTCCCAGCCCCCGGTGCGTCCAGAATGAGAGGTCCCAGCCCCCGGTGCGTCCAGAATGAGAGGTCCGAGACCCCGGTGCGTCCAGACTGAGAGGTCCCAGCCCCCGGTGCGTCCAGACTGAGAGGTCCCAGCCCCCGGTGCGTCCAGACTGAGAGGTCCCAGCCCCCGGTGCGTCCAGACTGAGAGGTCCCAGCCCCCGGTGCGTCCAGACTGAGAGGTCCCAGCCCCCGGTGCGTCCAGACTGAGAGGTCCCAGCCCCCGGTGCGTCCAGACTGAGAGGTCCCAGCCCCCGGTGCGTCCAGACTGAGAGGTCCCAGCCCCCGGTGCGTCCAGACTGAGAGGTCCCAGCCCCCGGTGCGTCCAGACTGAGGAGTCCCAGCCCCCGGTGCGTCCAGACTGAGGGGTCCCAGCCCCCGGTGCGTCCAGACTGAGGGGTCCCAGCCCCCGGTGCGTCCAGACTGAGGGGTCCCAGCCCCCGGTGCGTCCAGACTGAGGGGTCCCAGCCCCCGGTGCGTCCAGAATGAGAGGTCCCAGCCCCCGGTGCGTCCAGAATGAGAGGTCCCAGCCCCCGGTGCGTCCAGAATGAGAGGTCCCAGCCCCCGGTGCGTCCAGAATGAGAGGTCCCAGCCCCCGGTGCGTCCAGAATGAGAGGTCCCAGCCCCCGGTGCGTCCAGAATGAGAGGTCCCAGCCCCCGGTGCGTCCAGAATGAGAGGTCCCAGCCCCCGGTGCGTCCAGAATGAGAGGTCCCAGCCCCCGGTGCGTCCAGAATGAGAGGTCCCAGCCCCCGGTGCGTCCAGAATGAGAGGTCCCAGCCCCCGGTGCGTCCAGACTGAGAGGTCCCAGCCCCCGGTGCGTCCAGACTGAGGGGTCCCAGCCCCCGGTGCGTCCAGACTGAGGGGTCCCAGCCCCCGGTGCGTCCAGACTGAGGGGTCCCAGCCCCCGGTGCGTCCAGACTGAGGGGTCCCAGCCCCCGGTGCGTCCAGAATGAGAAGTCATGTGATCTTAAGTTTTTTCTGAGCCAATAAGTTTTTTGGTGTATCCAGAATAAGCCAGGAATGGTGTATAGACTCGGCTGTAGTTTCCTGGAGGCAGATCTTATTCTTACATCTGTGTATCCAGAATAATCTGGTGAGCGGGTCACATGATCAAGCAATGGATTGGTGTATCCAGAATCGGTGTGGTGTCAGGAATGGATGTCCCCTCCCCCTCTGTACGGCTCGGTGTACTTTGTCCCGTCATTCACACTGAGATTTGGATGATGATTATCCGAGTTTTGTAAATGATTTGCCCCTCCCCCGGGACACACAGACAACACTCTTCAATCCAGAAATGTCCGGGTCTGGGAGGAGTTTTATTACTATGACCTCATTGGAGGGAATATCACTCACTTCCTGCTGAAGTGAAATGGGGGTAGGGGTTATCGCAGGACAGGAAGGCGGAGCCAGCAATAAAACCTTGACGGAGGTTCTCACCCCCTCCCCCACTCTGCTACAAAGGTGGCTTGGTCTGTGTCCCCGCTGGAGAGATTTCCCTTTATTTCCTGTCCTAACAGGAAGTGGGGGAGGGGGGGTCTCTTCCATCAGGGACACTGGCTGTGTGATAACAGTACAAAGTGGCTTATACTGTAATTGATTTTATTAGGGGGGGGGGGGGGGGGGGCGGCAAATGTGGGGCATCAGAGGGGCGGCAAATGTGGGACAGCAAAGGGGCGCTAATCTGGGGCATCACGGGGGCGACAAATCTGGGACAGCAGATCTGGGGCATCAGAGGGGCGGCAAATCTGGGGCAGCAATAGGGGCGCTAATCTGGGGCATCAGAGGGGTGGCAAATCTGGGGCAGCAAAGGGGCGCTAATCTGGGGCGGCAGATCTGGGGCATCAGGGGGGCAGAAAATCTGGGGCAGCAAGGGGGCGCTAATCTGGGGCAGCAGATCTGGGGCATCAGAGGGGCGGCAGATCTGGGGCATCAGAGGGGCGGTGATATGAACATCACACAGGAACTCTAACACCGATCTTCCATCTCTCTGGCAGTGAAATTGGCTACAAAGGCCAACCCCTGGGAGGGGAAGTCGCTCAGAGCGCAGAGCGTGCGCCAGCAGCTGGAGACCTCCCTCCAGAGACTGCGGACCCCCAGCGTCCACCTCTTCTACCTGCACGCCCCGGACCACCAGACCCCGGTGGAGGAGACCCTGGCGGCCTGCCAGCAGCTGTACCAGGAGGTGAGAGGCATCATGGGTAACCACTACCCGGGTCTGACATGTTTGGTATCCATTTACTCGCTGATTATGATCTGTGATTGGCTGAATATTCATTTGTGTTTCCGAGCAATTGAACAATTTGTACCTAATAAAGTGGGTGGGGCTTGTATATTGTACATTCACCAGTCCCTGCCCCTGAGGAGCTTACAATCTAATGCCTCCAACTCACACACATACTGGAGCCAATTGTCCTCCCAGCATGTGTTTGGAGTGTTGGAGGAAACCGAGGTAAGCGGAGGAAACCCGCACAGGGAGAACATGCACACTCCATGCAGGTAGTGCCGTGGTTGGGATGCAAATGGACAACTCCAGTGCTGCCGGGCGGAAATGCCGACCGCTCTGCCCTTGTGCTGCCCGGATTATTCTTCATTTCCCAGAAGAGTGCGGCTTTCCTGCGTCTCTCCCCCCCCCCGCCCGCCATTCACAGTGTCAGCAGAGCTCAGACCGCGCGTCCCCGGAGATTTCTTCACCCGGACTTTGTACTCCACCACCGCCCATCCACAACAAAAGATTGTTCACAGAATAATAAATCACATCTTATCTTCCACACATCAAAGCCCCGATCTTCCAGCTTTCCAAGTCTCTACATTCCGACCGGTCACCATATACAGGGCCAGAGAAGCTCCACCTTATATCATTGCAGAGCCGCCCTCCAGCTCCAGACACCGACTGTGACCAGGCTGAGATGTCATCAGTCTGCTGCAGGCAAGGGAAAGCATTTCCTCAGTCTCCCCTCCCCCAGTGATCAGACTGTACATTGTAACTTTGTAGAAGGAGGAGGAGTCATTTCCTCAGTCTCCCCTCCCCCAGTGATCAGACTGTACATTGTAACTTTGTAGAAGGAGGAGGAGTCATTTCCCCAGTTTCCCCCTCCCCCAGTGATCAGACTGTACATTGTAACTTTGTAGAAGGAGGAGGGGCCATTTCCTCAGTCTCCTCCCCCAGTGATCAGACTGTACATTGTAACTTTGTAGAAGGAGGAGGAGTCATTTCCCCAGTTTCCCCTCCCCCAGTGATCAGACTGTACATTGTAACTTTGTAGAAGGAGGAGGAGTCATTTCCCCTCCCCCAGTGATCAGACTGTACATTGTAACTTTGTAGAAGGAGGAGGGGCCATTTCCTCAGTCTCCTCCCCCAGTGATCAGACTGTACATTGTAACTTTGTAGAAGGAGGAGGAGTCATTTCCTCAGTCTCCTCCCCCAGTGATCAGACTGTACATTGTAATGTTTGTTTTTTATCTTCCAGGGCAAGTTCAAAGAGCTGGGCCTTTCCAATTACGCTTCCTGGGAGGTGATGGAAGTGTACTGCATCTGTAAGAAGAATAACTGGGTGCTGCCAACCGTGTACCAGGTACCCTTGCCTGTCCATTCTGTCCGCCCGCCGCTGGGCTATGCTGGTCCATGATGGGACTATGAGGGCTTTTCCTGGGGAAAGCTGTCCACGTTCCGTGTCATTCAGTCCTGCAGATGGGGAATCTACCACGTCACTCCAAAGACAAAGGAGTGATGGGTCATCTGTGAATGACATCACATGTGGGCGGGTCTCCACAATACTTGGGTGTCCTATTGGTTGGGTGAGGAGGTCTTCTTCTCTATGGTCTAGATCAGCCTCACCCACCTCCAATCACCAGGTGGAATTGAGAGGACTGAATCTTCGCCTACTTAAAAAAGGGACACCGGGCATTCCATACCCACCTACGTCCCTCCGAAGGTCACAGAGGAGGAGCAAGAGGGCCCATAAAGCCCCGGGTTGACAGGCCGGGTCTACATGGTGAAGGGCGACCCAACAAAGGGTCTCTCTTCTCAGAGATCCTCTGACTTATGATTGATGGGATGTTCTAGATCCGCATCCCTCATCCCTTTAGACAAATGTTCAGGTCTCGGGGAACCCCTGCTAAAAATAACTACAGCTCATAGTGCATTAGCCACACTACATGGGTGGTCATGGGGAGAAGGGCAGGGCCAGTACTAGGAGAGGGGGGGGGGAGGGCATTTGGAAGGGCACCTGCCCCTGGGCGCTGTTTGATGGGGGGGTTGCTGTTGCTGCCGCACGTCCCGCTCCTTCTTGACAGGAGTGGCTGCAGTGTCACCCTTGTCAGAAGGAGCAGTGGCAAATGGCTGCTGCTGGAGGGAGGATTCGGCTTTCTCCTCCCACCTGCCTGCATGAGGTGGAAAAGATCCGGCGCTCAGGCAGGCAGCTGCCCTCAGGCAGGCAGGCAGCTGCCCTCAGTCTCTGGCAGGCAGCTGCCCTCAGTCTCTGGCAGGCAGCTGCCCTCAGTCTCTGGCAGGCAGCTGCCCTCAGTCTCTGGCAGGCAGCTGCCCTCAGTCTCTGGCAGGCAGCTGCCCTCAGTCTCTGGCAGGCAGCTGCCCTCAGTCTCTGGCAGGCAGCTGCCCTCAGTCTCTGGCAGGCAGCTGCCCTCAGTCTCTGGCAGGCAGCTGCCCTCAGTCTCTGGCAGGCAGCTGCCCTCAGTCTCAGGCAGGCAGCTGCCTTCCGTCTCAGTGCTGCACTGCTGGAGAAGGAGGCTGGAACGTGTCCTTCCACTTTCCCCATAATGTGACCTGCCATGTGATGAGCAGAGAGAAAGAGATGCCAATCTCCCAGTACAAGGGGGGGGGGGTGCAACAATTCGGGGACATGGGGACACCTCTTGTAAGGGGGGCTCTATTGGGGGCACCTGATGTAAAGGAGGACTCTACTGGGGACTCCACCTGACTGGGGGGGGGGGGGGGCAATTTGCCATCTTCACTTCCTTGCACTGGTAGTAAACAGAATAAACAGTGTGTTGCCAGAACATGGTGGGCACCATCAGGCAGGAGATCAATTCATCAAAGCTTAAGGAACCCCTGGTAACTTCTGAAGGAGCCCCGGTTGAGAATTGGCTGTTCTAGGTGATTGTAGTGTGTGTTTATCGGTAAGTCACATTAAATATATAGTAGATAAAAGCAAGGAGATGAGGTCCATGTACCTGGTCACTGATGTCCATCTGATCTGGACCTCAGGGGGGCTCTTTACTTCAACCATGGTTGATTTGTGCTATCTTGGGTACATCATCCATTCACTGGACTCCAGGGGAGGAGGAGAACTTCTTACACCATCCTTGGTTGATTTCTGCTATCTTGGGTCCATCTTCCATTTACTGGACCTCTGGGTGGGGGGGGGGGGGGGGGGGCTTCTTAGACCATCCATGGTTGATTTCTGCTTTCTTAGGTCTCTCATCTCTTCATTGACATCTATATGTAGACATCTGAGTCATGTGAACACTGTAATCCTGACAATTGCTCCCTCCTTAGGGTATGTACAACGCCACCACGCGCCAAGTAGAGACGGAGCTGCTCCCATGCTTGCGCCAGCTCGGAATCCGGTTCTACGCCTACAACCCGCTGGCAGGTGAGACTGTGCGCACTTGATAGTCTATCATGGCAACGACTGCTCTACAATGTAATAAATATTATGGGGGAATTTCAGGTCCAAGGAGTTTTAAGAGCAGTTTCGGTCTCCAAAGTTAAACTTTCACCTGCCTTCACCCAGAGTTTTAGTTGAAGACCCTAAATGTATTCAGGAATCGTATTGGCCTAAACTTTATATCCAAAAAATGGTGTACCCCTGACCATCACACCTATATTACTGGACACCTCATTCTCAATCCATTGTCATTTATATGAAATTGATGCTCCCTACGACCATTAATATGGAGTTGTCTCCTTTTGTGGCTACAACATCATGCACTCTTCTAGGAAGTTTTCAACAAGATTTTGGAGGGTATCTGTGTGATTTTTGTGCCCATGTGTGAGGTCAGGTACTGATTTCTGATGGTAGAGTCTTTGGTAGGGTAGAGGTCAGGGCTCTGTGCAGGACACTGGAGTTCCACAACCCATCCCACCTATGTGAGTTTTTTGAACATCCATTCCAAAACGATGGCCATTACTACTGATGTTGGATGAAAAGATGGGACCTCATGTTCGGCACCAAAACAAAAAGACCTGGCCTGCAGTCAATGTTCCAATTTCTCACAAAGGTGTTCAGTAGGGTTGAGGTTGGGGCTTTGTGCAGGATGCTGGAGTTCCTCCACCCATTACACCAATATAAGCTTGTTGGATATCCATTCCAAAACTATGGCCATTATGGAGTTGCTACCTCTCAACCCCCAAGTCCATTAATCTGGTGTTGCCCCCCTTCTTTGTGGTTATCACATCCTCCACTCTGTGAGGTCAGGTGCTGATGCTGGATGAGCAGACCGGGCTTCATGTTCGGCACCAAAAAAATTTGGCTTGCAGTTAATGTTCCAGTTCATGCCAGAGGTGTTGAGTAGGGTTGAGGTCAGAGCTCTGTACAGGACACTAGAGTTCCTCCACACCAAACTGGTCTCGCCATGTCTTTATGGAGCTGGCCCAAACTGGTCTCGCCATGTCTTTATGGAGCGGGCCCAAACTGGTCTCGCCATGTCTTTATGGAGCGGGCCCAAACTGGTCTCGCCATGTCTTTATGGAGCGGGCCCAAACTGGTCTCGCCATGTCTTTATGGAGCTGGTTAACCTGCTCAGTCATAGTGGAGCAGGAAATGGTCTTCACCAAATTGTTACCACAAGGTTGGAAGAGCACAATTGTCTCCAATGTGTTTGTATGATGGAATATAACAATGATCTTTTACTAGAAACCCCTAAACATCATCATTGGGGAGAGATGTTCATATATGTATGGCTGTATAATATATGTCAGTTTATATTCATTCACTAGAAATATTGCTCTATCTAGTATTATACTTACAGAATTGTAGATAAAAGGTCCTAGGACTGGGTGGTATTACTGAGGCAGATTATGAAATGTACTCTTGTTTTTGTCTTCTGCCACCAAGGGGGGCTTCTAACCGGGAAGTACCAGTATGAAGACCAGGACAAGACGCAGGAAGCTTCCAGATTTTTCGGGAACAGCTGGGCAGAAACCTACCGGAATAGGTGACTCTCCTGCCTGACCTGGCTTGCACCTTTCATTTCATTGGATGTGGGAGTTATGTAAGGCAGCCCACTGCTTGAAGCAGGATTGGGGACTCTGGAGGAGCCACGATCTGCCTGCATTGCATAGCAGGACAGAAAGACCCAGTGATGACATCATTGCGTCTAAAATAAAATGCATAGAACAGATTTTATTTAAAAAAAAAAAATGTCATTAGCATGTTGATAAGGGGGAAGGATTAGGAGGGCAGACTACACTTCATCTTTAACTCCAATGTAAGTTGTATATAAATAACTTTGAGGAGTCAATGTGTTGCTTAGCTTATTGCCCCATGTTATGTTGGTGGTGTAAAGCGCAGAGGGGTGATTAATGGAGGGGCGGGAGGAGCCGAGGGGTGATTGATGGGCGGGAGGAGCCAAGGGGGTGATTGATGTAGGAGCCAAGTGATGATAGATTGAGGGGTGGTAGGAGTAGAAGTGATTATTAATGGTGTGTGTGTGTCTGTGGCAGGTATTGGAAGAAGCATCACTTCGAAGCCATCGATTTGGTACGCCGATCTCTAGAGGAGATGTACAGCGCGGATGTCAGACCGAGTCTGACCGCAGCCGCACTACGTTGGATGTACCACCACTCCAAACTGCAGGTTAGTTCATTAAAGAGACCCTGTCCTCAACACTTGCACTGTGCCTTGGCCCTCTGACGTGAGTCTCTTGTCCCCTCAGGGAAGTCGGGGTGATGCAGTGATCTTGGGGATGTCCAGCACGGAGCAGCTGTTGAACAACTTGGCCGGAGTGGAGGGAGGCCCTCTGCTGTCCCCGGTGGTCGCTGCATTCAACAACGCCTGGAACCTGGTCGCCCACGACTGCCCCAACTACTTCCGCTAGATGGAAAACTCTTGACTTTCACAGTGATTATTTACTTAATTCCGGCTGTGCCTCAGATTAAAGCAGAACTCCAGACAAAACAATAATAATGTTTAGCCATGCTCCAGATCCACACTGAAGGGGGAGGGGGTGATTTCAGTGTCAGGAGCAGGTAAAAGTGCGCCCCTTCCCGTGGGCTGTGCACTACTTCAGCAGCAAAGATTGCAGGTTCTTCCCTTTTTAGTGCCCCCCGCTGTCATAGACACATCAAAGATGGCTGCTGTATCTACATACCCCACAGTGACCGTGCTGCTCAACACCCATGTCACTCTTATTATAATGGTATGATAAAATGAGCAACAACTCAGTGCTGCTCTCCTGCTCCTAGTGCCTGAAGCATGTTAGATATCAGCCCTATTCAAAGCAGCGGATTGACTATACAGACACTCCCTCTAAAAGCCTGATTTTTATTTTATTTTTGTCTGTGCTGGGTGACTGTAGCACAGACCCACAACTGGACCAAGTGTGGCTCTTTAGATATATGGCTGAAGTTCTGCACCAGGAAAGACAGTAAGGTGATGAAGGTATAACAAGGCATTTCACCCACAATGCAGGTTTAGTAATTGGACAATGTTTCTCAACCTTAGTCCTCGAGGAACCCCAACAGATCATGTTTTCAGGATTTTCCTCAGATGAAACAACTGTGGTAATTACTAAAGGCAGTGACACTGATCAAATCACCAGTGCAAAATAATGGGAAGCCTGAAAACATGACCTGTTGGACTGGAATTGAGAAACACTGTCATAGGGGGATAAACCTTGCCTGGTGTTACTAAAGATTATTGCAGCATTAGGGGAAGAAAGAAAAAAACAGAGGGTAGCGTGTCGTTTTGAGTATTCGGCGTGGAAGCCGATCCCCGCCCAGCCAGTTGCTGCTTGTTGGTTGCAAGGAGCCGTGTTCTGTTGAAGTTCTGGTTGACGCACGGCCCTCATGATGTATGAAACCGATC
>NW_027507788.1:3132420-3161694 GCF_037356315.1 Lithobates pipiens
ACACGTCTGAAGGTGCGATCGATGCTCTGCTGATGTATGGTCAAGGTCAGTACGGCATTCCTGTCACCATCTACTTTGAGGTCTACACACACACGATATCAGTGAGGAGGGGGGGATGAGGAGAGGGGGATGTGCCATCAGGACGATTGATGTGATTTTATTCGTAGACCTAGAAGGGTTGTCATCGCTGAAATGCTTTAAGCTTTGCATTGCTGACCCCCCAACAGGCAGATCTGACCGATTTT
The DNA here is from genome assembly GCF_037356315.1 of Lithobates pipiens. Taxonomy (NCBI): domain Eukaryota; kingdom Metazoa; phylum Chordata; class Amphibia; order Anura; family Ranidae; genus Lithobates; species Lithobates pipiens. The sequence continues at coordinate 3,132,666 of NW_027507788.1, forward strand.
TTTTTTTTTTTTTTTTTTCTCTTCTGTCTTTTACTAGCTGCATGCTTGTTGTGGGCCGGGGGCTTAAAATATTGAAGCCAGGTAACTGGCATTTTCCAGTGTCACTGTTGTCTGTTCTGCATTTGCACTAAAACCCCCCCCCCCCCCCCCCCCCATCCTCCTCATTTCAATCACATAGAGGGGGGGGGGGGTGTTTTGTAGTTTACGAAGGTTAGTTGGGGAAGGGAGAGCCGTTGCTATCAGTAGATTGGTTTATTGTGTCTATTATTTCCTCAGATGCCATCACTCTGTCGGGTGGCCGGGTGCTCCGCTCCTGGGAGACCAATGTTGGAGGACTGAATTGGGAAGCTCTTCTAGAACCCGGCAGGTAAGGAGCCTTATAAACGGAGACGTAGCCGCAGCCAGACACAGGGGGGCATTTGGAGGGTCAGTCCTCCCGACTGTTTTAGCAGTAGGCGGAGTCTGGAGCTGTCACCCTCCAAGCTTCTCATATTTCTGTCTCCTTGGCGGTCTCTGGGCTCAGTTCCTAGTCTACCTTTTTTTTTAGCTCTTTCTGCTATAAAGGTCCAGCAGGGATGGGGGGCGGGGACTGCGGCAGGTGGGTGGAGCTGGGAACTCGGCGCAGAGATCTAGAAGAGACAGTGATGTCCGTTTTGGGAAGTTCCCTTTTTTAACTGACCAGATTTTTATTAAAATGCAAATTTTACTTTTAATGGGTTGATCCTTCCAAAGCGTAGAGAGTATGGGGGCTGCCAATGCGTCCTTCTGGAAATGCTACTTTCCTGGCTGTTATGCTGCATCTTTGTCTTCGTTTCTCTGAGTGTTTTGGTCTCGGCCAAGTATGCAGACCCAGGAAAGTCCTTATCTGCTTATTGTTCTGGATAGGAGACTCAAGGTATTTGAATCCAAAGGGTTAATAAAAGAACCAGGTAATCAGCATTTTCAGAAGGTCAGCAATGACTGCCTATATATCTCTCTCAGTACAGGTTTCCTTTAAAAATATAGAGAGCCAGGTGTGCATGCAGGAATCCACGCCGCAGTTTTTCATTCGTTGTTCTGTGACTTCTGGCTGCTTTGTTGCTTTTGGGCTTGGAGGGTTACTATTATTATTATTATTATTATTATTATTATTATTATTATTATTATTCAGGATTTATATAGAGCCAACCGTTTACGCAGCACTTACAATACAATACAAGGGGGTCGCAGTTACAATACAATAAAATACAAGAGGGTCCTGCTCAGAAGAGCTTACAATTTTTAATTGGGTGGGTCAAGTGGTACAAAAGGTTTATAACTGTGGGGGATGAGCTGATGGAATGATAAAAAATTCGTTGGAGGCGTCATAGGCTTCCCCGGAGAGAGGAGTATTTGGGGATCGCCTATAGACAGCCAGAGTAGGAGATGGCTGGACATATTGAGGTAGAGAGTTCCAGAGGATGGGAGAGGCTCTGGAGTTGAGCATGGGAGGAGGAGACGAGGGAGTTTGGGTGATATTTGGAGACAAGATTGGTGACGTAGCTCAGGACAGGGTTGTGAATAGCTTTGTATGTTGTAGCTAGTATTTTGAATCAAATTTGCTGGGAAATCGGAAGCCAGTAGAGGGATTGGCAAAGAGGGGTGGCACACACTGAGCGGTTGGTAAGGTAGATGAGTCAGACAGCAGCATTCAAGATAGATTGAACAAGAGGAGTTTGGGGGGGGGGGGTGCTCTGAGGGGTGGGGTTGGAGGGTTGCGCTCTGAGGGGTAGCATGGGGGGGGGTTGCGCTCGGAGTGGTAGCATTGAAGGGGGGGGGGGGGGGGGGTGTTGCGCTCGGAGTGGTAGCATTGAAGGGGGGGGGGGGGGGGGTTGCGATTGGAGGATTAAGATTTGTGTAATCTGTACAAATTTGCTAGACAATATGGCTGCTTCCATCTCCCCCTTTTTTTTTTTTTTTTTTTTTTTTTTTAATAATCATTATTGATGCCTTCCTCCAGTGTTCAGGCTGTGGGGTTTTCTGGAACCCAGGATGTAGCACGATACGTGGCGGTGCTGAAGAACTCTATTCTGTCCCTGCATTACCTATCCAATGGGCACCAAAAATGGTCTGAAGTCCTCCCGGACAGGTAAGAACTTAGCAGCGGGCCTGCCGACTATAAAGAATCAGCTGAATCCTTTTCGGCCAAGGAAGCCGCCATCTTGGCCTCTGTTTGACCTGCAACTGCCATGATGCTGCACCACATATCCGTTATGTCTCCAACCATTTTGATGGTTTGACAGAGAAAAAGCAAATGTGACAGTTTGGCATTCCCATAATGCTTTGAAACCGTTAAATCGATGGGTTTAGTTCCAATTGAAGACCGCTCATTTAAGCTGCGCTTTACTGGTGCTATGCGGGTAGAAGCGGAGAGCTTTTAACCCCATAGAAGGGATTAATGAGGAGTTAAAAGCGCCCAAAAAAAAGAACTGCTGACGATGTGCTTTGGCAGCGCTGCCCATTTTTTTTTTTAATGGCGGGCGGTTTAGGAGCGCTGTATACACGGCTCCCGCACTGCCCCAAAGACTGCTTGCAGGACTTTTTCTAACTTCCTGCAAGCGCACCGCCCCGGTGTGAAAGCACATTCAGGAGGCGCTTTACAGGCGCTAATTTTAGCGCTAAAACGTGTGAGTGGGTCTAAAGTAACTGTCCCAAAAAAATGTAACCTTAGAACGCAGTTGTATCTGTAAAGGAGTGATTGCTGGCATCTCCCTCCACATGCATTGCCGGACGCGGCTCCAGAGAAGCGCAGTCACTGCTTGAAGTTTCCTCTGAAATCAACATTTCAGAATTGTGGATCTCTCATGTACTGCGCTGTTTGGTGGTTCCTCCTGCCAACTTCCATGTCACTTCCTGTTCTGTAGTCATAAGGGGGTCTGTGGGAAAGGGCGGGAAGTCAAGGTATAGGGTAGCCTGTGATCTCTCCCATATCAGGGTGCTCTTGCACCAGAGCTTACCCAGGATGGACTCTGCAGTGGGATAGTGGACTACCGGGAGACAATTTCCCTTTATCCTGAATAGGCCGGTGACCCTGTCTGTATGATTTGTTCTTCTAGTGGAACGGTCCAGTACCAGCTGCTTCACTCCTCCTACAAAGGTCTGGTCCATGTGGTTGGGATCGTCCCCGGTGATCACATCCGGATCCTGACATTCGGCCTGGAGGACGGCTCCATCACAAAGCAGGTTGGCTGGAAATCGGTGTTGCTGCAGATAAAAGGGAGGAGTCTTGTCATTTCCTGACTGTTCATGTTGTTGCAGGTCGATGTTCTCACCCCTTGGCTTCATACTCTACGTGGAACCTGCGGGGTGGTCGCAGACAGCGTCCTGATCTGTGCCGACACCGCAGCCGCCTCACTCCACACACTCCCTCTAGTGACTGGTGAGGAGACTACACAGCATCGCCTGCAGGTCAGTTATTCCATCTGTATGTTCTTATAGCTCTGACATATACCAGTGCGCTGTACAGAGGACACAGAACCATTCACATCAGTCTCTGTACCAGAGGAGCTTGCACTCTAATGTCCACTCCCCTACAGTCACACACTTATTATTATTATTATTATTATTATTATTGTACCTTTTTTATATAGCTCTGCCATATACTACAGTGCTGTACAGAGATCACTGAGCCATTCACATCAGTCTCTGTACCAGAGGAGCTTACACTCTAATGTTCCCTCCCCCACAGTCACACATGAGTATTATACATTTATATAGCACTGACATATACCGCAGTGCTGTACATTGGTCTCTGTTTTTAGTAAAGTTTGTACACCCAGCTTGCTCTGTATGGGCACTTAGGGCAGGGTAGCCATGCCAGTCTCGGAATAGTTCATCTTGCAGTGATGTCATACATTGTTATTTCTCTGTTAAAGTGGTAGTAAACCCTACCCTCTGTTTTTAGATAAGACCATTTTTGTAATTAGCGAGACAACATAAAACTATATAGCTAGGTGCCATTATGAAAAAATGTGTCCTTACTGTATAATCCGTGATGTTTGCATTTCGTTTGTCAGTGTCTAACTCAGCGCCATCTCGGATGTGGTTTATCCTAGTTCTTTTCAATTTGTATTTCCGCCCACACTTCGCGCTGCGCTGTAATCCCGCGCATGCGCAATACGTGCACAATATTCAAGCCTCGTATTCATTTCCGGTTTCTATGGAAACGAGTAAAGGTTTCTCATAGCCAACGGAGGTGTGCTGCCAACTACTGTCGCCCCATCGCTTAGTGTGGGGGACAGTATTGGACAGCCCACATCACACGGAAAATCTCTCTGCGCTTGCAAGGTTTGACAATGCCAATAAAACCTCCTTACTAATTACTTTTAAAAGCATAGATCAAACTTTCTTAAAAATTTATATATATATCAATATATCACTATATATATATATATATATATATATATATATATATATATATATATATATATATATATATATATATATATATATATATATATATATATATATATATATATACATACACACACACAAACACTCTTATATATATTCAATAAGAAGCAGACATATACATATACACAAACATATATATATTTTTATTTACATTACCAATATAAATTTTTTTACATGAAAAAAAAATGACACAACACATTTAAAATATTTAAAAAAAAGTTTTATTAAAGATTAAATACATGTGTAAATAACAAACAAAAAGCAGGACATTTAATGTAAGATTAGATAAAAAGAAATACTGTACTGTGCAGTGTCTGTATTTGGAAGTAAGCTTTCTCAGAATCAGAAATCCACACACGCCGTCAATCTCCTGGAGCACGTGACAGAGGAGTCACGTGATAATCCAGATCCTCTGATAAAATAAACATGAGCAGTCCTCGCGGGATGTCGGGGCTGACGTCTACAACAGGAAATGACGCAGCCCCGACAGACACAAGAATAATTCCGGCCGGGCTCGGGCTGCCGGATTTTTCGGGCATTACTGCGCATGCGCGGTGACGTAAGCAGTGAGACATATACTGATTGTACAGGAAGGAAGCAGGTAGGAAAAAAATGATGAACGAAAATGAGTTTTGGATGAATGGATGGCAATATTAATGAAAAGTGAAATTTTAGGGTTTACTTCCACTTTAATTGTTTTTAGTTTGAATTGCTGTTTATTCTGATCTCCTGGTGTGTGTGTGTGTGTTGTGTTTTTTTATTATTATTATTTTTTTTGCATCATTCTTATTTTCTTTCTGTATCTCAGTCCCTGGGAGTGGAAGTGGCCGATGACATCACAGAGCTCGGTATAACTACAGCTCCTCTCAGTGTGCCCGGCCCGACGCTGGCCCAATTCTTCCTGCAGATCTCTCCTCGACGTTTTCTGTTGATGCAATACCGAGATGGCGCCCTGACACCATTGCGTGACTTCTCTCATGTAAACGCTTATTTTCTTATATATAATATAGTTATTTTTTTATTGTTTTTTGATTGGTACCTTGTCCATCCAAGGCACAGTGACAATATTTGTATAAATCCACTCCAGACTGTTCTCGCCTCCCCAGCGCTCCCCCATCATGTCTTTCTATGTGGCCACCACTAAGGATGAACTCCAGTTGTGTTCGCAAACTGCACATGCAGAGCCCGCCAGGAATTCGGCACTGCACAGCACAGCGCTAATCACAGGCAGTGAGACATTTCCCAATCTCTACAGCTGCGGATCGGGACAATGGGGGTTATTTAAGGAAAATCCACTTTGCACTGCAAGTGCACTTGGAAGTTGCAGTCGCTGTAGATCCGAGGGGGACATGCGAGGAAAATAAAAAAACAGCATTTTAACTTGCACATGATTGGATGATAAAATCAGCAGAGCTTCCACTCATTTCATAGCGACTGCACTTGCTCCGGCGCTGTTAGTGGCCTGAGCCGTGGTGACATCACTCCCGCGCGTGCGAGCTGGAGTCCTCTGTTTCCTGCACGATACGCCGGACCTTCACTGCGCATGCGCCGCTGACATCAGCAGCTGCATGCGAGGTGAAGTATCTCCTAAACCGTAGAGGATTAGGAGATATTCACTTTAATTATAGACTTGCCTGTAGGTAAAAAATGACCAAGCGGACTATACAACCGCTTTATTGTAGCATTTATTCCCATTCTTTATGGCAGCTTATCTTTGTCATTTATTTTATTGTTTTCTCACAATTCCAGGTGTCTCTGGCGACCTTCGCATCCACAGGGGATAAGTCGGTGGCGGCGGTGATGCAGTGCAAGACAGACGTGGTCAGTGCGTTGTGTGCTGAATGTTGGTCCTTGTTTGTCTGTCTGGGAACTCTTCACTTTTTGTCTTATTGTTTTATTTTGAGTTTATAACTTTTAATGTTCACATTGTGCTTTGTGTGTCTCTGAAGCAGAAACCGACCCCGGAGTCCGAGGCCACTGCTGGGCTCAGCTGCTCGGAGGTAGGTTCACATACTATAGATGATCTCACATTTTCCATGTACACAAAACCTAAGTAACTCATCGACTTAACCACTTCAGCTCCCCCCCCCCCCCCATATGACCAGGTAATTTTTGGCGATGCTGCACTGCGTTACTTTACTGACAATTGCGCAGTCGTATGACGCTGTAATCAAATTAAATTGATGTCTTTTTTTTTTCCCCCCACAAATAATGCTTTCTTTTGGTATTTGATCACCTCCTGCGGCTTTTATTTTTGGCGCTATAAACAAAAATTTGTTTTACTTTCTGCTATAAAACTAAAAATGGGAAAAAAATCTAATTTTAATCAGTTTGAGCCAATATGTATTCTGCTACATAATTTTGGTTAAAAAATAAATAAATCCCTATAAGCGTATATTGATTGGTTTGCGCAAAAGTTATAGCGTCTACAAACTATGGGATAGATTTATTTATTACTAGTAATGGCAGTGATTTTTAGCGGGACTGCAACATTGCGAGAGACAAATCTGACACTAAGGGACACTTTTTGGGGACCAGTGACACCAATACTTTGATCAGGGGTGGGTGTGTTACTTTGGGGGAAGACAGATCCGTGTTCCTGCTTAGCAGAAATGCAAGATCTCCATCTACCCCTCTGACAGAAAGGTAATCTGCCTAGTTTACATAGGCAGACCGTTGTTCTGTCTGTTTCGGTAAAGATTGGCGGGCCTGCGGATTGGCTCTCGCTGTGTGTCCAATTACAGTGGGAGCGGGTCGCCGGCGGCACGCATGCACACTCCCGACCTGAAAAAACAAAAAATTACATCTGGGTATGTGGTTTTGCGCTGAAGGGCCACCCTACCACAGTGTATGTGCATGGGGTGGTCCGGAAGCAGTTAGAACAGAACTTCACCCAAAAAAAGGAAGCCCACCCCCCAGTTGGAGTGGGGAGCGGGTACCTAATTTTGGCTGGTACCTGCTTCCACATCACTTAGGTTCGCCCCCCCCCCCCCCTCTTCTTTGCCCACAACCTTCTGTGACACATCACAGGTCCCAGGAGGCTGCGGGACCGTTCACATGGCACAGTGTGAAGCCGCAAGGAGTCACAGCTGGCTACCCACAGTTCACATGCTGGCACCGGGGACCCAAAGAACCAGCCCGGGTGAGGGTGGCCCTGGATCCTGTTTCTGTTTTAATAAAGGTCAACAGTTAAAGTTTTTGTAGCTGATGACTTTTAATTTTTGGAAACCTGGCTGAAGCTCCTCTTTTAAGTCTGACGACAGAGTGTGTTTCCGGATCCTCCCTCCTCTGTCTAGGCTCTCTACTTTTCATAAATCCATGCCCACATTACCTCTTGTCCCATTACCCCCAACTGCACGATTACCCTCCCTATTCCTTCTACAACCCCCCCCCCCCACCCCCACCTTAGTTCCTCCTATACCTGCCCTAACCCACATCGCCTCCCAAGTGGTGGTGTTAGATGTAGGACAAAACTTTACAGCAGACTTTTGTCTGACTCCCAGAAACATTTAACGAATGCGACTCCTGTTGTTCTTTGCATGGGGTGTACAATTTGTTACATAACATGTCAATGTATAGAATGCTATGTGCACAACTCTACTCTATACCCGTGTCCTGCTTGTCTGCAAAAGTAAAACATTTAAAATAAAAAATACAGAAAATCCCATCACGAAAACCTCAGTGAATTTGTTCCTTTGTTGCAGGAGGCGGCGTCCTGTCCCGGGCAGACGTTTAGCATCAGTCTGTACATGGCAGACAGCGGGCGGAGACTTTTGGACACCACCATGACCTTCACGTTGGAGCAGAGCTGTGTGAGGCCGGACGCTGTGAGTGAAGATCTGTGCTCCTTAATCATCTTGGGCCCTCTGTCATCGGCCTCTCTGCTTACTGTGCTTTTTGTTTTTTTGTTTTTTAGTTGTATCTACAGCTGTTCCTGAAGAAAGACGACTCGGTGGGCTATCGGGCGCTTGTGCAGACTGAGGACAACCAGCTGACGTTCCTGCATCAACCAGGTGCCCGCCAACTCCAAATGAAGCAAAAAGGAAGTTCTGGAAAGCCGCACTCCAGAATATAGCCTTTATTGTAAAAAAAAAAAAAAAAAATACAAGCCACAGCAGAAAATGGGACAGACAATCAGACGCGTTTCACACAAGTGCTTAGTCTTAGCCGCCCGCCAACTCCAGACTGGAGATTATTATTATTATTATTATTATTATTATTATTGCAAAATTTAGATGCACATTGGTTGCAAATCTAGCTGCCTCGAATGTAGCCATGTCTGAGATTTTTGGTGTATTTGCAACCTCTGGGCCTGAAATCCTGGGCAAGCCAACCTAGAGAGATTTGCAGAAGACTCTGACAGATTTACTTCTGTAGAGGATTCAGATTTGCAATATGAACAGATGCAAAGATTAGGAAGAGGTCAGCTGAGGAAGTAATTGGAAAGGAAGCGGCACATTTACCATAAATCTGTCTCGCTGCACCAGTTTAGCACGGCCTTAATAAAGTGCCTTGCTTCAAAAATCTCCTCTCTGTGTTCTCTTTTGAAAGCTAAACTTTGACAACCATCATCTATGGAATACCCTTGAAAGGGTTAGTATCTAGTTTCCTGATGCGTGTGTTTAATTCAGTCTTTCTTCAATAGCTTAAAGGGTAAGTTGACCTTAAAGATGGCGAACCTTGACACCCCAGTTGTTTTGGAACTACATTTCCCATGATGCTCATGCACTTTGCAGTGTAGTTGATCATCATGGGAAGGGTCGTTTCAAAACATCTGGGGTTCCAAGGTTCCTAGATGATGCTTAATGGTTCCCCCCCCCCCCCGCTAGCAAATGGGGCGGGGCTCTATCTGATTTGCTGCAGCTTCTAATGCACATGGTGAGAAGCTCACAGTGTGCGGTGAAATCAGAGTAAGCCAGTCTAGTAGAGGAGCCGCTACACCTGTGCAAGACTGAAGGGGAGGCGGAGTTCATTTTTATTTGTACTTTCCTTTTTATTATTAATTTTTCTAATGAATTTATTCTCCTCCTTTTTTTCCTTTTTTGTTTCCCTGTTCCTTCCATTCCTCTTCCAGGAAAGATCTTGTGGCAGAGAGAAGAGTCTCTGGCAGATGTGGTGACAATAGAAATGGTGGACTTGCCTCTCACGGGGGCTCAGGCTGAGCTAGAGGGGGAGTTTGGCAAGAAAGCCGGTATGTGGTGTGAGGTTGGGGTGGGGGGGGGGGGGGGGAGAGAATGGGGAGATCTCGCTGTCTGCACGCACACGCTACTCTGTATTTTTTTTGTTTTTTTTTATTAGTTTTGTTTTGTTTTTTGTTTTTAACGCTTTTTTCCTTTTGCTTTCTCTGCTGCCTGGATCCAGCTATACAAGGTAACCCTGAGACGCGTCTGTTGTCTTATTGCTTGCATTCATCAGAGAATTTGTATATGAATGTATGTTATATGTATGGGTCAGTTCCTTCCCATCAGCCCACAGATAGGACAGTTGAAGAAGTCTTCTACAGTTAGAGGGAGTCCACCTAAAAAAAAAAAAAAATTATTAAAAGCCAGCAGCTAAAAAATACTGCATCTGCTGACTTTTTTAATAAATGGACACTTACCTGTCCCGGGGTCCAGCGATATCGGCAGCCGTGCAATTACTCGGTTCTCGGCTGCCGCCGCCGCCATTCTCATTGAAAAGACAAAACGAGTGTGGGACTTGAAATGAGGCAGGCTCAAAAACAATGTAAGAGTAGAAATGTTATTATTAATTATACTGTATATACTCGAGTATAAGCAGAGATTTTCAGCCCCTTTTTTTAGGCTGAAAGTGCCCCCCTCGGCTTATACTCGAGTCATGCAAATCAGGTAGGCAGACGGCGACCATTCCACTATTCAAAAGCCGCGCCTCCCTGTCTGTGATAGGCAGAACACTCAATTTCCCAGCAGTCAGTGTTCCGCCTATCACAGACATCCGCTTATTCTCATACTACGGACGAGGATGAGAGGATGTCCGTGATAGGCGGAACACTGACTGCTGGGAAATTGAGTGTTCTGCCTATCACAGACGGAGGCGCGGCTTTTGAACAGTGGAATGGCCGCCGTCTGTCAGACGAGGAGGAGAGGTGCGGCATGGTACACCGAGGCTGCAGATTGGCACAGGTAGGCTGCGATGGACACAGGGAGGGACGGGACACAGGGAGGGACACAGGGAGGTATGCAGCTGCAGATGGGCATTGTTGACCCTCTTTTCCACTCTTTTAAGCTGTAACAGTAGCTGCTGCATGTCTCACCCTCGGCTTATACACGAGTCAATAAGTTTTCCCAGTTTTTTTGTGGTAAATTAGGGGCCTCGGCTTATATTCGGATCGACCTATACTCGAGTATATACGGTACATGAATGTCAGGGAGCATTTCTAAGTGACCAATGAGTGTTCAATACATGTACAGACATGACATCCGAGTAAACATGATATAGAACTTAATAGTCATAACAGGGAAAAAGATTTATACAAATTTCAAAGAAATAGTACAGTAATAATATACAATAGAATTCATAAAAATGTTGTAACAAATGATGGAAATGTGAGGGATTGCTTCCTCAATAGCTCGACGCGTTTCGTCGGTTGACAGACTCATCGGGAGCGAATGTATAATGTCTGTAAAGAATGAATAATAAGATTAAAAAGCCCATAGTATAAGAAATATTATATATGAATACATTTTATATAGAAAAAAAGATGGTCAAGTCCACAGAACTTACACCCCGTAGGAATGCCGAGCATGAGTGTGTCCCGGAGTGCATGGGTCGCCGCATCAAGCCTCCCCCGGGAGCTGAGGCGCAGAGAGTCCGCCCAGAGCACCCGGCCGACAATGAGAAGCCCCCAGCCAGCACACAAATAGAGTAACTGGAGTATTATACCGATAATGGCAAGTAGAATCTATAAGATAAATAGAAGGTATTTTTTTATGATGAACCTGGTAGCACTGCCGAGTACCAAAGAAATAAAATGCCTGGAGAAAAAAGTGAAAGAGTGACGTGACAGTGCACAGATGGAGCCATTGCAACAACCACCTAAAAGATGTGCAAAGAAAGTTACAAAGGAGTAAAGCAATACAAAGTGAAGGAAATGTATAGACCAAGAAAAATGAGGGATGGGCAAGTGACCCTATACAATCGTATTAAGTGATGACCGAAGAAGGTCAGCATGAGTATAATTAAAACAATGGTGAAAAAGAAGTATATAAAGAAACCATAGTGTGTGTATAAGTACCCCTAAATAGCGGATATCGAATCTATGCGTGATATGAGGCAGGCAGTGCAGACCGGTCATCTAGTAAGCTGTGAATGGAGACGCCCAAGCCGGCCAGCCAAATAGGTCAGACATGCGCCAACGTCACGCAAGCGTGATGACGAGCGGGAGCCGTCCGACCGCCAATGGTGCCGAAACTACACTCCCGCCAAACATCAGCTAGATGGACAATGCCATGGTAACCAAGCGGCACTCACTGAGGATGTCACTGGTGCGGCATGAGCGTGGCTTTGATACGCACAAGACTGGACGCCCCCCCATGTCACCTAGTCAAACCTGTGGGTGGCGTGGGGTGGCGTCTGTCGCGAATCGCAACTCCCGGGGAAAGCGAAGACAAGGGGCAACCAAAACAAAGCAGGCACGATGAACAGCATCCACTAGGGGTGAAAGAACTGCAGAACATAAATGTATGAAAAATAGGTCGCACATAGAAAAAATATATATATATATACGCATCACAATTGTGTATGATTGGTAAATACCATCTACAGGGTAGGACTCATGGAATAAAATCCCATCCGTCCCTGAGGAGAATCCTCATTGAGGGAATCGGGAAGTGAAGCGTTGCGGCTTCACTTCCCGGTTCCCTACTGCGCGTGCGCGAGTCGTCCTGCGCGTCGTAAGTGGTCCCCGCTATCTCCTGGAACCTGTGTGTTTCCCAGGAGACAGCGGGGGGGGGGGTGCAGGAAGGGGCGTGACTCCCACGGGAGTCTATTACCAGAAGTGGGGGGGGGGTGAGAAATCAGATTAGCAGAAGTTCCACTTTTGGGTGGAACTCCGCTTTAAGGAAACAGGCTAGATGGCACGAGCAGCAATAAATAAACAGAAATTCCAATCTTTTACCATTTTACTTAAAATATGAAGAGATGGACTTGGGGTACATGGGGGGGGGGGGGCTACCAGAGAAGAGAAAAGGGGCCACACAACAGCAAAAGACTGTCTGTGAATTTAGTCTGTGACCAAGGTCTGCCTATGTGGTGCTTGCTGAAGGGCCTTTCATGAGCATCAGAGGTTGGCGGGCCAGACTCTGTAATTGACAGGGTAGCGAGCGATCAAACACCGTCGATCGTTCAGTTCTCACAGCTCCCTGAGCTGAGAGCTGCTGACTGTCAGTCACGGCTCACTGCTCTGCCTCCCTCCTCCTCGCTCATTGGCATGTTGGGCTGTGGAGGGGGCGGGGGGTGGAGACCGGCTCAGGCTCTCAACAGCTCCCTTGGTGGCTGAGCCGGTTGTCGGTCCAGGGATCTAGGCGGAGCCTGACTCCTCCCATGGTCGTGATGACTCAGAGTCTGGAACGACTTCAGTGACGTCAGGAGAGAGTGGACTTTAGCCTACTCTCTACTGAAAACGGGTCACAGGAGTACAAAATTAACTTCACTCCTGTGATCCATAAGAGAAGTACAGCCAAACAAGCTTTATCTGTATTTATCCTTTTTTAATTACTTTTTTTTTTTTTTTTTTTTTCGCCTACATAAGCGAGGGTCACCGCTTCTGGTGGGCCAGTTCACTCCTGATGGGTGTCACTGGGGATAAGGCAGGCCATATATTATGCTGTTTTCATTCCTTCAACCATGGGTTAAAGAAAATTGCTTGACTACCCCATCAACACGGTCAGTGTTTGATGGGGGGAACCCCTCCTGCTCCCCTATATCAGAATATAATCACTGCTGCCGGCTTTAGCCAGTGGCAGTGATTGTACGAAAATAAACCATACAACTAGCCTATCTATCGATCTGACTTCAGTGCAACCAGCCTGCCTATAGATGGATCGCACTTTGTCAGGTTCCCTGCTGAGCCAGCCGAATTTCGATTCCTCTATGGATGACTTTAACCACTTGACCTTCAGAGAGGAAAAAAAATAAAAAATTCTCACACATAGAGCTTTTTTTTTTTTGGTGGTATTTGATCACCTCTGCATTCATTATTATTATTATTATTATTATTATAATTATTATTATTATTATATATTTTTTTTTTTTTTTTTTTTTGCACAATACAAAACAAAACAAACAAAAAAAAAACAAAACAGACCATTTTGAAAAAAAAAAAAACAATATATTTTTTACTTTCTGCTATAAAACATCCAAAAAAAGTGAAACAATCAAAAAAAATACTAATTTCTTTATCAATTTAGGCCATTATGTCTTCTACTACAAAAAACAAAAACCCCAATAAGCGTATATTGGTTGGTTTGCGCAAACATTATAGTGTCTACAAACAATGGGTGAGAAATAAAAAAAATAAAAAATAAAATATATATATATATATATATATATATATATATATATATATATATATATATATATATCCTTTTTATTTATTTATTTTTATTAATTTCTTTTTTATTACTAGCAATGGCAGCAACCGGTGACTTGTAGCGGGACTGCGATATTGTGGCGGACATCCTGACACTTTTTGGGTTTAGTGACACTAATACAGTGATCAGTGCTATATGCACTGTCGCTGTACTAATGACACTGGCTGGGAAGGGGTTAACATCAGGGACGATCAAAGGGTTAACTGTGTGCCTAGCCAGTGTTTTTCTACAGTGGGGGGGAGGTACTTTCACTAGGAGAAGACATGGAGCCATGTCACTACTTTGCAGACACTTGGGATCCATGCCTTCCCTCTTGCCAGAACGACAATCTGCCTTGTTTAGCTAGGCAGGCCGGCGTTCTGCCTCTCCGCTCGATGATTGGCGGGTGCTGGTGGACGTCAAGTCTGCGGTACCTGGCGGCACGCATGCGCATCCTCCTACCCGGCACAGCTGCAGCACTGTAGGCATTAAAAGACGCAGAGGCCAATAGAAGCTTGACGACTGTAGTAATCCTTCCCTCGTTTACTAAATAAGTGTGCTAATCAGAGAGCGATCGTGTCATTTCCTGTCCCTGTGACACTTTTTTTCATTGTGAAGGGAAGAAGAGGAACACAGGTGGCAATTAAAACATGACAGGGGTTATAACCACCGCTCTGTACAAAACGGTTTTGGCTGGAGTTGGGAAAAGGAAAGCAGTCCACATGAAGAGGCTTTACTGGGCAAGTCCGCTAAGAGACTCTCAATGAGCTTTTATAGGCTCCACTCATTGCCTCTAAGATCAGAAGAACACGGATACTTTTCTCTGGATTGACGTCTTATCTTTCATCGGACAAAAACAGCTGATAGCACACCGCAAAGTCCATCCTTTTGTAAAACTGGATTATTCCAGGACATCTGCAAGTACCCTGGCCTGGGACCTCCTCACCAACGCGTTTCACCCACACTTGAGAGAGCCCAGTGTGGAGAATAAGTGTCAGAGGAGGAAGTCCCAGGCGGAGCTACTTGCACTTGAATAATAACATTTTACAAGCATTGAACTTTTATAGTGTGTTGCTGGCTGTTTTGTTTTTCTGGATGAGACGGCAGTTTGGGGAGAGGACAAACCCCCCCCCTTTAGCATTTGCATCTGATCAGTCAAGGGAATGATCCACTACAGAGGTCTTTAGAGTCTCCTCTCATGTTCTAGTTTTTTTTTTTTTTTTTTTTTTAAGGAGACTTCTGTCTTTGAAAATGAACATCAAGTCTTGTGTGAAGACCCCCCTTTTCTCTCTTCCCTCTACAGATGGGCTCCTGGGGATGGTGCTGAAGCGTCTGTCCTCGCAGTTGATCTTGCTGCAGTCCTGGAGCGTCCACCTGTGGAAGATGTTCTGTGATGCCAGAAAGCCACGTAGCCAGATCCGCAGCGAGATCAATATCGACACGCTAGCCAGGGATGAGTTCAACCTGCAGAAGATGATGGTCCTGGTCACAGCCTCTGGCAAGGTGAGGGGGGGGAGGAGGTGGAGGAGTTGGTGACTTCTTGTTCTGTATTCACTGTGACCCTAGATAGGTGCTTTGGTATCCCCGCTCAGGCCGTTAGGGTCCTGTAGGATGGATGCCATTGAAACCGGTAAGGGTGTAGGCTGGGGATAGGTGCGCCTAGGCCCAGAGTTTGTATGCAAAGGGAGAGGAGGTTTCCCGGCTGTGGCACACCTTGCCCATCCATGTAGTAAACAGATAAAAGCGGCCTCAACTCAGTCCATCAAGGACACAACCCAACGTGTTTTGCCCCAACCTGGGGCTATCGGTGGTACCAAGTATAGCTTAGTGAATGGTAACCAGGAATCCTGCCTGCTTTAGGAAAACAGAGTAGCTTACATGCCATGTGAACTTTGCTGGTCTGATAGGCTGTCCATTGTCTGTCTGCAGCTCTTTGGCATTGAAAGCGGCACGGGAAGCATCTTGTGGAAGTTCTTCCTCCCCGGCGTTCGTCCAGGAGCCTCCTTTAATTTGCTTGTACAGAGGACAACGGCCCACTTCCCTTACCCCCCTCAGTGCACCCTGCTGGTGAAGGACAAGGTTGGTACTTGTTTATGACTGTAAATCCAGGCTGTATTATCGTGAACTGTTTATTTGAAGATGGAGAATTGTTCCTTTTTTTTTTTTTTTTTTTATGTTCTAGGAGACGGCGATGACCTCCCTTTACGTCTTCAACCCGATCTTTGGGAAACTAAGCCAGATGGCTCCTCCTCCTCTGCAGCGCCCCATTCTGCAGTCTTTGCTCCTCCCAGTTATGGACCACGACTACGCCAAAGTGCTTCTTTTATTGGATAGCCAGCACAAGGTGGGGCTGAGCCAGGGATACTCTTTTAATCTTACTTTATCATTGTAATCATACTACATAATCGTAAAGTAATTGTAAATGGTGTGGTGTGTAGTTGTGTGTGTGTGTGTGTGTGTGTGTGTGTGTGTGTGTGTGTTTGTTTGTTTTTTTTTTTTTTTTTTATTAAAATAATTTAACATGTCATACTTGCCTGCTCTGTGTAATGGTTTTGCTTCTCTTCCCCTGCTGGCACTCCTGCCCCCCTTTCCCTGCTGAGTGCCCTACAGGAAGGCGCTTGCCATGGGGGGGGGTTGGGGGCGGGGGCACTGGTGCTTGTTTGCTCCCGAGCCCCGCTCTATGTGTCCATTGACTTAATGTGTGGCATGGCCCTGCCCCCCACTTCTTCTTCTTCCTCACTGTCTGTGATGGGAAGCCTGACCCCCCCACACCACCCTGTGTTTACTGAAAGGGATCCTGGGAGATGTAGTTCAGAGGAAAGTGAGAACTGAGGGCCCAGCAACTGCCCCAGCAAGAATTTTACAAGCCTGCTGCTGTCATAGGGAGTAAATAAAAGCTTTTTCACCACGGATAATAGTAATCCTGGGACATTTTGGGAGTAAATTTGGGTCACGCCTGGACATACAGTTTACATATTTTGCAGACAGGGCTGAGCAGTCAGCCCCTCCCCATCTCCCCCCCTCCTTTTTTTTTTTTTTTTTTCTTCTTTCCCCCTATAATGTTTATCTGTCGCCCCCATTGATCTAACCCCCCCCCCCCCCCTGTTTCTCCAGGTCATTCCATTCCCGGCCACAAAGTATGTCCTGCAGCAGTTACAGGAGCTCTCCTCCACCGTCTTCTTCTTCCTAATCGACGCTGACAGAGGGAAACTGACTGGGCTGCGTCTGCACAAGGTGAAGAGTCGCACGTGATTGCTGCTTTTCTGCTCATTGTATTCTTCTTCTTCTTCTTCATGGCTGTAAATGTGCTCTTTTGCAGGATCTGAGCACAGAGGAGATGTGGGAGCTCATACTGCCTTCAGAACTTCAGAGGATCACCACTGTGAAGGGGAAACGTTCCAATGAGCACGTCCACTCGCAGGGGAGAGTCATGGGTGACCGAAGTGTCCTGTACAAGGTAAAGTCGCGATTCGTGTCGTAGACTGTCAACGCTGCACTAAAATCCCATATGATGTTATCATTTCTGGTCCTCATGAAATATGTCATCATTTGTTAAAAATACTCATAAAAATGATACTCGCAGGATTTGAGGAAGAAAAAGTTTATAGAACCAACAGTCACGCTAAACCAGGCATGATCAAGCAAAGTATTTCAGCCTTCACACACTTCTCCAAACGCTGACCCCATCCAGCAATGTGTAATTTGGGGTTTTCTGAGGTCATGCCCCCGTTTATCAGAGCCTGGCAGGTAGTACGCCAGCATAGGCTTAATGGTGTTCCCTGCACGCACCAATACAAAGTTTCCACCACCAGTTGCTAGGAGACTGGCAGCGCCCAGGGCCGCTGATGGGGTGGGGGTACAGCAGGGGATTAGGTGAGGTGGGACGAAAGATCAGTGCACTGTGTCTGTGCCTCTCCCTCCAGCAGCTGAAAGCCAGCTTCTCCCGCTGGCTTTCAGCTGCTGGAGGGAGAGACACAGACACAGTGCATCATTCTGTAATTGTCCTCCCATCCGGCTGCACCAATTTTATTTATTTTTTGATTGCCCCTGCGTGCCAGGGCTGCCTGCCCCTTGTCCCCCCACAGCACCGCCGGCTTCCTTTTTTTTTTGTCTGCTGCGGGCACATAGGTGGATGGAAAGTGGGAGAAGAAGCCGGTAAATATGTAAGTTACTGGCCCCTTCTTTTTCTGTAATGGACATTGAGCAATTGTTAGAGTTCGCTGCAGGTGTCCATTGATAACTGAGCATAGTAATCCTATGCTTCAGTTTATGAATGGAGAGGAGCCTCTGTCTCCTGTCTATTGATCTGTAGTGCAGCTGAGACTACAGAGAAAGGAACTGAGGACAAATTCCTCAAAGGTGGGATGTCAGGGGTCCAAACTGAATTTTTTTCAACCCCCCCATTCCCTCCCCCCACAGCATATTAAAAATGTAAAAAATAAATCTAAAATCATGGTGGTAGTGGCCCTGTCAGGTAGCCTGTACAGGGCCTTGTTATTTCTAATGGCAGCCCAGCATAACACCCTATTTTTATATTCTACAGAAATTTTTTATTTTTATTTTTTGAATTAAAATTTAAAGTATATTTCCCCCCCCAAAAAAATTACATTTGAATAACTGCTGTGCAAATACCGTGTGACATAAAAAAAATTGCAAAACCTACCAATTTATTCTTTAGAGCCTCTGCTTTTGGGGGTTCTAAGTAATTTTTCTAGCATAATATACTGATGGTTACATGTGAAGAAAAAATTGCCAGAAAAGGCCGGGTCTGGAGTGGATATTGGGCTTTCTTTGTAAGTAGCTGGTATTAATCATTGCATCTGCTTCCCCCCCCCCTTTTTAGTACCTGAACCCCAACTTGTTGGCACTTGTGACGGAGAGTACAGACACTCACCCTGATCGCTGCTTCATAGGAATCTATCTCATTGATGGCGTTACCGGACGCATCATTCACTCCTCCGTGCAGAGGAAAGCCAGAGGCCCCGTCAACATTGTCCACTCCGAGAACTGGGTGGTGGTAAGTCTGGAACGCCCTCTTCTCATCTCCATCCTGCTATATGCCCTTCTCCCATTGCTCCACTCGACCTTTCGTCTCTCTCTCTCGCAGTACCAGTACTGGAACAGCAAGGCGCGCCGGAACGAGCTGACCGTCTTAGAAATCTACGAAGGCACCGAGCAGTACAACAGCACCAACTTCAGCTCCCTGGATCGGCCGCACCTCCCGCACGTCCTGCAGCAGTCCTACATCTTCCCCTCCGCCATACGGGCCATGGAGGCGACCATCACTGAACGCGGCATAACCAGTCGCCATATCCTCAGTGAGTAGATGCTGATTTATTGTTTC
Source organism: Lithobates pipiens (assembly GCF_037356315.1). Lineage (NCBI taxonomy): Eukaryota > Metazoa > Chordata > Amphibia > Anura > Ranidae > Lithobates > Lithobates pipiens. The sequence continues at coordinate 3,152,028 of NW_027507788.1, forward strand.
AAAAGAAATTGTGAAAGATCAATTCTTCATTTATATCTGAAGCCAAAACTTTTTTTTTTTCCTTACATTTTGAAGAGTAAAGTTTGGTGCAAACCATTCTCAAGTTTTTTTGTTTGTTTTTTTTTTTTGTCTCCCTTTGGGGAGATTACTATTCATTTCTTGTCATAAACACACAGCAGGAAGTGAAATGTCTCCAAAGTGAAGGAAATCCCCTCTTGTCACCAGAACAAGTGTCCCCCATTAGATGATTTCACTTTTTTTTTTTTTCTCCTGTTTTGGTGACAATGGTAAAATATTGGATTTCCCATCACTTTCTGTCCTAGTGGCAGTGGTCACTGAGAAGAAGGCTGGCTTTAACATTTTATTTGTATCCACAGTTGGACTCCCAACTGGAGCGATCTTTTCCCTTCCCAAGGCCATACTGGACCCCCGCCGGCCGGAGTTCCCTACAGAATACACAAGGTTAGACCTGTGGGCAGTGGTTTATTAGATTGGTGTACCTAGAGAAAGCCACCATTTTTATATAAGGTGTCCTTTGCTTTTCTGTCTGACAGAGAAGAGAATTTGATCCCCTACACACCCGACATTCAGATTCACGCCGAGCGCTTTATCAATTACAACCAGACCGTGTCCCGGATGAAAGGAATCTACACTGCCCCATCGGGCCTGGAGTCCACATGCCTGGTGAGCAACCCATATCTGTCCATTGTTCCTGTACCTGCCCAATGTGAATCTTCCTACCAGCTCCTGTGGTGGTTATCCTTTTTACCAAGTTTGATTTTTTCCCTTCATGGTCCAGTGGCCATTCATTCAATGTGGCTTTCCCTATGGTTGTCCGTTCACCCAATCTGACTCTCTCTTCCTATGGTTGTCCGTTCACCCACTCTGACCCTTTTTATGATTGTCAATTCATTGAAGTAGAATAATAACATATTGAACCAGGCAGGGACCTTAGTGATGCAGGATTATTAACAGCTGGGAACATACAGGTTTATGTTCAAAGCATTACAAGATGCAGGTCTAATTTATACAGTTTCTTACAATACAAGCATATTGGGTACAACATGATTGGTTGCTAAGATCTACGTCAATGTAACTAACCATAAATCTGACACTTGTCATACAACCAGACCAACTTATTTATTCCCAGAATTCCTACATGTTTATTAAAATGATTTATAACATTTTTTTTGTCTTTGGCTTTACCCATTATAATACTTGTATAGAGACAATATGGCACCCAATCATGTTAAATCAAACCCTCCTTGTCCTGATAAGACTATACCAACCCAAGGATAACAGGTTATTGCTTTGGGAAAATGAACTTGCAATAACCCCACCTTTATGTGCTATATGTCCTACATTTTTTAAACTGTACAATCCTACATGTATGCATTCTATATTGGTTTCACAAAAAAGTACTGTATTATTTTCATTATACATAGAAATCAGTGTTGTTATCCAATGTTTTTTAATGAGGAAGTAAACTCTCCCACTCTGATGATTCTTTTCATTTAGTCCATTATAAGTAATTATCAAACTATAGCCACTGTAATCCAACCCAAATCACATATTACTTACTGTTTTAAAGCGGAAGTCCACCCTAAAGTGGACCTTCCGCTCATTGGAACCCTCCCCCCCCCCCTCCGGTGCCACAATTGGCACCTTTCAGGGGGGAGGGGGGTGCAGGTACCTGTACAGTACAGGTATCTGCACCCACTTCCGGCGTAGATTCTGCAGAATCGACGCCCCTTTCTGCAGAATCGACGCCCCTTTCTGCAGAATCGACGCCCCTTTCTGCAGAATCGACGCCCCTTTCTGCAGAATCGACGCCCCTTTCTGCAGAATCGACGCCCCTTTCTGCAGAATCGACGCCCCTTTCCGAAGGTTCCCCCGCTGCCTGCTGGGAAACACACAGATCCCAGAGACAGCGGGGACCATCCTTATTGCGCAGCGCAACTCGCGCATGCGCAATAGGGAACCGGGAAATGAAGCCGAAAGGCTCCACTTCCTGATTCCCATACCTAAGATTGCGGCGGCAGCACCCGAGAGACGGTCGAGAGATCGGCTTCGGGTGCCGACATCGCGGGCGCGCTGGGCGGGTAAGTGTCATTATTTTAAAAGTCAGCAGCTGCAGTATTTGTAGCTGCTGGCTTTAAAAAAAAAAAAAAAAAAAAACGGCGGACTCCCGCTTTAAAGAAACTGTAAAAAAAAAAAAAAAAAAAAAAAAAACTTGTTTCCAGGGGTTAGGCAGCACCATCTTAAGTATTGTTTTACGAGTCCGGAGTGGAGTGTATTTCCGCCCTTACTTCCTGTACTGTTAACCAAGCCTCCTTCTCAATCCAACATTTCTATGGCAACCCTGCTTCCCTGTTCATAGCTGACTTGTTTTTATTTCATAGTATTTACTTGTGCAGATTTATCTAGTGTTTGCTCGTTTCAGTCTTATCAGCTGATAAGACTGCAGTAATGCTGTCCGATGCCCTGGTTTACACTGCATGTGATGTCACATGGGGGGTGTACCAGGAGGAAGCTCTCAGCCTCCTGGGATTTCAGTGTTGTGTGCCGTAGGAAGTCCTGATAATAGATATACAAGTACACGGAGTGTGCCGTAAATCAGGGGAGATCTGGACGTCATTCTAAAGAACAAAAAGGATTACAACAATACTAAGCAAGTAAGGAGATATCTACAAGCCGTGTTCATTAGGGTTTTTTTATGCTGATTTACATGGGACAAAGTTGTGGGGGGAGAGTTTACAACCACTTTAATTTAGTTTGACAGGGTCAAAAAGGTCTGGTTGTGCCCTCATTAAAGTACATCACTTTACCATGTTCCACATAATTATTTTAAAACCACCAGTATAGGATTTTTTTTTTTTTTTTTTTTTTTTTATCACTTATTCTTGACAATGATTATTATCTTTTGAGGAATATTATCTTATCAGGCTGTAGTTCAACTGCTGTCAAAGTGTTTATCTTCTAGTTGGTGAACTTAAAAACGAAAAATGAACTATCCTAATACACTTTCACCCAGTAAACTTGTGACTGTCTTATAAAAAACTACCAGCAGGAAGCAGAGCGGTCATCTATAGTTCAACATTAAAAAATGAAGACTTTATATTTATGGAATAACATGGTATACATTAATAAAGATTAATAACTATTGCTTTACTATTGAAGAATAATCTTGATAAGACCACTACTATATAATAATATGAATAATAATTATATTGTCAATAAAACATATGCAAATTAATAATATATTGTTTAATATGAAATTCTACTACATCGTCCAATCTGACTCTCTTCCTATGGTTGTCCATTCACTCAATCCGACTCTTTCTATGGCTGCCCATTCATTCAGACTAACGCTCTACGTTCTATGGTTGTCCATTCATCCAATCACTCTTTTCTATGGTTGTCCATTTCGCCCAATCTGACTCTCTCTCTTCCTGCTGTTGTCCGTTCATCCAGGCTGACTCTCTCTCTATTTTATTTTTTCCCTGCAGGTTGTGGCCTACGGACTGGACATCTACCAGACTCGCGTCTACCCCTCCAAGCAATTCGATGTGCTGAAGGATGACTACGACTACATCCTCATCAGTGGCGTTCTCATCGGCCTCGTCTTTGCCACCATGATCACCAAAAGACTGGCTCAGGTCAAACTTCTGAACCGTGCCTGGCGATGAGACCACAGAAACTTAAAGGAGGGCTCCACCCAGTACCAATATTTTTTATTTTTTACTTTGCTTAATCACATGCCGGCTTCCTGTATCTCCTCATCATGGTGGCCCATCCACCCCGGGCTTCTGTAGTTCCTCACAAAACAAAAACCTTACCACTGAGGGGGTGCAAAATTTGCCACCGACAGCGCACAGGGTTTTTCCGAGAAGTCGGCAGGTGATTAAATCTTTTGGCAGCCCACCCAAAATATCAAATATTTTTGTGTTGTGTAGACCCCTTCTTTCTTCCATACAATCCTCTCTGATCATAGGGAAGATATGTAAGAGCTCAACGTATAGGGAAATACTTGAATGATTCTGCCGAGGTGTCACCTCTAATCTGGTCCACACTGCACTGGTTTTAGTGTTCTTTATGGTGTGTGTGTGTGTGGTTGTGGTTGTGGTTGTGGGGGGGGGGGCGGGGTATTCCTACAAAAGGAGATGTCTTAGGCCTTGTACACACGGGCGTCATTTTGCTTGGCTACAGCAGGCTTTTGCAAACCTTCTAATGAAGGCTTCAAAAAAGGATTCTTGCAGCTATCTTCGTTTCTTTAAATACTTCAATTTCCATCAATTCCCAGTCTTCCCACTCCATACTGTCATTGAGCCGCCTCTCGCAGCTACTCGTTTTCTCTGCGATCAGTCATTTTTTTTCTCTTTGTGTGTGTTTGGCGGGGGGGGGGGGGGCATGATTGGAAGGCCTGCCCGCAGTCACTGTACTGCTAGTCATGAGCATTCTATGAAAGAACAAATCTCTGGCATCCCTTTTAGATGTGCACCCCTGCTGCCACTGTGTACTGCAGACTTTAGCTCTGCAATCTACTGAATCAGTTGCTTGATATTACATTCTAATATGCAAGAGATGGTATTATATGTGTACGTTACACTAGCTTCAACCACACATTAATGTGACAACAGCTGCTAACAGATGTGAGCTGCGGTATTTCAAACTTGAATTTCAGAGTAATTTTAGCAATAAAGTGATTGTATATAAATATAATGTATTGACATCTGTGATGCTGATTGGATGTTTAATTTTGAAAGCCTAAAGGTTTAGCGCTGAGCAGTGCGGGGTGTACCAACATGGCCTCTGCCACCTTCCTACTGCTGGGTGTACCGACATGGCCTCTGCCACCTTCCTACTGCTGGGTGTACCGACATGGCCTTTGCCACCTTCCTACTGCTGGGTGTACCAACATGGCCTCTGCCACCTTCCAACTGCTGCCATCCAGCTTCTTTCAAAATGTAACATCCAAGCAGCATCACAGATGTCACTATACTATATTTATTTTATATAATTCATTGCTAAAATTACTGTGAAATTCAAAATGTAGCTGGGTGTAGTAAGATGTCCGCCACCACCTTTTTCTGACTGCAGGTGTTCTGTCAGATTAGAAAACCTGGTATCGCGGGAACGCATGTGCAGCTGATGGAACGTCACTTCCGTTACCTAATCTGATGGGTTCTCTATTCTAACAGAACATCGGCTCTACTGTCTTATTGCAATAACCAATCCCCTCCTGTTTCCCCCTGCAGTGCTGCCACCGTCTCCTATTTCTCCTGCTATAGTGCTGCAGGGGGATTGGTTCTTGCACATTCGCCCCTTCCATCTGCTGTCCAGGCCCCCCTGTGTGCCCCCCCCCCCCCCCCACCTATTCTCTCCTGCTGACAGCTGCTACAAGCACACAGGGGAATGGTTCAGGATGGAGAGCGGGGGAAGGGACCGGTAAATAAATCATTTATTGGCCCCTTCCTTTTCTGAATCAACACAGTAAGTGATTGGTACCAATCACTCCTTTTGGCCATTCATCACTGAAGCATAGCAAACTGTGTTTTACTATGCTTCAGTTTGTTAAAGAACAAGAAGCCTCCATAATGCTTCTAATTTATTCATCTGTGCAGCTGAGGCTGCAGAGAAAGGGACTGATAAATCTAGGTCCTCAGTCACTTCAGGTAGGCTGTATTGGGCCCTCCCCTCCTGTGATTTCTAACAGCCGCCCTGGCTGGGAGCGTGTGTTCTTGGCACATTTACATCTGCAGTGTAGTACGCAAATATGTGGCCGCTCTGCGCTGAGAGCCCACCTATTTGGGTACAGCCGGTGTGAAGGGGTTACACTTAGTAAGCAATTCAGAATTTACCACTTCACTGAGACATCCCTCTCCTCCCTCCACCTGTGTGAATGTCGTGTGAATGTCATGTGCTAGAACGGTATTCAGAATTTATGTTGAAATTTGCCCTTAATTTATGTAGTTCTGATTTTTTTTTTTTTTGTTTTTTGTTTTTTTTTGTTAAAGTGGAACTAAACTGTATCTAAGCCCCAGAAAACTGAAAACGTGATTTCTTAAGGGAAAAAATGTATTCAAAGTAAACCCCTCCCCATGTGTCTTTTTTTTTTTTATATTGAGGAATCACTTTGAAAAATACCCTCCCAGCATTTTTAGCGGTGGCCATCTTGAGTATGGGCAGATGATTGATGTAGCTTTGACTTGCCGAGAAAGATGAAGACTCCTGGGATGTGTGACGTCATTGTGGCCTAGGCCAGGAAGTAACTGAAGAATGTAAAAAAAAAAAAAAAAAAAAAAGTATAAAAGAAGCAAATGTAATTTCCCTTCCTACGTATTTCCTAATGGGAGCGGCAGAAGGATAATAAACGGGTAATGTGGATGAAGAGAGTTTTTAGTTCCTCTTTAATAATTGAAAAGTCTTTTTATGTTCAGTATTTATCATCCAGAAGTTGGATCATGTGACAGAGTTTCAGAATGACCTAATAATAAAGAAGAAACCAATAAAACGATTTAAAGGGCCAGTTCCCATCTCTTGTGTTGTCATTCTTGGGGCGTGTTGTGATTGGATTGTACATGGGGGGGGGGGGGGCTACGCAGTCGGGAGATGGTTACAATGTATCAAGTGAGGATCTGCAGGGGTGGGGCAGAACTCAGAGGGCGGAGCTAGTAACTTTGAGGAGTTGTGGTGATAAGCCCCACCCACCTCTTTCACTTGCAGTGACCAGATTCTCCAACAACTGGACAGCTGATGAGGACTGCGAGCGCCTGCAGTATGTCCGCTCATACTGTGGGGGGGGGGGGGTTGGGAGCATTTGATCGGCTGATGATTTTGTACATTTGCCCCACTGACAAAGAAACGATCGGTCTATAATTTTATTGGCTGGGTTATTATAACAGTGAGAGACGGACGAAAATATCCAGAAAAACCCATTTTCCAAAAAAGTTATAAATTGATTTGCTTTTTAATGAGTGAAATAAGTATGTGAACCCTTCACATAACATGACTTAGTAGTTGGTGGAGAAACCCTTGTTGGAGATCAGAGGTCAGACGTTTCTTGGAGTTGGCCTCCAGGTTCGCACACATCTCAGGAGGGATTTTGTCCTCTTTGCAGATCTTCTCCAAGTCATTAAGGTTTCCAGGCCGACGTTTGGTAACTCAAACCTTCAGCTCCCTCCACATAGTTTCTATGGGATTAAGGTCTGGAGACTGGCTAGGTCACTCCAGGACCTTAAAGTGCTTCTTCTTGAGCCACTCCTTTTGTTGCCCTGGCTGTGTTTTGGGTCATTGTCATGCTGGAAGACCCATCCAAGACCCATCTTCAATGCCCTGGCTGAAGGAAGGAGGTTCTCACCCAAGATTTGATGGTACATGGCCCTGTCCATCGTCTCTTTGATGCGGTGAAGTTGTCCTGTCCCCTTAGCAGAAAAACACCCCCAAAGCATAATGTTTCCACCTCCATGTATGACGGTGGGGGATGGCGTTCTTGGGGTCATAGGACCTCCATGTAGGATGGTGGGGGATGGTGTTCTTGGGGGTTACAGGACCTCCATGTAGGACGGTGGGGGATGGTCTTCTTTGGGTCATAGGTCCTCCATGTATGATGGTGGGGGATGGTCTTCTTGGGGTCATAGCTCCTCCATGTATGACGGTGGGGGATGGTGTTCTTGGGGTCATAGGTCCTCCATGTATGACGGTGGTGGATGGTGTTCTTGGGGTCATAGGCGGCATTCCTCCTCCACCAAACACGGTGAGTTGAGTTGATGCCAAAGATCTGGATTTTGGTCTCCTCTGACCACAACACTTTCCCCGGTTCTCCTCGGAATCATTCGATGTTCATTAGTGATCTTCAGACGGACCTGTACATGTGATTTCCTGAGCGGGGGGGACCTGTACATGTGATTTCCTGAGCGGGGGGACCTGTACATGTGATTTCCTGAGCGGGGGGACCTGTACATGTGATTTCCTGAGAGGGGGGATCTTGCGGGGGCTGCAGGATTTCAGTCCCTCACGGTGTAGTGTGTTACCGATTGTTCTCTTGGTGACTATGGTCCCAGCTGAGATCATGGAGAAGATTCTCCGGTGTAGTTCTGGGCGGATTCCTCACCGTTCTCCTGATCATTGATCCTCCACGAGGTGAGATCTTCCATGGAGCCCCAGACCGAGGAGATCGATCGTTATTTTGTGTCTCTTCCATTTGTGAATAATAATCCCACCAACTGTTGTCACCTCTCACCAAGCTGCTTGGCGATGGTCTTGTAGCCCATTCCAGCCTTGTGTAGGTCTCCAATCTTCTCCCCGATGTCCTTGGACAGATCTTTGGCCTCCATGGTGGAGAGATTGGAATCTGATTGCGCCTGTGGACAGGTGTCTTCTATACATCAAGCTGAAATTATGAGCACTCCCTTTAAGAGAGAAGAGTGCTCCTAATCTTAGCTTGTTACCCGTATAGAAGACACCTGGGAGCCAGAAATCTTAAAGAGGAGGGCCGGTTTTAAAAAAAAAAATTTTAAAAGTCAGCAGCTGCAAACACTGTAGCTGCTGACTTTTAATAAGCACACTTACCTGTCCAGGGTGCCCGCGACGTCGGCCACCCGAGGCTGACCCGTCCCCTCTAGTCTCGGGTACCAGCGCCGCCATTTTGGCTAAGGAAAAGAGGCAGTGGAGCCTTGCGGGTTCACTGCCCGTTTGCTACTGCGCATGCGCGAGTCGTGCATCGCTTTGTGAATGGGGCGCGCTGTGTTCTGGGAGACACACAGTTCCCAGAACACACAGAGCTCCATTACCCAGAAGACGCCACACGGAGGAGAGAAGACCAGAAGATCTCCGCGGAGGAGGAAGAGGCAGATTAGGATGATGTGCCAAGCAGCAGGCATTTCTGGTAAGTTAAAAAAAAAAAAATTATTTTCATTTTTTTTTTCTGATTTTTTTCTAATTTTTTTCTAATTTTTTATGTATTTTTTTTTTTTTCAGGGTGGCCCTCCACTTTAAGATACAGAGTGAGGAGGCGGGGTAAAGAGTGAGGGAGGGGCGGGTTAAAGGAGCAGCGAGAGGGGGCGGAGTTAATCCAGGGGGACGGAAGATAAGCTCCGACCATCTAGTTCCGGTCTCACGTGACGTCACTTCCGGGTTCTCCTCAGACACGGGAATTGCCGGAAGATGGCGTCCAGCGGCGGAGATTCGGGCCCGGGATGGGAAGTGGCGGTCAGGCCGCTCCTCTCCGCCTCATATTTCCGAAGGAACTTCCTCAGCTACTGACCTCCGTCATAGAGAGGTGAGAGGAGTGCGAGAGCTGAGTCACCGCCGCCATGACAGGTCCTCCCTCCCCCTCCTCCTTCTGTATACAAACCTCATATACCCCTCCCCCCTCTATACAGACATGACAGGTCCCCCTCCCTCCTCTATACAGACATGACAGGTCCCCCCCCCCCCTCTATACAGACATGACAGGTCCCCCTCCCCCCCTCTATACAGACATGACAGGTCCCCCTCCCCCCTCTATACAGACATGACAGGTCCCCCTCTATACAGACATGACAGGCCCCCCTCTATACAGACATGACAGGTCCCCTTCCCCCCTCTATACAGACATGACAGGCCCCCCCTCTATACAGACATGACAGGTCCCCCTCCCTCCTCTATACAGACATGACAGGTCCCC
>NW_027507788.1:3161894-3294394 GCF_037356315.1 Lithobates pipiens
CCTCCCCCCTCTATACAGACATGACAGGTCCCCCCTCCCCCCCCCTCTATACAGACATGACAGGTCCCCCCTCCCCCCCCCCCCTCTATACAGACATTACAGGTCCCCCCTCCCCCCCCCCTCTATACAGACATGACAGGTCCCCCTCCCCCCCTCTATACAGACATGACAGGTCCCCCCTCCCCCCCCCTCTATACAGACATGACAGGTCCCCCCCCCCTATACAGACATGACAGGTCCCCCCCCCCCTCTATACAGACATGACAGGTCCCCCCTCCCCCCTCTATACAGACATGACAGGTCCCCCCTCCCCCCCCCTCTATACAGACATGACAGGTCCCCCCTCCCCCCCCCTCTATACAGACATGACAGGTCCCCCCTCCCCCCCCCCCTCTATACAGACATGACAGGTCCCCCCTCCCCCCCCCCTCTATACAGACATGACAGGTCCCCCCTCCCCCCCCCTCTATACAGACATGACAGGTCCCCCCCTCTATACAGACATGACAGGTCCCCCCCTCCCCCCCCCCCCCTCTATACAGACATGACTGGTCCCCCCTCCCCCCCTCTATACAGACATGACAGGTCCCCCCTCCCCCCCTCTATACAGACATGACAGGTCCCCCCTCCCCCCCTCTATACAGACATGACAGGTCCCCCCTCCCCCCCCCCCTCTATACAGACATGACAGGTCCCCCTCCCCCCCCCTCTATACAGACATGACAGGTCCCCCCCCTCTATACAGACATGACAGGTCCCCCCTCCCCCCCCCTCTATACAGACATGACAGGTCCCCCCTCCCCCCCCCTCTATACAGACATGACAGGTCCCCCCTCCCCCCCCCTCTATACAGACATGACAGGTCCCCCCCCCTCTATACAGACATGACAGGTCCCCCCTCCCCCCCTCTATACAGACATGACAGGTCCCCCCCCCCCTCTATACAGACATGACAGGTCCCCCTCCCCCCCCTCTATACAGACATGACAGGTCCCCCCTCCCCCCTCTATACAGACATGACAGGTCCCCCCCCCTCTATACAGACATGACAGGTCCCCCCCCCCCTCTATACAGACATGACAGGTCCCCCCCCCTCTATACAGACATGACAGGTCCCCCCCCCTCTATACAGACATGACAGGTCCCCCCCCCCCTCTATACAGACATGACAGGTCCCCCCCCCCTCTATACAGACATGACAGGTCCCCCCCCCCTCTATACAGACATGACAGGTCCCCCCCCCTCTATACAGACATGACAGGTCCCCCCCCTCTATACAGACATGACAGGTCCCCCCTCCCCCCCTCTATACAGACATGACAGGTCCCCCCTCCCCCCCTCTATACAGACATGACAGGTCCCCCCCTCCCCCCCCCCTATATACAGACATGACAGGTCCCCCCTCCCCCCCCCTCTATACAGACATGACAGGTCCCCCCTCCCCCCCCCTCTATACAGACATGACAGGTCCCCCCTCCCCCCCCCCCTCTATACAGACATGACAGGTCCCCCCCCCCTCTATACAGACATGACTGGTCCCCCTCCCCCCCCCTCTATACAGACATGACAGGTCCCCCCTCCCCCCCCCCCTCTATACAGACATGACAGGTCCCCCCTCCCCCCCCCCCCTCTATACAGACATGACAGGTCCCCCCTCCCCCCCCCCTCTATACAGACATGACAGGTCCCCCCTCCCCCCCCCTCTATACAGACATGACAGGTCCCCCCTCCCCCCCCCTCTATACAGACATGACAGGTCCCCCCTCCCCCCCCCCTCTATACAGACATGACAGGTCCCCCCTCCCCCCCCTCTATACAGACATGACAGGTCCCCCCTCCCCCCCCTCTATACAGACATGACAGGTCCCCCCCCCCCCTCTATACAGACATGACAGGTCCCCCCTCCTCTATACAGACATGACAGGTCCCCCCTCCCCCCCCCTCTATACAGACATGACAGGTCCCCCCTCCCCCCCCCTCTATACAGACATGACGGGTCCCCCCTCCCCCCCCTCTATACAGACATGACGGGTCCCCCCTCCCCCCCCTCTATACAGACATGACAGGTCCCCCCCCCCTCTATACAGACATGACAGGTCCCCCCTCCCCCCCCCCCCCTCTATACAGACATGACAGGTCCCCCCCCCCCTCTATACAGACATGACAGGTCCCCCCCCCCCCTCTATACAGACATGACAGGTCCCCCCCCCCCCTCTATACAGACATGACAGGTCCCCCCCCCCCCCTCTATACAGACATGACAGGTCCCCCCCCCCCCCTCTATACAGACATGACAGGTCCCCCCCCCTCTATACAGACATGACAGGTCCCCCCCCCCCTCTATACAGACATGACAGGGCCCCCCCCCCTCTATACAGACATGACAGGGCCCCCCCCCCTCTATACAGACATGACAGGTCCCCCCTCCCCCCCCTCTATACAGACATGACAGGTCCCCCCTCCCCCCCCTCTATACAGACATGACAGGTCCCCCCTCCCCCCCCTCTATACAGACATGACAGGTCCCCCCCCCCTCTATACAGACATGACAGGTCCCCCCTCCAGGGGCGCCTGGAGGTGGAATTGACACGCACAGTGATATCAGAGCAGCCAGCCATTGTACGTACCTCTGTGGCAGTGATCACAATGTCACCACAGTCATTCTACACTTACTTTGGTGACAGGATGATAAAAAAAAAAAATATATATTTCTAGAGCAAGTAGTGTGATCACAGTGATACTGACCTGATCCGGGTAGGTGATCAGAATATTTTATTTTATGTTGTGATCGTTCACACCTGATGATCCCTGTGATCAGTCAGTGGGGCTGTCTGTTTTTCATGATGTCTTTGTTTACGTGTGATCGGCCACACCGTGGTATGTGTAGAATGTAAGGATGCCCTGATATAATATCACCTTCTGAAAATAGTGTTATCGCCAATAGGAAAAAAATAATAATGGTGCTGATAATGGAATGCTGCGTCCCATGGACTTCAGACGGGGGAAAAAAAAGCCACATTGATGACGTTTTTAATAAACTGTCCATTTCGGTTTTTGGCCAAGTGCGTCCTGAATTATCATTTCTGTGCACCACTAGTAGAATGTCAGCCATTGTTTACTACTGTAACTGTGATTGGTCACAGGGATCACATGGTACCAGGGCCAGTCATAGCGGCCCATTACCCCAGTCTGTGATCTGCTGTGTCCGGCACAGTTCTCGCCGATGTGCCATACCAGTACGCCCACCTTCATTGTCGCTGGTCACCCCTATCGGTTTATTGGCCAGATGGGAGATGGTTAAAGTGGTAAAAAAATAAAAATAAGTGGATTAAACTTCAGCTTTATTGGACTTCTAGTGATCCTTTTTATCGCTCTTAATTTATTTTGAGAGAATTTATTATTGTTTTTTTTTTTTTATATAATAAATTTTTTCTTTTTTTTTTTTTTTTTTTTTTTTTTTTTTTTTCAGTGAATCAGAAATTCTTCATCATGATAAGCAGTACGAACCGTTCTACTCCTCGTTTGTGGCCCTCTCTACTCACTACATCACCACCATATGCAACCAAAGTAAGTGTCTCCTCTGCACTGCAGACATTGCATTGTGTTCGGTGTCACCGACACCAGTTTGTCCTCAGTGTCAGAGGTAGTCAAAGTCTGCTGGGAGTAGTAGTTCAATCAGGGCTCATAAGCTGCTGAATGCTTCATTAATTTGTTTTAAATGGAATACATTATGGATCGACCGATTATTGGGGCGGCTGACTTATTGCGGGCCGATATCATTTTCCGGAAAAAATTGGTATTGGTCGCAGCGGCCATCTTTTTGGGGCCCAGAAGCCTGCAGGGGCGCACAGCACATGACGTCATTCAGCGCACTGGGCCTAACCTTCTGAGTCTGACCGGCCTCCCTCACCTTGACACTTGGACAGATGCACCACCCACCCAAAGTATGGTGACATGGCACTGAGGCCAGGCCAGCCAGCAGCCGCCCACCCACAGCAAGGGGCCAGGCCAGCCAGCAGCCGCCCACCCACAGCAAGGGGCCAGGCCAGCCAGCAGCCGCCCACCCACAGCAAGGGGCCAGGCCAGCCAGCAGCCGCCCACCCACAGCAAGGGGCCAGGCCAGCCAGCAGCCGCCCACCCACAGCAAGGGGCCAGGCCAGCCAGCAGCCGCCCACCCACAGCAAGGGGCCAGGCCAGCCAGCAGCCGCCCACCCACAGCAAGGGGCCAGGCCAGCCAGCAGCCGCCCACCCACAGCAAGGGGCCAGGCCAGCCAGCAGCCGCCCACCCACAGCAAGGGGCCAGGCCAGCCAGCAGCCGCCCACCCACAGCAAGGGGCCAGGCCAGCCAGCAGCCGCCCACCCACAGCAAGGGGCCAGGCCAGCCAGCAGCCGCCCACCCACAGCAAGGGGCCAGGCCAGCCAGCAGCCGCCCACCCACAGCAAGGGGCCAGGCCAGCCAGCAGCCGCCCACCCACAGCAAGGGGCCAGGCCAGCCAGCAGCCGCCCACCCACAGCAAGGGGCCAGGCCAGCCAGCAGCCGCCCACCCACAGCAAGGGGCCAGGCCAGCCAGCAGCCGCCCACCCACAGCAAGGGGCCAGGCCAGCCAGCAGCCGCCCACCCACAGCAAGGGGCCAGGCCAGCCAGCAGCCGCCCACCCACAGCAAGGGGCCAGGCCAGCCAGCAGCCGCCCACCCACAGCAAGGGGCCAGGCCAGCCAGCAGCCGCCCACCCACAGCAAGGGGCCAGGCCAGCCAGCAGCCGCCCACCCACAGCAAGGGGCCAGGCCAGCCAGCAGCCGCCCACCCACAGCAAGGGGCCAGGCCAGCCAGCAGCCGCCCACCCACAGCAAGGGGCCAGGCCAGCCAGCAGCCGCCCACCCACAGCAAGGGGCCAGGCCAGCCAGCAGCCGCCCACCCACAGCAAGGGGCCAGGCCAGCCAGCAGCCGCCCACCCACAGCAAGGGGCCAGGCCAGCCAGCAGCCGCCCACCCACAGCAAGGGGCCAGGCCAGCCAGCAGCCGCCCACCCACAGCAAGGGGCCAGGCCAGCCAGCAGCCGCCCACCCACAGCAAGGGGCCAGGCCAGCCAGCAGCCGCCCACCCACAGCAAGGGGCCAGGCCAGCCAGCAGCCGCCCACCCACAGCAAGGGGCCAGGCCAGCCAGCAGCCGCCCACCCACAGCAAGGGGCCAGGCCAGCCAGCAGCCGCCCACCCACAGCAAGGGGCCAGGCCAGCCAGCAGCCGCCCACCCACAGCAAGGGGCCAGGCCAGCCAGCAGCCGCCCACCCACAGCAAGGGGCCAGGCCAGCCAGCCGGCCAACCCACCCACCAGCTAGGTGCCAGCCGGCCAACCCACCCACCAGCTAGGTGCCAGCCGGCCAACCCACCCACCAGCTAGGTGCCAGCCGGCCAACCCACCCACCAGCTAGGTGCCAGCCGGCCAACCCACCCACCAGCTAGGTGCCAGCCGGCCAACCCACCCACCAGCTAGGTGCCAGCCGGCCAACCCACCCACCAGCTAGGTGCCAGCCGGCCAACCCACCCACCAGCTAGGTGCCAGCCGGCCAACCCACCCACCAGCTAGGTGCCAGCCGGCCAACCCACCCACCAGCTAGGTGCCAGCCGGCCAACCCACCCACCAGCTAGGTGCCAGCCGGCCAACCCACCCACCAGCTAGGTGCCAGCCGGCCAACCCACCCACCAGCTAGGTGCCAGCCGGCCAACCCACCCACCAGCTAGGTGCCAGCCGGCCAACCCACCCACCAGCTAGGTGCCAGCCGGCCAGCCCACCCACCCGCAAGGCGCCAGCCGGCCAGCCCACCCACCCGCAAGGCGCCAGCCGGCCAGCCCACCCACCCGCAAGGCGCCAGCCAGCAAACCCACCCACCAGCAAGGTGCTTGGCCAGCCACCCACAGCTTGTTCAATTCATACCAGATTTGTGCATAAAATAGTTGTTTTTGAAAAGTTTACGTGTCCAAAGTATCGGCATGTAATATCAGCAGGAGAGGTGGCTGAAATATCGGTATTGTATCGGCACCGAAAAAATATCGGTCGATCCCTAGAATACATGTTATCTGATGTAAAAGTCCTGCCTAAGAGCGGACCCCCACAAAATGCCAGCTGTTGTTGCCCCTCTCTGATATGGCTTCACTTTGTTACCAGAGCCTGGCTTCCTCTGACTTCATGGAAAAGTGCCGCCAGCTGCTATCCCCGTGCCGAACGGCAATAACTTAGGGCCCAGTAGAGGCACCAATATTTGGTGACGCTTGACGATCAAATCAAGGAGAGTCTCTGGTTCAGGAAACAGAGAAACTTGATTGCAGTCTGATGTATTGGCGGGAGGGGGAGGGGGGTTGCTGTGATTAATTGTATATGGCGCTGTTTTGGGCGGTCATTAAACTGTTGCCTGCTTTCAGTTCCTAGAAACCAACTTCAGTCAGCGGCTGCTGCCTGCAAAGTCCTGCTTGAATTTTCCCTTCTGCGCCTGGAGAGCCCAGATGAGGCATGTGCAGTGTCGCAGGTGAGTTTCTCCCCCCCCCCCCCCCCCCCCCTTTTACCCTCAGGAAAAGGCAATGAGGAAGTGTTGCTGATTCCATCTGTGATTCATCTTTGTTTCTGTTCTAGAAACATCTGATCCTTCTGATTAAAGGGCTGTGCACCGGCACAAGCCGCCTGGACCGGACCGAGATCATTACATTTACTGCAATGATGAAATCTTCTAAACTGCCCCAGACTGTGCAAACCCTGTCTGATGGTGAGCTGGTGGGTGCGGGAGGGTGTTGGGGGTGTGCACTGAAATGGGAATAAGGTGTTGTGGTTAGATGGAAGCGTGTTTATAAAAATAAATATGGGACATCAATGTTCTGTGTGTGTTTCATGTCAGTGGAAGATCAGAAGGAGAGCACCGTCCTGCTGAGTCCTGAACTTCGTCAGAAGGAGGTGAAAATGAACTTTCTCAACCAGCTGACGTCCGTGTTTAACCCCCGCAACACCACATCGTCTGCCTCCTCAGCACACACACAGGTTAATGCTGTACTATTTATAAAAAAAAAATGAAAAGTGATACTAAATACACTGTGTAATGTACATTGTCCCTTCTATTTATGTATGTGGATGACGATTCTCTAATTTATTTATTTTTAATAAAAAGAGAAACGAAGTGCCCTTTAGCTAATGAAGACCCAGCTGTCACATGACCCAGCTGTCTTCCAGTCTGTCTGCAGGGAAACATAAACGGGAGGAGCTTCCAGTCCTCTACTGCTGGTCACATGTTTAAAACCATTTATTGATTTTTTTTTTAAAGTGGAAGTAAAGTATTTATTTTTATTTTTTCACAAATGACTGACAGGCCAATAGGGTCTCCTCTTCTGTTATAAATAACCTGCCTGTCAACTGTCATGTTCATTGAGCTGCGCAGTTCAGCGAACCTTTACGGCCCCAAAAGTGGCGCGGTCATGTGACTCATCATGCCCCGGCCTATCAAAAGGCCGAAGGCACGGGCCCCAGAAAGGAAGGAAGACAGGGCCAAGATGAAAGCACCGGGGGACAGCCGGATCGGTCTCAACGTTTTACTTTTATTTTATTTTTTTATAGCGGGCTTTACTTTCTCTTTAAATTGTCATACAATGTATATTTGAAATCTTATAAAATTTTTTTTTTTTTTTTGGGAATCTGGTGTGGGTGGATTTCTTCCAGCCTGTGTCTTCCAATAAGAGGGAGGTGAAGCCTCCATCAATCTTCCTCTAATATCCTGTCTCTGTTGTGTTCAGCTTGTTGGTTGGCATGGTGTAGGGAGTGGGCTGTCATTGTGTATACGCCCATATACGTATAGTCACATGGGCTGCTCAGATATGAAAGGGGGGAAATGCTCAGCATAGAAACTTGCTGAAAACTGAGCATGTGCGCAGCTGCCAACAGCGCTCTGCAAAACGTTTAGCTGAACTAGACATGGATAAGGGGGCGATAGAGAGCTGCAGAACATGGGGGTGGAAAGAGACAATGGGTTTAGTTCTGCTTTAACTCAAAACTGAGGAAGCCAATTTAGTAATTAGGCAGCTTCCTCCGGCTGTAAGGTTTTTTTTTTTTTTTTAGGAGGGTTTAGTTCAGCTTTTAAGTTGCTGTTTCTGTTTCCGGGAGTCCGGCCCTTGGCCTGTGACATCACCGCGGGGCTCCCTCCTGTCGCTGGGCCAGTAGGAGAGAGGAGCGGAGCCTCGTGCAGTAGGGTACCCGGTGTGAAGCCGTAAGGCTACACTGCCGGGTACCCTTACCCGCAATGGCGGCGGCAACACCTGACAGCTGATGGAAACATCAGCTGCGGTGCCGACATCGCTGGACTCCAGAACAGGTTAAGTGTCCTATTGTTAAAAGCCAGCAGCTGCATGTGTAGCTGCTGGCTTTTCGTTTTTTTGGGCGGAACACCGCTTTTAATATAAATGAAATGTCTTTGTGCGGAGGGGTCTTTTCACCCATCTTGTATTGTGAGCATTTTATTCTTCATGTCTTTAGGTGGAGAGTGAAGGAGAAGACCTAACCTCTGATCAAGCGTCTGCTGCTAAAACAAAAAGCATCTTCGTAGCCCAGAATGTTGCCAGTCTCCAGGAACTGGGTAAGATCATCGATTCACAACAGTTGGAACTTTATTAAAGTTTACAACAAATCTCTTCACAAAAACATGTCGTCGCCTTCAGGCTGCATTTGCACCTGTACGTTTCAGAGTTGTGCGTTTTTGCCACGATTTTGTTCAGGTCACCAAATGTAAAAGGCAGAGAAATGCCTTTAATCTGCCCCAAAAAAGCTCATGTTCGTTTATTTTATTTTGAGCTTGGGGCGTTTTTCGGGCGTTTTTCTTCAGGTGACAAAATGCTCAGATGCAAACAGGTGCCATTGAAATTAATGAGATTTTGCTTGTTGGGTGTGTTTGTGTGTGTTTTTTGTTTGTTAGTTTTTATTTTTTTTTTTTTTATTTTTTTCCAGGTGTTTTTTTTTTTGTTCGGGTGTTTTTATGAGCTGAAAACGCTCAGGTTTGAATGCAGCCTCAAGGATAATTCCACCCTTCACAGCATGTATCATGTCATACTACAACATGGAGCAATTTCCTAGACCCCTGATCCCAAACCGCTCCTCTGCGTACCTGAGTCCTCCACCCCTCTCTACCAATCCCTCCACTGGCTTCCGATTTCCCAATGCATAAAATTCAAAGTACAGATCATAAGATACAAAACCATTCACAACTCCGCCCCGAGCTACATCACCAATCTTGTCCCCAAATGCCACCCAGACCGTCCTCTCCGCTCCTCCCAATACCGTCTCACCAACTTGCTTGTCTCCAGAACTTTTTCAGAGCCTCTCCAATCCTCTGGATC
The DNA here is from genome assembly GCF_037356315.1 of Lithobates pipiens. Taxonomy (NCBI): domain Eukaryota; kingdom Metazoa; phylum Chordata; class Amphibia; order Anura; family Ranidae; genus Lithobates; species Lithobates pipiens. The sequence continues at coordinate 3,171,257 of NW_027507788.1, forward strand.
TTCCTACCTCTCAATCTGTCTCCTACTCTAGCCACCTTTTTAGGCAATACCTGAAATCTCTTCAGAAAAGCCTATCCTGCCACCACCCATCTGAACTTTCTCCATCTCCTCCACTGTTTATTACCTTTTTTTTTTTTTTTATATATACCACTTGCCCCACCCTAATAGATTGTAAGCTCTCCTTTAACCCTCTTGCACGGTCTCCCTTTTTATATTGTAAAGTATTGTGCAAACTGTTGGCGCCATATAAATTCTGTATAATAAGCTTGCCATCACCTTCTGGTTAACTGATTTGTGGTTTATGGTTTGCTGTTTTTCAGGCGGGTCAGAGAAGTTGCTGAGAGTCTGTTTGAACCTCCCGTATTTCCTGAGATATATAAATCGCTTCCAGGACGCTGTTTCAGCCAATTCTTTCTTCATAATGCCAGCGACAGTGGGAGATGCCACAGCCGTCCGCAATGGGTGAGAACGCAGTACAGCGCGATGTATCGGAAGTGTCATTTCATGCGGTCTCTGTACACCGCATAGGATATCTTATGGATTCGTATGATAAACCAGTTCATGTTGGGTCTCTTGCACACAATACTCCTGTTTTTGAGCATCTACTTTTTCAGACGTGTGTTTTTTATTTCTATTTTTTTTATATATATATATATATATATATATATATATATATATATATATATATATATATATATATATATATATATATATATATATATATATATTTATTTTATTTTTTTTATGCATTTTCGTGCATATGCGGGCATGCAAATTCGCATGCGTGCAGAAACGTATTCTGACGTTTTTTGTTGTGCACTTTCGGTAATGGGCCTGAGCATACATTTTGCATGTATTTGTGCACACGAGGTGTAAATTGCTGACCAAAACTGCTCTTGTTTACGCACCTGTGTGCATAGGCACATTACAATTAATGGGCTGTATTTTAGCTCAGTGTAAAAACAAAAAAAACTGTACTGAGCTTTTTTTTTTTTTCCAAGCTGCAGTGTGCAATAGGCCTTCTAAAACTCAGTATTGATATGGACACGGGTCACTCTGCAGATCTCGTCTGTTCATGGTTTCCTGTAGTTGAATATTTTTGGACATGGCAAACCTCCAGCCTATTATTCCTGTACAGTGTACGCTATGTACGTACGTAATTTAAAAAAAAAAAAAAAGCCTTTCTGACCAGTATGGAGCAATGAGGGGGGGGCAGGCCAAAGCTTGTACTTCAGTCAGTATTTGCCTAAGCGTGTGCCCTGGGTTGAGTTACCTTTGGAGTTTCCTGTAGGATTGTACATTGGGTAGCTGAACGGCATGAATACAGGTTCACTTTAAAAGGGTATGTAAAGCTAAAATGTTACTGAATGGCTACAAACTATCACTGTTTTAGTTCCATTGGGGAGATTTCCCTTTACTTCCTGTCACAGAGACACAACAGGAAATTAGATGAATTCTCTCCAAAGTGAGGTTACAAATCCCTGTTGGTTCAGACATACAAAGACACAGACAAGGAGGGGTGTGTAATACCTTCCCTATTGCAGGGAACGTTCATCTGTATTTATATTTCGGACTGATACAGTCACTTTTTAAATTTTTAAATACTTTGGTTTAAAGTAGGGAGTGGTTAGAACTTCTGCCAAGTGGGTGTTTTTTTTTTTTCATTTTTTATTTAGTAGTATGCGACATACAATGCAGAGGCAACTTCACAGGATGTGTGATACATATAGTTACATACAGACAATCATATTGCATGGGCATCAGAGCCAACGGTAAGGAATCCGAGGAGAAGGAAACCTAGACAGTTGTGTGGGCTATTCGAGATGAGATTAATGCTCCATCTCGTTAGGATCCTCTTTTGCTTAAAAGGTTATTGATTTCAGCTCTGTTACCCTCGAAAGGCTTGGATATCTGTAGATAGGGGAAGAGTATCGTGTAATAGTCCAATGGGGTCGGAACATACCGTATTTTTCGTTTATTAAGTTAAGAAGGAAAAAGTAGGGCTGAAAAGCCTTTTGAGGAGATTACCATTCACTTCCTGTCCCAGAGACAAAACAGGAAGTGAGAGGTAATCTCTGTCCAAGAGCAGATTTGTCCTTACTTTGCAGTCACAAAAAAAAAACAGGTGTCCCTGTTGGGGAATCTGACACGGGGAAAGACCTGATAGGGGTTCTGCCCATTCCAAAGCTAAAAATAGTAAAAGATTTAGTTACACCCAAGCACAGCAATTCCCACCAAAAAAAAATTTGAGGGGCCCCCTCCCCTTTTCCACATATACGCACATATGAACCCATGTGTCAGGGCACCTCTGCATCAAAGCGTTGATTGCATTTACACATGTTGAATATCGCCCCACACGCCGAAGTGAGAGCAATATTTGTTGCCTATGGAAAATATATAGGGTACTGAAGTTTGTTGCCATGTCAATGGGCGCACGCAAATTTAAGATTTGACATGTTGGTTGTGTGTGTATATATGTATATATATATATATATATATATATATATATATATATATATATATATATATATATATATATATATATATATATATATATAATATTATTATTATTATAAAAAAAAAAAAAATACCGCAAAATATCAGGAATAAATAAATAAAAGTTTATATATATATATATATATATATATATATATATATATATATATATATATATATATATATATATATATATATATATAACTTTTTTTTTTATTTTTTTCCTAGACCTTTTGCGGTAATATCATGTGATTTGGAACTACCACAATTTTTGTTCTCTAGGATGTCTGTCTACTTTTAGAAAATATATAATGGTTTGGAGGTTTTATGTAATCTTCAGGCCTAAGACCCACAAATGATGTGGATGAAGAGGATTTATTATTTTTAATCACTTGGTCTCTTCCTATTGACTGTTTCTTTGAATAGTGTTGCTCTCTCCTCTATGCTGCACTTCTCTTACATGTGATGGATTCTGTGCTTTTCTGTAGCTTTCACTCCCTGGTGATTGATGTGACAATGGCTCTGGATACTCTGTCCCTTCCTGTTATGGAACCTCTGACTCCACCTCGGCTCAAGGACGTCACACTTCTGGCCCTCAGCTGCTTGTACGCAGGTAAAGAAATTTGTTGTAACAGATTTATGCAAATGATAATAATGACCCTCCATAAAAGTTCCCTTTTAAAGATAATTTTGTCACTGAAACGTATTTTCATATTTATGATTAAAGCAGAGGTAAACCTACTTTTTGTTTCCAAAACTGTTACATTCATATAAAATTTAAAAATCACTTGTTAAAGCGCCTCTGTCCCCTCACGCATACATGGGTTGAGCCTGTATGTGTAAACGGTGTTCACATGTGAGGGTATCACCACGAACGTTATAGCGAGGGCAATAATTCTAGCACTAGACCTCCTATGTAACTCTAAACCGGTAACATGTAAACATTTTTAAAGTGGTTGTAAACCCTAAAAAAAAAATATAATATATATATATATATATATATATATATATATATATATATATATATATATATATATATATATATATATATATATATATATATATATATATATATATATATATATATATATATATATATATATTATAAAAAAACCTGCAAGACAAAGGAATAATGAGCTAGTATGCATAGCATACTAGCTCATTATGAATTACTTACCTGAGATTGAAGCCCCCCGATTCGGTGCCAGTACACTTCACCGGCCGGGTATCGCGGCTCCGGCGCTGTGATTGGCGGGAGCCTCCGGTAACGGCACAGTCTAACTGAAGCAACGTCACGTACTGCCGTTGCTTCAGTGCGCATGTGCCAATGACGTCGGCAAATACAGGAGGATAGCTCCTAAACCGTGCAGGTGTTGGAGATATCCAGGGTAGCTACAGGTAAGCCTAATTATAGGCTTACTTGTAGCAAAAAGTGGTTGTAAAGGGTTTACAACCAGTTTAAAGTGTCGCCTATGAAGATTTTTAAGTACGGTAGTTTTGTGGCCATTCCACGAGCGTGTGCAATTTTAAAGCGTGACGTGTTGGGTATCTATTTACTTGGCGTAACATCATCTTTGTTATTTTCCAAATATGCTCTGGGTGGAGCCTTTACGTTGGATCCATGGGGGTACAGCATCGATTTATTTTTATTAAAATATATATATATATATATATATATATATATATATATATATATTTAAACCTTAATTGGGGACTTCATAAAGTGTTCCACATCATCACTGTCCTAGGGGGAACCTTTTTTTTAGGCCCAGATTACTACAAACGACCGCATAGTGATTTGTGCTTCCCAGTTAAAACGGTTTCCAACAATTTTTTTTTTTTTTTTTTTTTTTTTTTTTTTTTTTTTTTATATTTTATAACTATGATCTTTGTTTCAGAATATGTGAAGCTGCAGTGTAGAGTCAGGTCTCCCCTGTGAATTGTGCTCCTGTCATTGGGACATACAGTACATAGTAATAGAACAATTGACATTAAAGTGGTTGTAAACGCTCCCTAGTGACTTTTAACTATGTATAGGTAAGCCTAGAATAAGGCTTACCTATAGGTAGTGGAAATATCTCCTAAACTTGCGCCATTTTAGGAGATTTTTCACTTGTAGTGCGCCGATGATGTAATCTGCGCAATTGCGCTGTGAAGAAACGGCCCTCCGTGGCGTTTTCTTCCCCCAGCGTGTGCGGGAGTGACGTCGCGTGGCTCCGGCCAGTCACAGAGCCAGAGTCCCGTGGCCCCCAGGAAGCAAGAGGGGCAAAGATGGACGCAGCCTGCACAGGGGACAGCGATGGATTCGTTTTGCAGGCAAGTGTCACATAATGGGCTAGCGTGCGATGCATACTAGCCCATTTATGCTTTTAATTTGCAGGGAGCAAAAAGAGGAAGTAAAACCCATCAGGGTTTACTTCCTCTTTAAGCTTATGTTGGGTGTAGCCCCGTCCTTCTTAATAGTTCAGCAACACACAAGAAGTGCAGACTCTCTGGAGTCTAATGACCTCCATTGTGTGTTTGTACAAATAACTGCTGATGTGTACCCAGTGACATACCATTGTCTCTCTTTACCTATTGTGTGTAGGTGTGAGTGTGGCCACGTGCATGGCGATCCTCCATGTTGGCAGCACACAGCAGGTTCGGACTGGGTCCACAAGCAGTAAAGAGGACGACTATGAGAACGATGCCGCCACCATTGTCCAGAAATGTGTAAGTGGGTGGGGCCTTATTCCTGTCATGTGACTTTGATGTATTGGGATACCAGTATTGATTTATGATGCTTTTCACACAGCTGGAGATCTATGAGATGATTGGCCAAGCAATCAATGACTCCAGAAGAGCCGGAGGGGAGGTAAGCAGAACTTCTGCTTTTTTTTTTTTTTTTTTATGTAAATTGAAAAACCACAGCTTTATTATCATTGGCAGTCAGTGGCAAGTGTGCTGTGCCTGTGCTCACCCTTCAGGCCACTAAAACAAGCTCTATGTGTATAACTTGGAGAAATGCAGAGTCTGTAAAGATTCATTTTGATGCGTAGAAAGGTTCGTTATGTGCCATTTCATTGGGTTTATGTAGTCCATGGAGATTCAGAGGGCGATTTAAACTTTGGGAATGAAAAGGCCCTTTTTTTTATTTTTTATTTTTTTTTATTATTATTATTTTTTTGGCAATTAATGTGCGTTTTTTTTTTTTTTTTTTTTTTCCAGAATTATCAGAACTTCCAGCTTCTGGGAGCATGGTGTCTGGTAAACAGCCTCTACCTAATCCTGAACCTCAGTCCCACCGCCCTGGCAGACAAAGGGAAAGAGAAAGACCCCCTGGCTGCACTCCGAGTCCGAGACATCACTAGAGCCAAAGAGGGAGCGGGCTCGCCAAAACTTGGCCCAGGCAAAGGGTAGGTGGTAAACCAAGTCTCACATCTTTTCCTTTTTGTACTCCTTTATGATGACCACAGGTTTGCTAGATATACTTTGGTGTATGCTGTTTTTTTGTTGTTTTTTTTCTTTGTAGTACACCCCCAAGTCTGTGTGCTTGTCAGTGCTGTCTAATCGTATATACATTCTTATAGAGACTTTTTTTTTTTTATAGTTTTGATAATATACCTATTAGAGTATGTTGCATGGCAATATATAAAACTGGCTATCAAATCTTATCTAACAAGGGAGAAGTCCCCCTTAGATCAATATGTTCTTTGTATAAATATGAGTTTAATATTTACCCCATACAGACAGTTCAATTTTTGATCTTTAGTGTGCCGGAATAATTATTACATGTGGCACTAGTGCTGGACTTTCCTATTAGAGAGCCCAGCAAATTCACCATGGAATCTGCCCCCTGCAGGTAACTTTATTTTTTTTTTAAATCCGGGAAAAAGTTTCATTGCCATCCATACAGAGTATTGCTTAATATTTAGTCAGCCCAGTTTGAAATTTCAGCGCATAGCCATAGTCTAATTTATTTTTTTTCCTTTCCCTTTTAGGCACCAGGGATTTGGGGTTTTGTCTGTAGTACTGGCGAACCATGCCATCAAACTGCTTACTAACCTTTTTCAAGACCTGCAAGTGGAGACTTTACACAAGGTAACGGCAATGTCTGTCTGTCAATGACGGCCTTATTGGACAAGTCTGTTTCTCTTTTAAAACCCGCACAGCGTAAAGGTTTGGCGGGGGGGTTAAACTTTAACTCTGCAATAGACTCCATTCATTTTGCTTTCTTTTTGTTTTCCTGCAGCAAGTTTTAGATACAGATGGACCCCTTGCAGAGCTCAGCATCACTGCACAGAGCACACCCATCCAGAGAATACAGCGACTGATCGACTCTATTCCACTGACAAATCTTCTGTTCACAGTCCTGTCCACGTCTTATCGTAAGGTGAGGCACAGCTTCCAGAAGTATAAAAGGGATCCTGTGTCTTGGATCTGAGTAGCACCCAATGGCAGTGTAGTCTGAATCCTTTTTCAGTTGCTTTGTGATGGTACTGCAACTCAATTTGCCACTCCACTTTTTTGGTGTATTAGTGCTGTATGGGTGTGTTGCGTAGTAGGTGCTATTCAGCCAGCTGAGAATGACAGTGGTTGGGCTGGGTGATGATTATAAGGGGCTAGGTGGTGGCTAAATGCGGATAGGCTGGGCAGCGCCTGGACGTGGTCAGGTAGTTGTGCTTGCCAGGGACTGGTAACAACAGGGTGGATGGGCTGGCAGGAACCTGAAGCAGGTGGGTGGATGGGGCTGAGCGGGGACTGCTAGTGGCAGGTGGGTGGATGGGGCTGAGCGGGGACTGCCAGTGCCTGGTTGGGAGATGGGGCTGAGCGGGGACTGCTAGTGGCCATGCAAATGGGTAACATTATCCTCTGTAATACAGGCCTGTGTCTTACAACGACAGAGGAAAGGTTCTGTGAGCAGCGATGCCAGCGCCTCCACTGACTCCAACACTTATTATGAAGATGATTTCAGTAGCACTGAAGAAGACAGCAGTCAAGGTAACAAACCATTTTTGATGTGGTCGGTGATGTATCACTCCGTATCTGACTTTGTTAGCAGAGAAATCCTTGCATCTTCCTGCAAAGTATCTGCTAGGCTTTCCTTCAAAATAGCTAAACCTATCGCAGGTGTCCGAGGGGACAGGAAGATATCATTACTAAAGTCCAAAATGAGGAGGAATCCCTGCCCCCCTACTCCACCTAAAAAGAGAAAATTCTGTTTCAAGTAGAGCTTTAAGGAAACGCCTAATTACACGGCTGAAATACATTTACCAACCAACAGATGTGTAGTGCTTTACAGTCAGTGAACAGCCAGATCGGTGACACTAATTAGTGGCTAATAAAGCAATATAAGCTTCCTGTGTCGCCTCTGTTCCTCCTCATTGGGCTGTCAGCACCACCACCTTTGTGCAGGGACCCAGGAAGCAGTAATGATGGGGGGGGTAGTTCTGATCTTATTTACTGTTAGACGTGTGTGTGTATACTAATAGCTGGCCAAAATGACAAATTCTTTGAAAGCCATCTCCATTCTAATTAGCAGATCGCCTTTTAAGACTGTGTTCTGATATTTTGTTCCATGAATGCAGATGACGACAGCGAGCCAATCCTCGGACAGTGGTTTGAAGAGACCATCTCCCCCACCAAAGAGAAGGTTCCCCCACCACCTCCACCCCCTCCACCTCTTGAGAGCTCCCCTAGAGCCAAGAGCCCCAGCAAAAACAACTCTGCAGGGAATGGCAACATACTGGCCAGCCGCAAGGACCCAGAGCTGGTATGGAATTCCCCAAAAATGGTTGTCTTAGTTGGCATTTTGCCTTTTAATGTGGGCTTTTCTTTACAGAAAGTGTTGTTAAACTCGCATCTTAATTCTTTAAGGCTCCGTTCACACTTGTGGAATGTGTCGTGACTTTGGACACATAACGTTGCATGAAAAGTAGTAGCCCTTTGTTTTCAATAGCACCCGTTCGGTTAAAGTTGCAGCAACCCTTTTTTTTTAATTTATTTTTGTTTTTTTTTCTAAAAGATATACAATAGAAAAGAGTGACATTGACACAACGCCAAGCCACTGCAATGACCAGGCATAGTCAAACAAGTACAAATTGCAACCATACTGACTAAAATAGTCTGTGGCTAATACATAAACACCCCCCCCCCCCCCCCCCAAACACCCCCGCCCCCTCCCGACAACCCAAAACTCAGTTCACTCCAGCACTCGCATAGCATGTTTATCCAGGGAAAAAAGCACCAATCATTCTATTGAATCATAGTAGCTAATGGTGCCCAGCTTATCCACCTCCTGCTTTTTTTTTTTTTTTTTTTTTTTTTTTTTTTTTTTTTTTTCCTCATGGATAACATGAAGAACCACGGAATCAAGTGCAACCCCATTATTCAATGAGATGTTAAATAACTCCCAACCCTGAATAGTAGAATGTAGGGGGAGAAATCTTAGAACTCCACAAGTCCTACTATGCCACAGATACCTCAGAATTTTACCATGCCTGCCACACCTTGTCAACATTTTTATTTTTTTCCCACATCCCCTGGATAGTTAGGTCGCCTTGTAATAAGGCATCATAGAATTAAATTTGCAGCACTACTTTTGATGCGACTTGAGTGCCAGAGAGTGTTAAATTGCATCAAAGTTGCATCAGTCACACTCCAAAGTCAAGTGTGAATGTAGCCCATCACCAGCTGTACACATACTTGTGGTGGCCTGTAATACCATGCTGCCTCATTTATGCATACAGCCAGTGTTGCTGTTTTTTTGTTCTGGCAGGATGCTCAATTACGTACCTCCAGCTCCCAGTCCTAGTGCCATCCATTTACGGTGATCACATGATTGAAATGCAGAATACCTTAACGGGTCACAAAAACAAAAGGGGAAGGTGCTTAACGGGCCACCTAGTGCCAGCAAGAAAAGAGTTCATGTTGGGTTGTGATACTGAACATTCTAATTATCTTCTTGTAATCCCCATTTATATGATTCCTAACTCCCTCTTCCTCTTTATCAGTTTCTCAGCCTTGCTTCGAATACTTTGAATTTTATCACCACCTGTATGCTGAATTCCCGCAGCAACTTCATCCGAAACTACCTGAGCGTGTCTCTAACGGAGCAGCACATGTCCACCCTGGCCTGCATCATAAAAGACGTGGACAAGGATGGTCTGAAAGGTCGGTCCTCGCAGAGTATTTCTGTGCTGGGTTGTTTGCAAGAATTTGTCTGGATTTACATTTGGGTTATTTGTATTTCAGGATCATCCGATGAAGATTTTGCTGTGGCCCTGTACCAGTTTAATCACTGTCTAGTGACATCTGATCTTCAGTCCCCTACGTTACAGGTAGTCTGATGTCACATAGCTGCCCATCAGTTCAACCAAAAGACATAAATAAATTCAAGCATATCTAAACCCTCATAATAAAAAAATAAAAAATAATGCAGCATTAAGCCCCTTTTTAGTCTAGAAAATAATTTTTTTTTTTTTTATTCTAAGTTTTTGCTTTAGAGCCATGCACTAGCCTCAACCAATAAAAGGAACTTTTCCTAGACTTGTGCATAGCTGGAAGCAGTCATGTGTACTGGTTGGAACTCTCAACACCCATAAAGCTTTGGGATGTACAGCCCAGCCCTCAGAGTACAGATGAAACTACCTCCAGAGGCTCTCCCTGTGGCAGAGGAAAGGGCTTGGCTGGTGTCATAAAGAATTGGAAATGAAATTAAGCATCCCTGTGCGGACATAGGCTAAGCTTTAAGATTTAGCATCTCTGGTACCCCTTATGCTTTGCAGGCTCTGTGCAGCTGTAGTCCTGGTCAGGGGCGTGCATATAGGGGTAGCTAAACCAGCGCTCCAGCAAGGGCCATATTCGGCCTACTTCACTCCTTTCATCATTTTGTCATTAAAAGGATACATTCAACTTTTAGCAAAAAAATAATAAATACACTTCACTTTTTCTTTTTTTTTTTTTTTTTCTTTTTTACCTGCAAAAAAAAAGACTATTTGTTTTTAGGAGCCTGGAAAGCCTTGCACCAGTCACCAGAAGATCGCTGATGCCATACAAGTCTCCTGCAGACTGTCAGTGTAAGCGGTCAGCCCGTACATCGTATGGACAGGCAGTTTTACGCTGACAGGAAGAATGAAGGAACTACCACAGCACTCAATAGCGCCGTGGTAGTAAATTTGACAACTACAAGCCGACAGCCGCAAAGGCTGTTGGTAGTTGTAGTCCATGCACAGAACACAATGAATTTAATGATGTTCACAGCCGCATTTTCTTTAGTTTGGGAGGAGAAGAACCCTTCCTATGCTCGCTGCCAGATTTGGGGGGGTTGGGGTGGGTGAGGGCTGGTACCTTTTTGGAACATGTTACCCCCTGAATATGGGTGAACTTATCCTTTTATTATATTACTTCGATTAGCACTTGATGCATTCCTGAATCTTCTCTTACATTACAGAACGCACTTCTGCAGCACCTGGGAATTGCCCCTATGAGCGAGTGCCCCTGGCCACTTTACATCCACCCTCAGAGTCTGTCTGTACTGTCCCGACTTCTCCTGCTTTGGCAGCACAAGGCCAGCGTCCAGGGAGAACCTGACATCCCAGAATGTCTTCGGGTTTGGGAAAGGTGAGTGAATTATTTTAAAGCTGAATTTCAGACAAATATTAAAAACACACTTTTAATAAGTTATGAAAGCTTTCAATTTTATCTGGTGTATGTACCTGAATTAAACTTTAATTTCAGCCTGCAACATCACACTAAAGAAAAAGGGGGCAGCACTTGGGGAAAATCTGGTATTCTGAATTTGCATGATCTAATAAGAATTTTTTTTTTTTCGGGGGGGGGAGGAGAACAGCAAGATAACTTAATCAGTCTAATGCTCTCCATCACTGTGCAGTCAGGCTAAGAATGGTGAGGTGTCTTAGCTGGGCCTCCTGCATCCGAGAAAATTTTGGTCACCCTTTTGGTTGGGTTGTGTAAATCTCCGGACTGGATAGACAGAAGTTCTTTGTAGATAAAGACACATGTCGTTCATCAGCTGTGGTTTTAGTAATTCGCCAGCATCCATCCTAAATGTCTGCCTGTGCCTATTGTGTCATCGGTAATAAACATTGTATTTTTATTAATCTTATTTATAACTATGTAAATCATTTTTTTTTTTTTTACTTTTAAGATTTGTTGGGACCCTGAAACAAAACGCCTTGCAGGGAGTAGTCCCAGGAGACACAGATGATGTCAATGTGGACCATCTTCAGCTGCTGCTTCTGATTTTCCACAACCTGTCCGATAGAGGGCGCCAAACTATCCTCCTGCTATGCATTCAGACGCTGCAGGACCTGTCCAATAACCTTGAGTCTCAGCTGCCGGGTGTACCTCTTCTCCTGGGGAGACTTCTGTTAGTGTTTGACTATCTCTTGCACCAGTACTCCAAACCTCCCCTCTATTTATTTGAGCAGGTATGTACAGGAAAAGCTCCTGACAGATTTATCTTCTGGTCACCTGTGAAGTATTTTGTTTAAAGTGAACCTGAAGTCAAAAAGTGAAGATTTTGCATCCTAAAGTGAACCTCTAGAAATGTTAATTGTGCATAAGCAGTACCCTATAAAATCTGCATTTTATCTTTAAATACTTCTCAACATAGCAGAACTCTTTCTTTACCTAGGCACTTGTGTTCTGTATCCTCATAACTGCATCAGATCATCCCAAGCTGCTAATCTCCCCAGATTTGGAGTGATATCTTGTGATGTCACCGTTGTGTTGCTCGCTGTTATCCTTGCTGGAAATACCTGAGGATCTGCAGCGCATGGCTTTCTTTCTTTCCTTTCTTTCTTTCTTTCCTTTCTTTCCTTTCTTTCTTTCCTTTCTTTCTTTCTTTCCTTTCTTTCCTTTCTTTCTTTCTTTCTTTCTTTCTTTCTTTCTTTCTTTCTTTCTTTCTTTCTTTCCTTTCTTTCCTTTCTTTCCTTTCTTTCCTTTCTTTCCTTTCTTTCTTTCTTTCTTTCCTTTCTTTCCTTTCTTTCTATCTGTGCTTCCTTTGGGAAGCTCCGACTAGGAACCAGAGCCCTGACTCTACTATAGCCGACTCAACACAGTCGCACCAGCAGCAGGCAGACCACAGGCAATGCTGTTGACTAGTCCTTTGCACTCAGCATCCAGAGTTCATGTCCTCTTTAAAGCGGACCTTCAGTTATTTTTATTTTTTTTCACCTTTCCATCTATTCAATCTTCTGCCTTTGCTTTTAACTTTGGATAGTAATACTTTTTTTTTTTTTTTTTTTTTTTTCTGCCATTAAATCCCTTATACCGCCCACTTCCTGTTTCTTGTCTGGTCATTAGCCTAGAGCCTAGGCTTATGACATCACACACAGCTCTCTCACTCACTCTACTCAGAGTTTGGAAGGGAGGGGCGATGTGTCAGAGTGCCAAATGAGAGCTGCAGAGCTGGAGGTGTGTCTGACGTTAACAGGCAGCAGCTTCAGCTGCCCACAGTCGGTGTGTGTGTGTATGTATATATATATATATATATATATATATATATATATATATATATATATATATATATATATAAAATAATAATCAAAGTGGTTGGAGGGAAGCTTCAGAATGGCAACAATGTTTTTATTGCAAATTATGTGAGCAGACTGCAGTCTTTATTTAACTTTGTGTACTAAAGTTCCTCCATCAGTTGTTGTAGCATCCATCACCATCAACCTTTGCTATTTTCCAGGTGCAGTATAATCTGCTCAACCCTCCTAGTGGCTCTGGGGCTGCCCAGGAAGGAACCAGCCGTACCTCGCCCCTCTACTATGGCTTTAAGGAGGTGGAAGAAAACTGGACGAAACATTGCACAACAGGTGAGAAACAGGGGTATATATATACAGTGGGGATGGAAAGTATTCAGACCCCCTTAAATTTTTCACTCTTTGTTATATTGCAGCCATTTGCTAAAATCATTTAAGTTCATTTTTTCCCTCATTAATGTACGCACAGCATCCCATATTGACAGAAAAACACAGAATTGTTGACATTTTTGCAGATTTATTAAAAAAGAAAAACTGAAATATCACACGGTCCTAAGTATTCCGACCCTTTGCTCAGTATTTAGTAGAAGCCCCCTTTTGATCTAATACAGTAATAATTATTTTGGGGAAAGATGCAACAAGTTTTTCACACCTGGATTTGGGGATCCTCGGCCATTCCTCTCTGCAGATCCTCTCCAGTTCTGTCAGGTTGGATGGTAAACGTTTGTGGACGGACATTTTTAGGTCTCTCCAGAGATGCTCAATTAGGTTTAAGTCCGGGTTCTGGGTGGGCCATTCAAGAACAGTCACCGAGTTGTTGTGAAGCCACTCCTTCGTTATTTTAGCTGTGTGCTTAGGGTCATTGTCTTGTTGGAAGGTAAACCTTCGGCCCAGTCTGAGGTCCTGAGCACTCTGGAGAAGGTTTTCGTCCAGGATATCTCTGTACTTGGCCGCATTCATCTTTCCCTCGATTGCACCCCCACAGCATGCCACCACCATGCTTCACTGTTGGGACTGTATTGGACAGGTGATGAGCAGTGCCTGGTTTTCAACACACATACCGCTTAGAATTAAGGCCAAAAAGTTCTATCTTGGTCTCATCAGACCAGAGAATCTTATTTCTCACCATCTTGGAGCCCTTCAGGTGTTTATTTTTAGCAAACTCCATGCAGGCTTTCATGTGTCTTCCACTGAGGGCAGAGGCTTCCGTCAGGCCGCCCCGACTGGTGGAGGCCTGCAGTGATGGTTGACTTTCTACAACTTTCTCCTGACTGCATCTCTGGAGCTCAGTTCTTCTTTGCCTCTCACCAAGGCTCTTCTCCCCCGATAGCTCAATTTTGGTCAGACGGCCAGCTCTAGGAAGGGTTCTGGTCGTCCCGAAAGGTCTTCCATTTAAGGATTATGGAGGCCACTGTGCTCTTAGGAGCCTTAAGTGCAGCAGACCTTTTTATGTAACCTTGGCCAGATCAGTTCCTTGCCACAATTCAGTCTCTAAGCTCTTCAGGCAGTTCCTTTTGACCTCATGATTCTCATTTGCTCTGACATGCGCAGTGAGCTGTAAGGTCTTATCAGGGGCGGATCCAGAGCCTAGTCTTATATATTTTTTTTTTTGGGGGGGGGCAGTTTATATGGGAAATGGCTGGTATTGGCGCTTCAATCATTACGGCACCATGGTTGTTATGGTGTCAGGATGATTGAAGCGCATAATTTCTATTATTACATTGTAATATAAAATTAAATGGTTCAACTCGCCATAATGCCGAATCGGTGGAAGCCCTGAGGGTGTCACTTGCCATGTCGCCTGCCACCAAATGCGGATTGTCACTTGCCCTGGCGCCTGCCACACATTGCGGATTGCCACTTGGCATGTAGCCTGCCACACATTGCGGATTGCCACCTACTGTGTCACTTTTCTGCTAAGGTGGTCTTTTGTTGTGTCCCAGAGTGAAGATAGGCAGCAGAGAGATGATGTAATCTCTCTGCTGCACACAACTTCCCGCACAGTGAGGGCGGAACTTGAGGGATGCAGGGCAGTGAGAGATGATGTCATCTCCCTGCTCCCCTGCCCGCTGGCTTCCTGATTGGCCAGCAGCCCTTAGACCCTAAGCTGCCCAGCTGACCCCCCTCACCCGTCCACTCACCAGCACTCATCGCAGTCACCCTCCGGCCGTATTCTCGGAAGGGGCGATTGCCCCATTGCGCCCCCCCCCCCCTGGATCCACCCCTGGGTCTTATATAGACAGATGTGTGGCTTTCCTAATCAAGTCCAATCAGTATAATCAACATAGCTGGACTCAAATGAAGGTGTAGAACCAGCTCAAGGATGATCAGAAGATATGGACAGCGCCTGAGTTGTATATATATGAGTGTCGCAGCAAAGGGTCTGAATATTTAGGACCATGTGATTTATATTTCAGTTTTTTTTTTTCTTTTTTAATCTGCAAAAATTTCAACAATTCTGTGTTTTTCTGTCAATATGGGGTGCTGTGTGTACATTGAGGAAAAAAATTAACTTTATTGTATTGCATTTGCTAAAATCATTTAAGAGTGAAAAATTTAAGGGGGTCTGAATACTTTCCGTCCCCACTGTATATATAATTTTTTTTTTTTTTTTTTTTAATGCGGAAAACCTCCTCCTCCTCTTCACATGCAGTGTGTGTGTGTGGTTGTTTGTTTTTTGTTTTTTATATTCTGAATTTTTAACCTGTTGCCATGTGAAGAAATGGAGCTTTAGGTCCCTTTCACACGGACGGACCGTTCAGGTCCGCCTGTCAGTTTTTTTAGGCGGACCTGAACGGACGCTCCATGCAGGTCTATGGAGCGACGGATGTCAGTGGTGACATGTCCACTGACATCCGATCCGCTAAAATCAGATGTAGGACGGATGCGAACGTATCGCCATATCGGATCTGATGAAAATGGGCATGCTGTCCGTTTCGTCCGATCCCTCCATAGGAATCGGCGGCGCTCTGACAGGCCCCTCCCTGCTCAGTGAGCAGAGACGGACCTGTCGTCCCCGGCTCGGCGGAGATCAACGGTGAGATCTCCCGCTGAGCTGGCGGCCTCCACTGAGCGGATCCGCCTTGTGTGAATGAGGCCTTAAACTTTTTTTCCCTCCTTTTCTTTCCAGATAGTGCCCCACAGCCCAGATTCTACAGTATCCTTTCTCAGGAGGCCTCCGAAGATGACCTGCATCGGCTGGATAGTGAGGTAAGGTCATCCCGAGTTGCGAAATACCAGATAACACATTGAAAGCGTAGGATTGTACCCCCTAACCTGTGTGCGGGTGTTTTTTGTCAGGTTTGTGAGGTCCTCTTCTCCCGAGCCTTGAAGTATGATGATTTGTACACAGCGCTGATTTCTCTTCTGGCTGCTGGATCTCGATTGGATACACTCAGAAGAAACGAGAATAAAAGTATCACAGCACTGGTGAGAGCATTTTTCCTAATTTTTTATCCTTTCAGACTTTCCAGTGTGATAGGTATGTGGTAGCGCTATCGGCGTATAACACGCACTTTTTTCCCCCTTTAAAATCAGGGGAAAATTGCGGGTACGTGTTATATGCCGATCCGCCGTGATTCCCTTGCGATTTTTGGGCTCTGGGCGGCTTTAAGCCGCCTTCGGCCCTTCTCGCGGCCTTCGGCCCTTCTCGGCGTTTTTTGAGAGCGGCTGAAGGCCTCAGAGTACGGCCGAGGCGGCCGAAAACCGCCGCGAAGCGTCGAGTGCGTCCGAAAGCCGACGAGAACTTCCGGGCGCTGCTGAGATACGAAGGACATCTCGGCGGCGCCATTTTTAAAAACAAAAGCTGAGAGGACAAGGCTGCATTGACGGGCAGGCTGCATTGACGGGCAGGCTGCATTGACGGGCAGGCTGCATTGACGGGCAGGCTGCATTGACGGGCAGGCTGCATTGACGGGCAGGCTGCATTGACGGGCAGGCTGCAATGACGGGCAGGCTGCAATGACGGGCAGGCTGCAGGCTGCAATGACGAGGCTGCAAAGGACACTGATAAGGCTGCATTGATGGGCATTTAAATGTAAGTGTTTTTTTTTTTTTTTTTTTTTTTTCCTTAAATTTTCCTCCTAAACTTGGGGTGCGTGTTATACGCCGATAAATACGGTAATTGATTGAAGTTCGGTGAGTGTGGACTTGGTTCTGGTCCTAGACTGCTATCTCTGTGACCATGATGGACATATCCCTCATCAAATTATCAATTCTTGGATGTTTGGGAGCATTTTGTACAAATTTTTGAATCTCCTTTGGTGATTTATTAACAATAGATACTGCCAACACATTTTTAGGGCTTGAACAAACTATTCGTAATTGATTGGGCATGGGGTTCACTAGAAAGCATGTGTTATGATTAGAATGAGACTTGAATCCTCATTGTATCCTAGTAGCAATGAGGGCAGCCAACTGGGTCTCGCCAAATATGTTGGGTTTATCCAATATTCTTATTAAACTGTTTTAAAAGAAAATGAATGTGCTGGTTTTAACGTATGTACTAGGCACTTATAACCTCACAACCCAGATGTTTCAGTGTTATTCTCCAGTGAATGGGGAGAAGACTAGATGGCAAAGTGCACCGCTGGTCACCCGTACTAGTATATGCTTATCCTTCTTTTTTGGTTTTGCCATTCACTATTTTCATAATAGCCACCCTCCTTGTCTACTCTTTACCCTCCTCTTTATCCTCCCCTTTTTTTTTTTTTTCCCCTCCATCTCTCTTACCCCCCCCCCCCCCCTCCCCTTCTCTCTCCCCCTATTTGCCTTTTGCATCTCATCCAATATTGCACTGTATTGTGGTGGGTAAAAAAATAAATTAAATTAAAAAAAGATTTTAATATGAGGTGTAATTCTGCTTTCCTCAGGAGGCGTGTGCTCTTCAGTATCACTTCCTTATCCTGTGGAGGATTCTGGGAATCTTGCCCCCTTCTAGGCACTACGTGAAGCAGCTGTCCCAGAACGTGTCTGGGCCCAGTGAGTGTGAAATCTTACATACCCTGCGGTGGGCCTCACGACTCAGAGTCCCATCTTACCAGCTGTGGATTAAGGTAGGGATCTTGGACCTAACAATTCCTTTCTTATTAAAAAGCTTCTTTCTCTTCGGCATGAGCGTCTTTTTGGGAATTTTGACCATGGATATTGGTTTCAGTTTATTTCTGGGTTTGTTTTTAGGACCATCTTGTGAAGCAAGGGATGAAGCTGGAGAGAGCGACTAACCTGACCGAACAGACGGCAACCAAATGCAACTCCATCAAATACGACGTGGAGGTGGCGGAAGAATACATCGCCCGGCAGGTGAGAGCCGTTGTCAAGAATGTATCTCAGTGTTGTATTGTTTTTATGCTCCCTCACTGCTCAGTACCTGCAGGTATAGGGGAGCATTTGACTCGTCCCCCTTCCTCTCGTCAGATTGCTTGGTGGTTGGGCCAGAGCTCTCACATGGGGTTGGAGTCGGTTATCCCTGTGTAAGTTCCAACTAGCACTTACACAGGGCAGGGCTTTCCTCTACTATTATTATTATGGCTGGTGGTGCACCGTGGGAGCAAAAGGAAGTCCTGTTTATGGCGGAGGGCATTAAATTAAAGGTAAAGTGCACTTATCCTTTTTTGCCCCTTTTTCTTAAACCTAACCTAACTCCCCCTCCATGGTTTCTTTATTTCCTCGATCTGTTGGATGTGGCCTCTGGTGTGTACATCCAGTCCCATGAGTCTTACTCTACCAACCATGCCTGTGATTTTACAATGGCCCAATAGACCACTATAAGGCCATCTCCCCTTATCCCTGTCCTTGGGACACTGCCCCATATAAGTCTGTAATGTGCATGCACTACCAGGACAATGAGGCTTGTGGTGCTGAAAGGTATGAAGACTTTAATGTAGAGGAGATTTAGCAGGTCTCGTCTGTAATAACATTCCTGCTCCTTCTTCATTTTTTTGTTTTAAGGCCCCCTGTTCCATTTTAACTTTTACAGAGTCGTCTTGAGTATAAAACAGATATTTGTAACCCTTTTGTTACAGATCTCCACATACTGCAGCTCCAGCGGATACACGTTTGAGCAGCTCCGCAAGGGGCCCAACCTACAGTGCATTTATACTCTGGACGCCGTCATCTGCAAGGTGCAGGTGTCCCTGGACGAACACTTCTCCAAACTATCAGCAGAGACTGACCCTCACAAATCCTCCCAAGTCGCCAAGAACCTCCTGCCGGCATCTTTACAGCTGCTCGATATGTATGCGTCGCTCACCCGCTGCTACCTGCTGCAGAGCCTGCCCGAAGAGGGCTCAGATGAGAAGAAGCTTCAGGGCTATGCTGCTGTGCTGGCCATCGGCTCCTCCCGCTGCAAAGCCAACACTCTGGGTATGATTGGATGCTGGGGGGTGAAGACCTTTCTGAATTTTTTATTTTTTTTTTCACCCCAAAAAATAGATTGATAACTGAGTGTTTCTCAAATTGCAGGCCCGGTTTTGATTCAGAATCTGCCTACTGCTGTACAGACCTTGTGCGAGTCTTGGAACAACATCCACACCAATGAGTTCCCCAGTATTGGGTCCTGGGTGAGAGCAA
Organism: Lithobates pipiens; assembly: GCF_037356315.1. Classification (NCBI taxonomy): domain Eukaryota; kingdom Metazoa; phylum Chordata; class Amphibia; order Anura; family Ranidae; genus Lithobates; species Lithobates pipiens. Next base: position 3,190,816 of record NW_027507788.1, read on the forward strand.
AGTTTACATGCTAATATGAAGTCTGATTCCCTTTAGAGACTAAAAGGTCTCCTGTGAAGTATAGAAAGCTCAATGTGTCTTTCTGTATTGTAAATCATGGGAAATGCACGCTGGAGCCCCTTCACATCCATTACCATCGGGTTGTGCTGCCACCTTCAGGTGATTGGACACTGGCAAACAAAGGCAAGAAGTCCTTTCCTAGGCATAACCCACTCCCTGTTAGACAAGGCTTCAGTTCTTGTTGCAAGTCATAAATCCCCAAAGAGGGGTGGGATCTGTGTCCCAAGATGTACTCCAACATTTTTATTTTTTATATATATAATCTATTTTTTACAGGTAAATCAGAAATCTCATTGCTTTCATTATACATCATGGGACACAGAGAATCTTCACCTCCATTACGATGGCAATGTCCAAAAGCACTGACTATGAGGGGAGGGCATCGCAGTCCATGTTAGAGCCTGCTAAACATGCTGATCAAAGGTAGTCTCCTTGGCGTCTCTAGCATCCACTTGGTAAATCTGCCAAAAAAGTATAAACCGAAGACCAGGTAGTAACTTTACAAACTTGAGCTACCGAAGCCTAATGTCAAAAAGTCCAGGAAACGCCAACACTCACTGTCACCGAAAATGGCGGAACCTTGCCCTTTAAACTGTAAACATAAGATGACAAAAACCTGGAGAAATTGTAGATTTGAAAGCTGCTTGACCCTTCCTTGGATCTTCAGGAAGCAGAAAAAGTGTATATGACTGCCGATTTTGTAGCAGTCGACTTCAAGTAACACCCAATAGCATGAACCACATCTAAAGTGTAAAATAAAAAACAAAGGGATAGGATGCACTATGGAATATGTTATACAGAGAGTATGTAATGTAATGTAGGTAAGAGCAGCCTCTATTATGGTTCCATCCAGATGGATGGAACAGTGAAATAGGTGAGAGAAAGAGAATGGATATGGCGCTATACCTTATTAAACTCACTAAAAAAGTATATCATAAAATAAAATAAAACTGTACAAATTTTCCAGCTTGCTGGCTAATCTTTTTAAAACCAGGATAGACCTAGATGGACTAAATAATAAAATCAATAAATGGTAAAGTGCTGGGAATCAATCAATATTAAATAGTGAATGCAAAGTGAATATAAATTTTCCAGCGTGCTGGTTAGTAAAAAAAATGAAATAAAGCTGTAAAATCCACAAAAAATTAGATAAAATGAATAAATGAATAATTAGTAAAAATACCATGAATCGATCAATATTCAATAGTGAAAACTACTCAAAGTGCTTGTGACTGTGATTATGGTACAACCAAATGAATGGCCATAATGGGGAACAACAAACCAAATTGTTCAAAATTATACAGATGTGAATACTAGTGGAATAGTGGGTGCAAACACACGGTGTCAAATCTCAGAACATGCCAAAATTTGCACAGTATAAAAGTAGAAAAAATAGAAAAAATAAATAAAGATAAGAATAAAAATTAAGTCCAGAAAGTGAAAAAAATCTTGCGGTGACAAATCAGATGTGAAAGTCCAATTGAATAAGGGTTAAAAATTAAAAATTTAAATTTAAACATGAAATGAATATTTGATGGTGAAAAAGGTCTTCTGTGTATAAGAGAGAAGTGGAGGGAGTGACTTCGATATCCGTTCGTAGTGAACGTTCGTAGTGAACGTTTATGAATTTTGCTCTCACCAGAGATATGACCCCGTCCGGGGTGGATCAGCCTCCACAGTATAAGCCACTGTGTCGCTTCTTGGGCTGTCTCTGCTGTGATGCTAGGGAGATCCCTCGTTCTTCCGTGGGGATGTTGTACCTCGTTTACATGTGATAGAAAAGAGGACTGTCCATGGTGTAGTATGTTTGAAACTCAGTTTATTTGAAACAACCTTAAAAATACTCACATTTAGTACGATAAAACACGTACTGTATTAAAAGCGTTCGGAACGTCCACATCTAAAGTGTGACCACCTTTTGGTCAGCCTTGTTCCCCAGCGATTTAGGATTTTTGGTCTTGCCTGTAGTACTGTTTTAATTTTTATTTTTTTAATTTTTATTTTTTTGGAGTACCTCATGAGACACAGAGATCCCTCCCTCTTGTCGTTTTTATGGCTTGCTCCAAAAACTACAGCCTTGCCTAACTGGGAGGGGTAATGCCTAGGAGGGGTCGTCTGCCTTTTTTTTTTTTTTTTGTTGCCAGTATCCATTCACCTGAAGATGGCAGGATAACCCTATTGTACTGGACGTGAAGATGATCTGTGTTCTGTGATATAATCCAAGAAGGTTTTACAAGTAAACCAAAAATCCACATTTTATCTTTCAGCGCAATGCCTTTGCCAACGACACCATCCCCTCGGAGAGTTATATTGGCGCTGTCCAGGCAGCTCACCTAGGCACTCTGTGTAGTCCCAGCCTGTCTCTGGCTGCCTCACTCAAACATGTCCTCCTGTCTCTGGTTCGCCTAACCGGAGACCTCATAGTGTGAGTTTCTGCGGCTGCTTATGGTATTTCTTATTGCATTGTTATTTGTGTCTAATATGCTGTACTCCCAAATCATTGCAGTTGGTGCCCCGAGGACCTCAACTCCCACCAGCTGACCCAGTCACTGCTGCCTCTGCTTTTGGAGAGCAGCACGGAGAGTGTGGCCGAACTGTGCAGCACATCGCTGGAGCGCGTACTGGGACCAGCCGAGTCAGACGAGTTCCTGTCCAAGGTGTACGAAAAGCTGATCACCGGATGTTACAATATCCTCGCCCATCACTCCGATCCATCCAGGTCAGTAAATGGTCTCTGATTTGCAAAAGCCAGCATGTGTCACATTTAGGAAGATTTCCCATCCCTTCCTATTTTGTCTGACTTCCTCCTTTTTTTTTTTTTTTTTTTTTTTTTTTTGTTATGGGAAGTTTTGGGGTGAGGTGGGGTGTCCTCCATAAGTAACCAAGTCTTCAGTAAAGACATCATTTTTCCTCATAACTTTTGGCTGGAGTTGATTTTAAGCAGCTCTTCACCCTTTGCAGCGTGATCCCTTCTCCAGTCCCGTATATGTATGTGTGTGTGTATATATGTGTGTATATATATATATATATATATATATATATATATATATATATATATATATATATATATATATATATATACATATATATATAAAATAAATAAATTTTTTTTTTTTTTGTGGGTTTGTCCCTGCCCACCCTTGCACGTCCTTCGCCTAGTTTAATGATGTGCACTGTCCCCCCTTTTGTCTCTTGAAATATGCACATCACATATCCCAGGAGGCAAAGCCATCCATTTTTTAGTAAAGATGGAGGGGGTGAGCCTAGCAGGGCGTCATCGATGGGTGCACCGGCTGAACATAAAACAGCCGGCAGCTTCTCGACGTCAGAGCAAAACCATGGCAGTGCGGGACCGAGTGCTGCCAGTAGAGAAGAGGATTTCAGCTGGACAGTGCTGGATCCGCTAGTGAGTGAGTACCTGAACTGTGCAGAACTCACCACCAGGTAGGTTTGGATATTTTAAACACAAAAGAAAAAAAAATCTGCTTTTAATTATGATAACTAATTGGCTGCACATTTACTTTTTATAGTGGGCTGGATGAGTCCATTCTGGAGGAGTGTTTGCAGTACCTGGAGAAGCAGCTTGAGACCAGCCAGGCTCGGAAGGCCATGGAAGATTTCTTCACTGAGAGGTATGTAGGTTTGGTGAGGCTGCGGCTAGCTATTCCCAGAAGTGGGTGCAGATACCTGTATTATACAGGTATCTGCACCCTCCTCCCCCCTGAAAGGTGCCAATTGTGGCACCGGAGGTGGGGGGGGGGGGGGGTTCCGATGAGCGGAACTTCAACTTGAGGGTGGAACTACGCTTTCAGTACTCACTATTTATTTTTATTGCAGAGGAGAACTTGTACAAATCATGATGGCCACTGCAAACGAGGCTCTCTCCGCCAAGTTCTGTAACCGGGTTCTGAAACTCTTCACAAAACTTTTCCAGCTGAGTAAGTGGTTTATGCTCGGTCATGTGGCAGAATAATTCCTCAGAGTTTACAAGACTGTAGACCATCCATTCTCAATCAACCAAGGTTCCTCCACAGAGAGAGAGCTAGGGGGTTCCTTGAGATGTTGCTGGTTGATCTCACCTTTTTGGTGCCTGCATAATTCCAGGGTTGAAGCCACATGGCAGAGCCAGCAATATGACACCGATGATGTTTTTAGCTGTTAGAATGGCACACTATTCGCCATTGTAAGGAGGGCATTCTTTTTGCTGACCCCCATTTAATTATAGCAGGGGTTCGCTTAGACCTGAACATTGTTTTAAGGGTTCCTCTGTGGTAAAGAGGTTGAGCAAAGCTGCTGTAGAGAAATAAAACGCCTGGCTTTGTTTGGCGTAGGTATCGACCGATTTATCAGGGCAGCTGATATTCACTTTTTTTTTTTTTTTTTTTTTTTTTTTAAGTATCTTTTTCTAACTTGCTGATTTTATTGCTTTAAAGGGTTGTACTGGGGTGGTGCATGCAGCTGCAGGTATCACCCTGGTACTGTTCTTCAGAGCAGACTGTCAGTTTTCTTGTAATAGCAATAGATTGAGCTAACAAGCAGTGGGAGGGGACGCCCGCTTCTCCGCCTGGGTCTCCCATGCCACCAGGAGGCCCGAGCAACCAGCTGGCACATCTGCCAGCTGGCCGGAGACCTAAACAAAGCCAGAATCCGCTTTGTTCGGTCTCGAATCTAGTAAACTAGAAGCGATGGCATGACATCACTTTCGGATTACTGCCATCCTAAAGGCGCCAGTTGTAAAAAATGTAAAGAATTCAAAAACGCTGATCTTGGCGCTTTAAATACTTTCAAGTGCAGAGGAGGAGTTTGGGGTCTTATAGACCCCAGATCCCTCCATAAAGAGTGCCTGTCACTGCTTATTACTGTCAGAAGGGATGTTTACATTCTTTATGACAGCAATAAAAGTAATAATAAAAAAAGGCATAAAAATAAAAACTTTTAAATCCTGAAAGGCCAAAAAATCGGCGTCGGCCCTTAAAAAAAAAACATCGGTCAACCTCTACTGTGGAGTGCTGCTCTTGGGGTTTTTGTATTCTTTGCTTTTTTTTTTATTTTTTTAAACCGAGAAAGTGTGTGTCCGTTCTGGTAGTGAAGCAGAGTGCCATTTGAGTGTGGCCTGTGTTTTGGGGAGGAGGGAGATAGAAAAACACAGGCACCACTCACCTAAGTCCTTTCTTCTCTGGAAATAGCGGAAAAGAACCCGAGCCCCAGCCTGTTGCATCTCTGTGGGACAATAGCTCAACTTGCTTGTGTGGAGCCTTCCCAGTTGCAGTCCTGGCTCGTTCGTATGACCACCCCGCCTCCAAAAGACTCTGACCAGGCTGAGATCGTCCAGGAGAACCGGCAATTGCTGCAGCTACTCACGGCTTACATTGTGCGAGAGAACAGGTGAGACCGCCCAGCCACGCCAATCTCTTCTGTGTCTTCTGCCAGAGGTTCTTCCATTCATATGTGTGATGTTTGTGCCTTGCAGCCAAGTTGGAGAAGGCGTGTGCACTGTGCTCCTCAGTACCCTCATCCCCATGGCCACTGAACTGCTTACCAATGGCGATGGCACTGGATTTCCAGAGCTGATGGTTGTCATGGCTACCCTGGCAAGTGCCGGACAAGGCGCCGGTCATCTGCAGCTTCACTACGCTGCTATGGAGTGGCTGGCAAGATGGTGAGTGTTTTCAGTATTTACACTATATGGCACAAAAATGTGTGGACCCTGGACCTTCACACCTATATGAGCTTGTTGGACATCTATTTCCGAAACTAGGGACATTAATATGAAGTTGAGTCTCTCAACAAAACTTGTCATTACAAATTATACCAAATTGGTCAGTAGGGTGGAAGCCGGCGCTTTGTGCAGGCCATTTGAGTTTCTCCACACCAAACTGGTCTTTATGGAGCTGTGTCTGTGCAAAGGAGTCATGTTGGAACAGAAAAGGGTCTTCAACAAATTGTTACCACAAGGTTCAAAGCCAGCCGTTATCTAAAATGTAATTTTGTATGATGGATATTAACCGTATCCTTCCCTGGAAATGCCCAAACCCAATAATTTGGAAGGGGGTTTATGTACTGTTGGTCATATAGTATATGTTCTATAAGTGGAACAGGTCCGGACTCCGCCTGTAACCCCTAATATGTCTCTTTTCAGCAAGAAATATCTGTCTCAAAAGAATGTGGTTGAAAAGCTGAACAACAATGTCATGCAAGGAAAGGTAAATGACTACTTGTACAAGGGAGTTTTGTAGAATGTCATGACTGCTCAAAGCCTGCTTGTTTACAGATACAGCCAGTCAATAACGGGAATATATAGGGCAGGGGTGTTGAATTAAAATTCCCGGAGGTCTGAACAGTAAAATTTTCTTTCAGGAGGAGTTTGAATCGCAAGTTTGTCCAATGACTCCGACAGCGGTTTCCTCTGCCTCTCTCACATCTCACCCCATTTACATTACCCCCTACAGCAGTGCTCTGCCGCTTCACATCACCCACGGCACTGTCCCCCCACAGCAGTGTCCTCTGCCCCTCACATTGCTCCCCCTTTACATTACACCCTACAGCAGTTCTCTGCCGCTTCACATCACCTCCCCAGAGCAGTGTCCTCTGCCCCTCTCACATCACCTCCCCACAGCAGTGTCCCCTGCCCCTCACATTGCTCCCCCTTTACATTACACCCTACGGCAGCTCTCTGCCGCTTCACATCACCTCCCCCCCCCCCCCCACAGCAGTGTCCCCTGCCCCTCTCACATCACCCCCCCCACCCCCCCCCCCCCCCCACAGCAGTGTCTGCCCCTCTCACATCTCTTCATCTTTGCGTTACACCCTACAGCAGTCCCCCCAGTAGTCCTTTCTCCCCCCTGGGTACAAATGGAACCGTGTCTTAGTCCGGATCCGGACCGCGGTGCGCCATCTAGTAATGCCTGATATAGGGAAGAGAAATGTTCCTTTTATGGAAGTTCTAGCCAGTAGATGCCAATGTTGTCTAATTTTTCACAAGAAGCCCTTGTTTACAGAACTTGAGGATTTTATCAGAGTATTGACTCCTACCTTACCAAATCAGATTAATAGGAGCCTCAATGCAAGCTTCTCTTCTGGGCTGTCTCTTTAGCTAACCCATGTTAGTTTTAAAAACCCCCCAAAAAAAAGCCTATAAAACATTATTAAACCTAAAATATGAAAACTTAAAAATGTTAATAAAAAATAAAATAAACTTGACCTGACCAAAAGCCTTTATAGTTATCCTTTTATATCTGTTGCTCGCCTTCAAGACTTCTCCAGAGCCTCTCCCATCCTCTGGAACTCCCTGCCCTGGTATATCCGATCAGCCCCTTCCCTGTCCACCTTTTAGGAGATCCTGAAAACTCATTTATTTAGGGAAGCCGATCCCACACCCACCTAACTGTCCCCGAGCCACCCCCATCAAATCATTCTCTGCATCTATTACCTTTTTCTACCGCCCCCTCCCATTACAACGTAAGCTTTACGAGCCGAGCCCTCCTGTGCCTTTTGTATTGAACTGTACTGTAATTATGTTGCCCCCCCCTATACATTGCAAAGTGCTGCGTAAACTGTTGGCGCTATATAAATCGTGTATAACAGGGGTGCCCAACCAGTGGCCAGCAGAACCCTCTGATGTGGCCCGCAACCTCCTGCTCTGGGATAGAATAGAAAGAATACTGTTATTAAAGGTCAGTTTATTACTAAAATCACAGTGTATATATGGGCATATCTGTTCTGCAGTGGTAACTGGGCTGCTTTCTAACTGATCCGCAGGTGCAGAGCAATTTACCTGCGGGGTTACCTGCACTGAGCCATAGACTTCTATTACCTGCGAGTTTGGTGAGCTTTCTGAAAGTGTAATAAACCTTCAGAATATAATAGAAGTCTATTGCAAACTGCAGGAAAGCCAAAGGTACACTGCGTTGCACACGTGGTGCGGGTAAACCACAGCGCATCAGTGTGAAAGCAGCATTGGACCCCTTTCAGACGGTCAGTCCGACATTCCGAACAACTGGACCCTCCATTCACCTCTAAGTAGTGGCAGTCATAAACCGACTTGTGCTCTACCTGCAATACGATCCGCTAAAAAGTATCGTGGGCTACGTCTGTGTCCGCTCTCCAAATGCAGCGTGGACACAGACATGCCATCCACCCGCTCCACTCATTGTGGCCCGCGACCGGTTACCAAGTCGCTTAAGTGGCCCTCGTTCTTCAAAAGGTTGGGCACCCCTGGTGTATAATAATAATAAAAGCTGAATCTGATGCCCTTCAGACTACATTTGACAAGCTAATTGGGGCCAAAAGAGTTGGGGATCATTCAGAATACAGGAGGGAATGGCTAGATTTTTTGCTTCTTGTCTATAAACCAGCTGTAGTAAGATGGATATAATTTATACCATTGATCTTTCTGTGTGTGATCATTTAGCACGTCACTGTCCTGGAGTGCACATGTCACATTGTCTCATACCTGGCCGATGTTACCAACGCCTTAAGCCATGGTGCAGGACAGGGGCACTGCCATGTTCCTGTGGATGGTGAGGAGCGAGCAATTGAGGTGGACTCAGACTGGGTGGAAGAGCTTGCAGTTGAAGAGGATGATTCGCAGGCAGAAGACTCTGTAAGTTTTCAAATCGTATACTGCTCTGAGCAACACGCAGTAGTGTGGAGAATAGAACGCCACGTTTTTTTGCAAAAGCCATCAGTTGCATCCTTTTTGGAAGAGCTTGTGATTAACTGGATTTTTTTTTTTCTGTATGATTTCAGGATGAAGATTCTTTGTGTAACAAGCTGTGTACCTTCACCATCACACAGAAAGAGTTCATGAATCAACACTGGTGAGTTGCTACAAATATGGAGCAATCTCTGTGTGTGCTCCAGATCCGAACATTGAATGTTATGGGGCTCTGTGAAATTATTCACTAATTCTGTCACTGTTATTGTTTTAAGTCTAAGAAATTTAATGTGCTCCACGGCTGTACAATTCTTTATTATTTTTTTTATTTTTTTTCTTCAGTCACTATAAAATTATACAGTTACTGTGACAATATTGCCTTAAATAGATCTTGAAGACCCGTACATTCATCCATTGAGCTTAAAGTGGTTGTAAACCCTTACAAACCACTTTGACCTACAGGTAAGCCTAGATTAAGGCTTACCTGTAGCTCCAAGAAATATCTCCTAAACCTATATGGTTTAGGAGATATTTGCCCGAAAACAGGCACTGCTGTCTACGGCGCATGCGCCGTAGACAGCGGCGCGCAGGCGCACTGAGCGCGGCATTCTCAACGACGGAGCTGGCGCGTGTGTCGGCTCCCGTGCGCATGCACGGGAGTGACGGCTTCGCCGAATGACAGCGGAGGAGCTGCGAGACCCCACCAAGAAGATGGATGCGGCGGACTACAAGGGAGAGCGGCGACTTCGCTGGCTCCTGTGTCAGGTAAGTGACACATAATGGACTACTATGCGATGCACAGTAGCCCATTATGCTTTGCCTTTGCAGGGAATCAAAGAGGAAGTAAACCCATGAGGGTTTACTTCCTCTTTAAAGGGGTTCTAAAGGTCTGTTTGTTTTTTCACCTTAATGCATCCTATGCTTGGGAGCCAGTCCAGCTATAGACACAAATGCTGGACCCGGGAGCGGGCCCGCAAGGTAACCCCTTCAGGAACGCGCTTCTCCGAGGGGGTCATCAGATGTGGGGAGGAGCCACGAGAGCTGCCGAGGGACCCCAGAAGAGGATGTTCGGGACCAGTCTGTGCAAAACGAGCTGCACAGTGGAGGTAAGTATGTTTGTCATTTTTAATAAAAAAAAAAGGCCTTTGCAGTCACTTTAAAACTTTGATAATAAACATGCAGACTGGCAGTAATCTCCAAATACAGCTTATAGGCAGTTAGTAACCAGTTGAAGGCCAGGCATTTTCAGCCATGTGAAAATCCATTTTTTTTTTTTTCTGCTAGAAATTACTTAGGAACCCCCCCAAACGTATTTAAGGAATTTAGGGGGGGGGGTGTCCTCTCCCGCTGCTTGTTATAGCAACTGAGTTTGCCACTTCGGTTGCTATTGCAAGAGAGCTGTCCGTCTGCTCTAAAAAAAAGGTAGCGGGATGATGCCTGCAGCTGCATTTAATCCTGCTACAACCACTTGAAGTCACATGACGTACCAGGTACATGATTTGACGGCAAGTTGTTAATAAAGTTAGATTAGATATAGTGCCCTATAATGGTATATTGCCGGACAAGATTCACTGCAATATATAGTTTGTTACTATTCTCTGCAAATATATAAAACCCTTTACCACCTAAAGATGCTTATGAGTCCATCGTAGTTCTCTTTTATTGAGTGGTTGTAATCCTTGACTAATTAGACTGCATTATTTTTGGGGTGACTCTGGACCCATTGCTTGGGCTTGGTAACCCCATCGATTGTTTGGTTTTTCTTTATACAAAATATATCAGATTTAGGTAAGAATAGGTTGTACGCGGCCATTATGAGTTTATAAAAACGTTTCACTAGTACGATGGATTGTACACACCATGAGTAGTCTGTGTTTATTCCTGTTTTTTTTTTTTTTTTTTTGTCTGCAGGTATCACTGTCACACCTGTAAAATGGTAGATGGCGTAGGTGTCTGCACTGTCTGTGCCAAGGTCTGCCACAAGGACCACGAGATTTCCTATGCCAAGTATGGCTCCTTCTTCTGTGACTGCGGAGCTAAGGAAGATGGAAGCTGCCTGGTGAGTGTTCCTTGGTTGTGTTTTTTTTTTTTTTTTTCTGATTTTGGAAGCGGGCAACAAGATCTTAGCGTAGTTGTTTTGGCTTAGAGCTGAAAGGGTATGATGGGACTTTGGCGCCTGCACTGTTTTATAAGTCACCTGACCCAAACCACTGCTGAGCTCCATGTTTAAGGTTCAGCCCTACAGGAACTGTGTATATCTAGTCTCTAATGGAAGCTAGTATTCCTCAGTTCACAGTGGGTGGGTTCAACCATACATTGCGACACGCAAATTAAAGTTGAATTACAGGATTTCACCTACTTTGCAAAAAGTGAAGGCTCGCTATGTGTTAAGTCCAAGGAGGTGCATGATATCTCCTAAACTTATCTCTATTTATATCTGACAGGTTTATTGTTCTGCTGGAGCATAAACGGACACTCAGAGCTGTGAGAGAGACACACAGAACAGCTTTGCCTGCCCCTCGCCTCTGCTGCCCTTTCAGAGAAGCCTTTGTATTTTTTTAATTCACATACTACAAAGGCTTCTGCGATTTGGTATCTTCAGTGTCAGGCTCTCGGTAATACAATGGCCTTCTTCCGGGAGTGCAAGTAAAGATTCGAGATAAGCCCAGGAGATATCATGCACCTCCTTGGACTTAAAGCGGAGCTCCACCCTAAAGTGGAACTTCCGCTCATTGGAACCCCCCCCCCCTCCGGCGCCACAATTGGCACCTTTCAGGGGAGAGGGGGATGCAGGTACCTGTACAGTACAGGTATCTGCACCCACTTCCGGCGTAGATTCTGCAGAAGCTACGCCCCTTTCCGCAGAATCTACACCCCTTTCCGAACACACCTGCTGGGAAACACACGGATCCCAGAGACAGCGGGGACCATCCTTATTGCGCAGCGCGACTCGCGCATGCGCAGTAGGGAACCGGGAAAAGAAGCCGCAAGGCTCCGCTTCCTGATTCCCATACCCCAGATGGCGGCGGCAGCACCCGAGAGACGATCGACTTCGGGTGCCGACATCGCGGGTGCGCTGGGCAGGTAAGTGTCATTATTTTAAAAGTCAGCAGCTGCAGTATTTGTAGCTGCTGGCTTTTAAAAAAAAAAAAAAAAAGCGGCGGACTCCCGGTTTAATGTTACTAACCCCAGGATCCTGCAGTCACAAAACTGGTCTCACGCAGTACACAGAACATAGAAATGCAATCTTTTTAGTAAATCTAAACTGCTAAATACCTTTCACAATGTAAACAGGAAGAGCCGCTGATCGGCTTTTCTTCCCTCGCGTCTGACAGACGCGAGTATCGAAGAGCCGATCGGCTGCTCTCCTGACGGGGCTTTGTGCTGATTATCAGCGCAGCCCCCCCTCGGATGCCCACCCAGGACCACCAGGATGCCACCACATTGGACCACCAGGGAAATGCCAATCTGTGCCTAGGCAGCTGCCAATCAGTGCCCATCTCAATGCCTGCCAGTGCCATCATTGATCCCTATCAGTGCCACCCATTAGTGCCCGTCAGTGCCACCTTATCAGTGCCCATCAGTGAAAGATAAAATACTTTTATTTACAAAATTTTATAAAAGAAACAAAGTTTTTTTTTTTTTTTTAAGGCACGGTTTGAACTCCGCTGAATGACTTGGTGGTCATACTTGCCCAACTTCTTACCTAAATTGGCTCTAGGGAAAAAAAATGCCTGTGTTGCTAATCAAATAATTTATTACTTTTATTGGTTTCCATGAGCAAACCGAGGCTTTAGATCATAAAGCCCAAAGACTGGTGAGAAGGGATTGTCTTAGACCTGTTTGGTGTGTAGAGCTCTGTTGTGTGACCGGCACAGGACCTCACAGAGCTTTTATCTCTCCAGGCTCTGGTCAAAAGGACTCCTAGCAGCGGTATGGGCTCCACCATGAAGGAGTCGGCTTTCCAAAGTGAACCTCGCCTGCCAGAAAGTGCCATCAGACACCCCGGCTCTGCCCTCACTGACAAGGGGAAGGTGACGATCAGTGATGGAAAGGGTGAAGATGAGAAGCCGAAGCGGAGCAGCCTGTGCCGGAACATAGAAGGCTGCAGAGAGGAGCTGATATGCCAGGTAAGTAGACGTCTGTGATAAGTCTGTACACCTGTTCATTTGTATGCAAATTTACATTTAGCATTAAAACAGAGGTACGGGGAAAGCTCGTTTGGCTGTACTTCTCCTATGGATCACAAGTGCAGTGCAGTGCAGTTCTTGTACAATACACAAGGGAAAGTTTAGACAGGAGCCAAATAAGCAATTCTAACAGGTCTTTGGAGTGTATGAGGAAACCAGAGTACCTGGGAACCCGCAAAAGCACAGGAAGAACATGAAAACCTTTATGCAGATAATTTCCTGGCTGAGATTTGAAGGGAAGTCGAATGTGTTCTGTACACAGAATGTATACAGAACGCCCTCCACCTAGAAACATAATTTCCTGCTTGTGTGATTGGCTCACAGTCCCCCCCCCCCCCCCCCCCAAAAAAAATCTACAGTAAGATTTGCCTCTAAGTCAGCTTTTTGGCATCCTCTGCAACAAAAAAAATCATTTTTTGATAAGATACTCCCAATAGGCAATCGCATCTAAAGGGATGCAGACCCTGCAACTTTCTTCATTAGAGCCCTACAGCTGCAGCAGCTGGTTGGTAATTATGAAACCGCTCCCATTAGACTCACCCAGCACGGGGAGCAAACGGTGATTTCTTCAGAATAACAAAATGTAGGAATCTGAAACAAAGTTTGTTAAAATCCCTGAAATGTACATCACCTAGAAGGGAATGTTGTGAGTTGTTGTGTGTTTTATTTATTTTTTCAATAAAAGTGGAGCTACGCTTTAACTTTTTAGCTTTTTATCATCTTCTAGTTCTGCTTTTGAGATGGTCACCTTCCTGAATACAGCCACCAATACTGCTTTTTATAAATGTCTTCTAGGCAAATTCTTCATTTGCGCCTCTGATCCTGGACATGTTGAACTTCCTGATGAACGCTGTCCGGAACAACTTCCAACAAGCCTCTGCTGTGGGAAGCAGCAGCAGAGCTCAGCAGGCCCTGGACCAGTTACACACTCTGGAGAAGACTGTGGAGATGACGGACCAGCTGATGGTAATGGCCGGAGTTGACGGGTAGGAGGAAAAGGCCACATGAGCGCTTTCAGGAATTTAAGGTCTGTTCTGTTCCCCTCTCCTAGGTTCCCACACTGGGCTCCCAGGAGGGCGCCTTTGAGAATGTGAGAATGAATTACAGCGGCGACCAAGGGCAGACAATTCGCCAACTGATCAGTGCCCACGTGCTCCGCAGGGTGGCCATGTGCGTGCTGTCCTCTCCTCATGGGCGAAGGCAACATCTCGCCGTCAGCCACGAGAAGGGAAAAGTAAGACTTTATTAAAACGGCTCCAGGCAGATAAAGCCAGTGAATATAGTTATCAATGAAATACCATTAAACACAGCAATTGAGTATCTGAATTGGAGTTTAGCTTAACCTCTTGTAAACCTAGACTGGAAGAGGGGAGGCTTTTAGGAAATGCATTATTTGACATGTCCTGATTTTTTTTTTTTTTTTTTTTTCTGCACATCTCCCGCCTTTGTTATCCAGATCACAGTACTACAGCTCTCAGCTTTGCTAAAACAAGCCGATTCAAGTAAGAGAAAACTGACCTTGACGAGACTGGCCTCTGCACCTGTCCCCTTCACCGTCCTCAGCCTGACCGGTAACCCCTGCAAGGAGGATTACCTGGCGGTGTGTGGTCTGAAGGTACGGTGCGCCATGAGTGCTCATCTATCTCGCTGCAGTCCTCCCTGCCCATATATAAGGGTTTCATGTTCTCCTTTTTGTCCTCTCTTCCAGGACTGTCACGTCCTCACATTCAGCAGCTCGGGGTCTGTGTCTGATCACCTGGTGCTGCACCCACAGCTTGCTACTGGTAACTTCATCATCAAAGCTGTCTGGCTGCCCGGGTCCCAGACTGAGCTGGCCATCGTAACAGCTGACTTTGTCAAGGTAAGTGCAGCTTCCGCTGTTAGAGGTGCATGTATTAGAGACCGGGTACTTGTAGTGTATTCAGGCTCCTTTCTATTATGCAACCATGGTTGCATAATATGGTTGAACTAGGTCTTTTTTCAACCTGACTAACTATGTAACCACATATATTGCTTGAATGTGTGGGTGGGAAGATTGTCATACAAATGTAACGATCATACTATAGAAGGTGCGATAAGTTTGCATCTCATTGGCCAGGCTTTAACATGACAAAATGCAAAGATAAGGAATGCTACAATTCCAGTCTCCCTTCATGTCATACTCAAACTCTTCTGGGTGGTGTTGCAGCTAACCCATAAGTTTTGCCCCCACACATTCCTGTTGTCCCAAGACCTATGATGGGCAGACTTTCTGGTCAGTGGGAATGCACAGAAAGTGGCCGGGCTTTGCATGTCGGAATGGCCTGAGATTCAACCTTGGCAGGAAGGTTTTGGATGCTGCTGAATGAAGTGTTGTGACCTCTGTGTACCTTCACTTTATGCATCCAGATCCCCCTCTTCTTCTGGGGTTCCTCTTCTGCTCTCCCGGCCCCTCCCTCCTGTTAGGTGCCCCCCACAGCAAGCAGCTTGCTATGGAGGCACCTGAGCAGAGTCACAGCTCCATGTATCCATTCGGACAAGGAGCTGTGTCCGGGCCCTGCCCCCTTTCTATTTTCATTGGTTAACAGACTTCGAGAGCAGCAGGAGCCAATGGCGCCACACTGCTCTCTCAGCGGAGGGGAGTCCCAGATGGATGAGACATTCCTACAACATTGCTGGAGCTAGCGGGACCTCAGGTACGTATTAAGGGGGGGCTGAGGAGGGCTGCTGCATACAGATGGTTTTTTATCCTAATACATAGAATGCATTAAGATGATAAACCTTCTGCCTTTACAGCAACTTTAACACTTTAGCATGGGGGGATATTTACTAAAGGCAAATTCACTGTGCACTTCCAAGTGCACTCGCTGTATATCTGAGGGGGCTATGCAAGGAAAATAAAAAACGTTGTTTTTGCTTGCACATGATTGGATGATAAAATCCAGAGTTTCCCCTCTGATCTACAGCGACTGCACTCCAAGGTGGATTTCCCTTTAGTAAATCGACTCCATAGTGTTTCAGCCATAGCTGGGATTCTTGTGAGTGAGACTTACAATGATGTCTGTCCAGTCATTAAAATAAAATGTTTCCTTCAGGTGTACGACCTTTCATCCGATGCTCTAAGCCCTACATTCTACTTCCTGCTGCCAAGCTCCAAGATCAGAGATGTCACCTTCTTGTTCAATGAAGAGGGCAAAAATATCATTGTCATCATGTCCTCTGCGGGTTACGTGTACACACAGCTCATGGAGGAGTCCAGCAGCGCCAAGCACGGGCCGTTTTACGTCACCAACGTCCTGGAAGTCAACCACGAAGACCTAAAGGTTGGAGGCAGATGGTTGTAGTGTGTGAGCATAATATTAATGAATGTGTGTGCTGTTCTGACCATCCTCTGTCTTCTCCCGTACAGGATAGTAATGGGCAGGTCGCTGGCGGTGGAGTATCCGTCTACTATTCCCATGTTCTGCAGATGCTCTTCTTCAGTTACTGCCAAGGAAAATCATTTGCTGCCACCATAAACCGATCCACTTTGGACATACTTCTTCTCTTCCCCATCAACATAAAGAGGTATGGGGGATCTCAGGTGCAACCCCTGAATTCAACAAAGGGCCAGATTTAGTCAGTGTAATGTATATGGGGGTGCACCACCTTTTCAAGCGGTTGTAAACTCACTTCGTAAGAAAAAAAACACCTGCAAGACAAATGCATAATGAGCTAGTATGCATAGCATACTAGCTCATTATGCAATACTCACTTGAGATTGAAGCCCTCGCTGTGGTGCCTGTACACCGCACCGGCCGGCGACATCGTTCCCGGGGGTTACTCCCGGGTATTGCGGCTCCGGCACTGTGATTGGCCGGAGCCGCAATGACGTCACTTCTGCGCATGCGTGCGGGAGCTGCCGGTAACGGCGCGTACGTGCCATTGCTTAAGTTTGCATGTGCCAATGACGTCGGCACATGCAGATACAGGGGATATCTCTTAAACTGTGCAGGTTTAGGAGATATCCTGGGTAGCTACACGTAAGTCTTATTATAGGCTTGCCTGTAGAAAAAAGTGGTCTCTAAGGGTTTACAAGCACCTTCACAGGATGCAGCAATGAGGAATGAGTGTCATACTGCTATGCCTGAACACTGTGTAAGCTCTGACACTGACATCAGGGTTTATTTTGGGGGTTTCACAACTGCTTGGCAGAAAGGGAAGGGGAGATTCCCTATCGAGAGAGCCTGTCGTTTTTGCCTTCAATGAACAAAGTTTGAGTGTATTAAACTGATACTAAATCTAAAAATTGAGGTAAAGAAAATGTGACTTCTCTGCGAAAGGGAAGAGAGGGGAGGATGGATCCAGCACTGTGCATGGCTAAATCTCTTCTCCCCTCTCTTCCTCCTTCACACAGCCATTGGCTCCTGCTGCTGTCAATCAAATGCAGTGAAGAGGAAGTGGGGGGGGGGGCGAGAGGGCTGGGGCTATTTCCCGCTGTGTAAGTCTAATGGGGTGCGGCTCCATAGACGCACAACCCGGGAGCGCGCAGACATTGTGTGCATCCATAGCAAACAGCCGGGGGACCCGAGAGGATGAGGATTGGGGCCGCTCTGTGCAATACCACTTTATAGAGCAGGTGAGTAGAACATGTTTAATAAAAAAAAATTGACTTTAGTAACCCTACGTAAGCCGACATTAAGCAACAGTTTTTTTGTAATATTCTGACTAGTTTTCACCTTTTTGCAGTTATATTTTTGTCTCAATAATCTTTCATTATACAGTTCCAACGGAGGAAGCAAGACCACGCCCGCTCTGTGCCAGTGGTCTGAGGTCATGAACCATCCTGGGTTAGTTTGCTGCGTGCAACAGACCACAGGGATCCCTCTGGTCGTGATGATCAAACCAGACAGCTTTATGATCCAGGAGATAAAGACCTTGCCGGCTAAAGCCAAAGTGAGTGGAGGGCACAGACATGGAGGGAAGTGATGAGCCATCGTGGCCCATCTCACGTTTATTTTTATTTTTTCTTATGGTTTTTGTTTTGCAGATTCAGGATATGGTGGCGATACGTCACACGGCGAGCAATGACCAGCAGAGGACGACGATGATCCTCTTGTGTGAGGATGGAAGTCTGCGTATCTATATGGCCAATGTGGAGAACACCTCGTACTGGCTCCAGCCCTCCCTCCAGCCCAGCAGCAGCATCAGTATCATGAAACCCATTCGCAAGCGCAAACCGGCTGCAGTCAGTAAGTGGTTTCTAAAAGCACATTTTGGATCTCCTACATATTCATTGTCGTTGCCTGTAACAAAAGTAACTGTTTGTTTTTTTTGTTTTTTTTGGTAAAGGGTTGGGGGATAAATGTTGCTATGGGTAAAAACACATTTCTTCCATGTTATGATTTCAGAAGGTGAAGAAAATTTAAGTGGAACTTCACCCTTCCTGACAGGTTGCCTCCCCTCTATCCCTCCCTCCCTCCGCTGCCCAGTTATTGGGGTTTTTTTTAATTTTTTTATTGTTTATGTATCTTCTTTTGTTAGCATACATTTCTTCCCAACCCCTTCCTCTGTCATTCGCCTTTGCAAATAACGTAAGCGCCCCCTGGTGCCTCTTAGGATATATGATATTGGTATCCCAAGAGGCGCGGGGGGGGGGGGCATTAACCAAAGCAGGTTGTGCAGAGCCCCAAGATTTCTAACGGTGTCCCTGCACTCCAGGTATACAGAGAGTAGTGTATGAAGAATAGGAGGTCGGAATGTTCTGGTGTACGGCGCGAGTGTGCCCATGTAACTGGTAAAAGTTCGAAGACCGCACTAAAGTGTATGAGACGATCAAGTCTATAAAAGTTTTTAGAGTTCGTAGAATGCATAAAATTCCACCGTCCCATATTGATTATTGGGTATAAAATGGTGCACCGGCAGCCGCCATGCTCAGTTTGACCAGCTCTGTAGTACTTTAAGAAAAGAAGAGGGAAGCGCCACCTAAGTGCAGTATTATAATTAAAGTGTTACTAAACCCACAACAGTAAAATTGGTCTGTATATGCAGTAAAGCATGCTCGTTATACTCACTGTGGAAGCTAAGGTGTTCATCCCCCACACTGTGTAAAAAGGCTGTTCGCTCCTGTATACTCTGATTCTCCCCCTTTTTCCACTGTCCCCAATATCTTTCCTTCTCTTTTCTAGAGCTAGGGGGCACTCTGCACATGCTCAGTTTTGATGTGTATGAGAGCATTTTATTTATTTTTTTCTTGGGAGAGTACATGTGATCAGCACAGGGCCAATCAGCACCATCCAGACAGAGGGTCAGGGGTCCTGCATTCTCATGACAGTCATGGGAGAAGAAACACTCTTCCTACAATGATTAACCAGACACTGATATTAGTCACAAGACTGCTATATACTGCTGAGGAGAAAATGTATTTAGCAGTTTATAATTGCATTTCTATATACTGTGAGAGAGCAGATATAGTTATATAGTTACATAGTAGGTGAAGCTGAAAAAAAGACACAAGTCCATCAAGTCCAACCTATGCGTGTGATTATATGTCCATATTACATTGTATATCCCTGTATGTTGCGGTCGTTCAGGTGCTTATCTAATAGTTTCTTGAAACTATGGATACTCCCCACTGAGACCACCACCCGTGGAAGGGAAATAGTGACTGCAGGGTCCTGGGTTTACTACCACTTTAAGCTTTTTTTCTTCGCAACAGATTAAAAACATTCACATAACGTACGATCGCTTGTCATAAAATCACAGCATCAGCCGCTTGTCTTCATCATGCATGCACCACTAGTGGTCCAGACAGCTGGGAATGTAAAGATGGGCAATGGGCGCCCTGTAGAACCAGGAAGTCCACGCTGACAAGCTTGGAACGCATGAGCGGATGTGACGTCACCGAGAGAGAGAGGGCCGGAAATGCACTGGGATATGCAATCGGAGCCTCCAGCTCCTTCTACAGGCCGGCACTGATCAGTGTGGACTTCCTGGTTCTACAGGGCGCCCATCTTCACCATCCCCAGCTGGATGGAGATAAGCGACCGATACTGCTTTTTTTTTTTTTTTTTTTTTTTTTTCATTTTTCTTTTTTCTTTTTTCTTTTTTTTTTTTTTGAGTGAGCCTTTTATCCTACATTCTGTGAGTGGTGTTTCTTTTTTTTTTTTTTTTTTTTTTTATCTTCTTTTGCAAATACAATTGCTTAATTATAATACTGCACTTAAGTGATGCTTTCCCCTTTAGTGTATGAAAATATGAGTAACCACTAGCTGAACAGAATTGTGGAAACTTCTGGCAGCTCAAACCGATTACCAGTGATGTGATTGGCCTTTTTTTATTTTATTTCTTTTAACTTTTTTGCTCTATTTTTCCATCCCCCCCCCCCCCCCCTTTTTTTTTTTTTATAGTGACTCGTGCTTCAAGCCAGGTGACCTTTCCGATCGACTTTTTTGAACACAATCAGCAGATGACCGATGTGGAGTTCGGTGGGAACGACCTCCTTCAGCTTTACAATGCGCAACAGATTAAACATCGCCTTAATTCCACCGGGATGTATGTCGCTAACACCAAGGTATTCAATTTTTTTTTTGCAGTCCTCTCTCTCTCTCCATAGGCTGCATTCGTAGAACCCATCTAACTTCTCTGCCTTTTTTCCTCTCCAGCCTGGAGGCTTCACCGTGGAGGTCACCAACAACAACAGCACCATGGTGATGACTGGAATGCGTCTTCAGATCGGCACGCAGGCCGTTGAACGGGCGCCGTCCTACATCGAGATGTTCGGGCGCACAATGCAGCTCAACCTCAGCCGGGCGCGGTGGTTCGACTTCCCATTTACCCGCGAAGAAGCGCTACAAGCTGACAAAAAACTGACAATCTTCAGTAAGTTAAGAGGAGTATTAAAAAAAATTTTAAAGCATTTTTTAAATAATTCAGTTTTTATTACAAACAGTGCTGCAGGCATTGAGAAATTCTCTTATTTGTGTGCCATGGTGGTGACTTCTGTGCCTGTTCCTTCCCTGGAACCACCGGTCTTGTAACATCCCTGCTGTACTTCTTTATTTACCAGCAGTAAAGCCGGGATATGATTCCTGGTCTGTCCTGCCCACCTGACCTAATACCATAAATGGTAGGCCAGGAGACTCCCAGTTCTGTCAGGCAGGAAGGAAAAATCCTTCACGGCCACACACCGCTGAAGGCATCTTTATTGAAAGATTGTGATGTGAAATGCGTTAGCTGTTCTTCCCTGTTCTCCATGCCTAAGATATGACCGTTTTTGGATTTCAAACAGATGCTTAGTCCTAGCTGAATAAACAAAGTCTGATCTTATGTATATATGGAGCTAATGAAAAATAGCCAATCAAATGCAAAGCAGTGTTGGAAGAAACCTCTCTGCTCTGTCAGGCCCTTTTATTGCACCCTGCTGTAATAGATTTGGCAAAGAGAAAATGCAGAGGGCGCAACCATCTAAGTGTAAGGATTATTGCAGGAAGGGTTTAACCAGTTGCCGACCGCCGCACGCCGATGTACGTCGGTACAATGGCACGGGCAGGCATAAGGACATACATGTACGTCCCTTGCCTCCCGCGGGTCGGGGGCCCGATCGGGCCCCCGCCCGGTGCCTGCGGCGGTCGGTATTCGTTCGGGAGCGATCCCGGACGAGGGGACGGCCATTCATTCATGGCCACCCCCTCGCGATCGCTCCCGACGAATAGAAATCCCCGGTGACATCACTTCCTCTCCTGTAATGTAAACACAGGAGAGGAAGTGATGTATTCTCTCCTCCGTGTCGGTATTTTTCGTTCCGACACGGAGGAGAGCGGATCAGTAAGTTGCACCAACACTCACACACACAGTAGAACATGCCAGGCACACTCACACCCCCCCTTTACCCCCCGATCACCCCCCCAATTACCCCTGCCCCCCAGTCACAGTGACACCAATGTCATTTTTTTTTTTTTTTTTTTTTGCATTGGTGTCATTTGTGACTGTAATAACTGTTAGGGCAGTTAGAGTTAGCCCCCTTTAGTTCTAATGTACCCCCCTAACCCCCCCAATAAAGGTTTAACCCCGTGATCACCCCCCGTCGCCAGTGTCACTAAGGCTGGGTTCACATTGCAGCGGTTTATGAGAACGAATGTGATTCGCACCGCACTGCAGTGCAAATCACATCCGATCTCTGTGCGATTCGAGTTCAGCCATTCGCCGCACCCGCTGCAAATTCGCACGGGACCCTTTTTTTGGCCCGCAGCAGAATCGGATCGCATGGGTGTTCACACCATGCGATCCGAGTTTGCAGATCGCACTGCGATATGCGAACTGATCTGGGGGTGTCAGTAACATTTCACTGACACTCCCAGCAGTTCGCATAGGGCAGTGTGAACTGCCGCCGGGAGGCATGCGATGCGGGAACCCGCCGCGGATTCGCGGCGTTTCCGCATCGCTCCAGTGTGAACCCAGCCTAATAAGCGATCATTTTTCTGATCGCCGTATTAGTGTCACAGGTGACGCTAGTTAGGCAGGTAGGTATTTAGGTTCGCCGCAGCTTTTTATAGCGCCAGGGACCCCCATATACTACCGCATAAAGCCCCCTGATTGCCCCCTAGTTAACCCTTTCACCAGTGATCACCATATAACTGTTACAGGTGACGCTGGTTGGTTAGTTATTTTTTTATAGTTTCAGGGCACCCGCCATTTATTACCTAATAAAGGTTTAACCCCCTGATCACCCGGCGGGTGTCATTTGTGACTAATAACTGTTAGGGCAGTTAGGGTTAGCCCCCTTTAGTTCTAAGGTACCCCCCTAACCCCCCCAATAAAGGTTTAACCCCGTGATCACCCCCCGTCGCCAGTGTCACTAAGGCTGGGTTCACATTGCAGCGGTTTATGAGAACGGATGTGATTCGCACCGCACTGCAGTGCAAATCACATCCGATCTCTGTGCGATTCGAGTTCAGCCATTCGCCGCACCCGCCGCAAATTCGCACGGGACCCTTTTTTTGGCCCGCAGCAGAATCGGATCGCATGGGTGTTCACACCATGCGATCCGAGTTTGCAGATCGCACTGCGATATGCGAACTGATCTGGGGGTGTCAGTAACATTTCACTGACACTCCCAGCAGTTCGCATAGGGCAGTGTGAACTGCCGCCGGGAGGCATGCGATGCGGGAACCCGCCGCGCATTCGTGGCGTTCCCGCATCGCTCCAGTGTGAACCCAGCCTAATAAGCGATCGTTTTTCTGATCGCTGTATTAGTGTCACAGGTGACGCTAGTTAGGCAGGTAGGTATTTAGGTTCGCTGCAGCTTTTTATAGCGCCAGGGACCCCCATATACTACCGCATAAAGCCCCCTAATTGCCCCCTAGTTAACCCTTTCACCAGTGATCACCATATAACTGTTACAGGTGACGCTGGTTGGTTAGTTATTTTTTTATAGTTTCAGGGCACCCGCCATTTATTACCTAGTCTCACTAGTGTACCCCTAAATTTAGGGGTGTCTACTTTCCAAAATGGGGTCATTTGGGGGGGGTTTGTGCCATCTTGGCATTTTATGGCCTTCAAAACTGTAACGCCCTTAGAAAGCCTGAAGGCGGTGCTTGGTTTTCGGGGCCCCGTACGCGGCTAGGCTCCCAAAAAGTCCCACATATGTGGTATCCCCATACTCAGGAGAAGCAGCAGAATTTATTTTGGGGTGTCATTTCACATATGCCCATGGCATGCGTGAGCAATATATCATTTAGTGACAACTTTGTGAAAAAAAAAAAAAAAAAAAAAAGTTTGTAATTTTCCCGCAACTTGTGGCAAAATATAAAATATTCCATGGACTCAACATGCCTCTCAGCAAATAGCTTGGGGTGTCTACTTTCTAAAATGGGGTCATTTGTGGGGGTTTTGTGCCATCTTGGCATTTTATGGCCTTCAAAACTGTAATAGGTAGTGAGAAGTGAACTCAAAAATTTACGCCCTTAGAAAGCCTGAAGGCGGTGCTTGGTTTTCGGGGCCCCGTACGCGGCTAGGCTCCCAAAAAGTCCCACATATGTGGTATCCCCATACTCAGGAGAAGCAGCAGAATTTATTTTGGGGTGTCATTTCACATACGCCCATAGCATGTGTGAGCAATATATCATTTAGTGACAACTTTGTGAAAAAAAAAAAAAAAAAAAAAAAGTTTGTAATTTTCCCGCAACTTGTGGCAAAATATAAAATATTCCATGGACTCAACATGCCTCTCAGCAAATAGCTTGGGGTGTCTACTTTCTAAAATGGGGTCATTTGTGGGGGTTTTGTGCCATCTTGGCATTTTATGGCCTTCAAAACTGTAATAGGTAGTGAGAAGTGAACTCAAAAATTTACGCCCTTAGAAAGCCTGAAGGCGGTGCTTGGTTTTCGGGGCCCCGTACGCGGCTAGGCTCCCAAAAAGTCCCACATATGTGGTATCCCCATACTCAGGAGAAGCAGCAGAATTTATTTTGGGGTGTCATTTCACATACGCCCATAGCATGTGTGAGCAATATATCATTTAGTGACAACTTTGTGTAAAAAAAAAAAAAAAATTTTTTTTTTGTCATTATTCAATCGCTTGAGGCAAAAAAATAAAATATTCAATGGGCTCAACATGCCTCTTATCAATTTCCTTAGGGGGTCTACTTTCCAAAATGGGGTCATTTGGGGGGGTTTTGTACTGCCCTGCCATTTTAGCACCTCAAGAAATGAGATAGGCAGTCGTAAACTAAAAGCTGCGTAAATTCCAGAAAACGTACCTTAGTTTGTAGATGTGACAACTTTTGCGCAAACCAATAAATATACAATTATTGACTTTTTTTTTACCAAAGACATGTGGCTGAATACATTTTGGCCTAAATGTATGACTAAAATTGAGTTTATTGGATTTTTCTAATAACAAAAAGTAGAAAATATCATTTTTTTTCAAAATTTGCGGTCTTTTTACGTTTATATCGCAAAAAATAAAAATCGCAGAGGCAATCAAATACCATCAAAAGAAAGCTCTATTTGTGGGAAGAAAAGGACGCAAATTTTGTTTGGGTACAACATTGCATGACCGCGCAATTACCAGTTAAAGCAGCGCAGTGCCAAAGTGTAAAAAGACCTCTGGTCATTTACCAGCAAAATGGTCCGGTCTGAAAGTGGTTAAAAGAACAAAATGCACTCACAAGCAGTGGTCTAAATATAGGCACATCATCAAGAGACACACAACAAATGTTCGGGGGTTCTAACAAATTTTCTAGAAAAAAAAAGTTGGTTAAGCTTTGCCACACGGAGAAGAAGTAACGTAGGCACTTCCTAGACTGGCATTGGGGATGGGGGGGACAAAATGATTACGAAGCTGCTATAATTTTGTTCTTTGCCGGATGTGATTCAGGCAAAAAGTATTAGTCTGACTTTAACCACTTCAGCCCTGTGAAGGATTTACCCCCTTCCTGACCAGAGCATTTTTTGCGATTCGGCACTGCGTCTCTTATACTGACAATTGTGTGGTTGTGCGACGCTGTACCCAAACAAAATTGACGTCCTTTTTTTTTTTTTCCCCACAAATAAAGCTTTCTTTTGGTGGCATTCGATCACCTCTGCGGTTTTTATTTTTGGTGCTATAAGTAAAAAAAGGCCAACTTTGAAAAAAAAATATATTTTTTTTTACTTTGCTGTAATACAAAAAAAAAAAATATAAACAAAACAAATTCATCAGTTTAAGCCAATCTGTATTCTGCTACATATTTTTGGTAAAAATAACATTGCAATAAGCGTATATTGATTGGTTTGCGCTAAAGTTATAGCGTCTACAAAATGGATAGCGTTATGGACTTTTTATTTTTCAATTTTTTTCAATTTTTTTAAAGGGGTTGTAAAGACACATTTTATATCTATCTATCTAATATATATATATATATAATCCATGTGATACTTCCACTGTGCAGCTCGTTTTTTGCAGAGTGGCCCCAAACCTGGTCTTTTGGGGTCCCTCGGCGGATGTCTCAGCTCCTCCCTGCAAGAACTAAACGCCTTCATGCGAGCTCTCTCGCATGATGATTAGTTCTTGCGGGCGCACTGCATCATTGGATGTGTTTGACAGCAGCGCGAGCCAATGGCTGCACTGCTTTCAATCCATCCACTCTAGCCAATCAACAGCGAGGCTGAGCGTCGAAGAGGACATTGGGGGCGAGCGCATCAGGTGAACAGGCTCAGGTAAGTAAACCGGGGGGGCCGGTGTTGTCGGATGTTTTTTCTCCTTAATGCATAGGATACATTAAGGTGAAAAAAAACGCAACCCCTTTTTAATGTTTGAACTGGTAATGGCGGCGATTTATTTATTTATTTTTGTAGGATTGCGACATCAGATTTGTCCACTGCAAAGTGACACTTTTTGGGGACCAGTGGCGTTATTACAATGATCAGTGCTAAAAAAAAAATAAAAAAAAACATTTGCACTGATCAATGTATAAATGGCACTGGCAGGCAAGGGGTTAGCAATAGGGGGCAATCAAAAGGTTAACTGTGTTCCCTGGGTGTGTTCTAACTGTGTGGGGGGGATTGGCTTACGGGGACAACACAGAGATTGCTGTTCCTGATCACTAGGAACAGCAGATCTACATGTCGCCCCCTGTTGGAACGGCATCTGTCTCGTACACATAAGCAGATCCCTGTTCTGCCTCTCGGTAACGAGATCGTGGGTGGCCGGCGGACAGCAAGTCTACCGGACCTGCGTGCGAGCCCACAGGATCTATTGCACGTGCAATAGAGCCATGGTAGGCGCTCTTAAAATTATAAAAAAAAAAAACAATAAAAATTTTTTTTTTTTCTTTTTTTAGTTGGCGCATCGGTGGATCCAGCCGGTGTCACCATGATGGACGCCATTAAAATTTACGGAAAGACCAAAGAGCAATTTGGCTGGCCAGATGAGCCACCGGAGGAATTCCCCTCTGCATCTGTGAGCAGCGTCTGCCCACCGAATCTCAACCAGGCCAACGGAACGAGCGAGGGAGAGCCTGCAGCGCCACCTTCAACTAACGGCACCGCCATTGAAAGGTGAGCGCCAGGGGTTTGGCATGCTAACGGCCTCTCCGGAGATTAAAGGCGGAGTAAGAGTTAGCCTTGGTCTTAAGTCAATTATCATGTCTTTTGTGTCCTCTTGGGGTTCACCTCAATTCTGAGCCCCAGTAGCACTCTCCGCTTCACATGTTCTTTTTTTGTTTTGTTTTTTTGTTTTGTTTTTTCTTTTCTCCCCCAAAAGTTCTGACCCAGAAACCTTAACGATCTTGGACCGGTTAGTAAGTCTTCATTCCTCTGCACGAATGAGTGTGCGCTCCCGTTCCTCTGCTGGTGTCCCTTTTTGCGCTTGTTTTGAGTTCTTGGCCCCTCAGTGCATGGCGGTGTCTGGGTAGCTAGTCGGTTCTGGTGGCGGTATATTCAACCTCCCATGGGGTAGCACAAAAGATTTTCACTTTTTTTTTTTTTTATATATATTTACCTGCCAAAATATGTCAATAAATTCTGGTGTGGTGCTGCTCAGATAGAAATGTCCAGTGACACTCTTAACTCTAAGAATTTATACAATCAAGTGCATCACTCTTGTTAATAAAACCAATATAATCCTGCGCTAAATCAGCTCTGCAAACGTCAATCCGTGTGAAAATCATCATGACAGAATAATAAAACACAATCCGCAAATGTGTCCATATAAGGAGTAGCTAATACAATCCAAAGGTAAGATGTTGTGAAACTATAAAATGCAACATAACATAATATGGTATTCAAGTGTGTCTCCTGTGAACTACAGAACACCTTCACCAGAAAATGTGCAGCTCTGCTACATTTTTCCCCACCTATTGGGACATTTTATGTTCTTGATGAGTGGTCTCCTTACTGGGGCCAGATATGGCCCTTTGCTTGCTTTTATCCAGCCCTCGGGGCACTATTCCTCCCCAGTGACATCAATAATGGGGCACCATTCCTCCCCAGTGACATCAATGATGGGGCACCATTCCTCCCAGTGTCACCAAGGATGGGGCACCATTCCTCCCAGTGTCACCAAGGATGGGGCACCATTCCTCCCAGTGTCACCAAGGATGGGGCACCATTCCTCCCAGTGTCACCAAGGATGGGGCACCATTCCTCCCAGTGTCACCAAGGATGGGGCACCATTCCTCCCAGTGTCACCAAGGATGGGGCACCATTCCTCCCAGTGTCACCAAGGATGGGGCACCATTCCTCCCAGTGTCACCAAGGATGGGGCACCATTCCTCCCAGAGTCACCAAGGATGGGGCACCATTCCTCCCAGAGTCACCAAGGATGGGGCACCATTCCTCCCCAGTGACACCAAGGATGGGGCACCATTCCTCCCCAGTGACACCAAGGATGGGGCACCATTCCTCCCCAGTGACACCAAGGATGGGGCACTGTTTCTTCCTTACTGATGTTCAGGACCTTTTGTACTCCCAACGGCCGCAGTCCGGCTCCCCTAAAATCTGAAGGACAGTAAACTGGCCCTTTGTTAAGAAAGTTTGCAGACCCCTGCTCTAGATCAAAGGTGTAAAACTCAATTTCATCACGGACCAAATCAGCATTAAGATTGCCCTCAAAGGGGCAGTTGTATCTGTAAGGCTAGATGTTAAGTGCCCGCCCCAACCATCAGAAGTCAAGAATCCCCCCACCCTCCCTTACATCAAA
This sequence comes from Lithobates pipiens, assembly GCF_037356315.1. Taxonomy (NCBI): domain Eukaryota; kingdom Metazoa; phylum Chordata; class Amphibia; order Anura; family Ranidae; genus Lithobates; species Lithobates pipiens. The sequence goes on from NW_027507788.1 coordinate 3,219,362, forward strand.
GTGCAACCCCATTTTACCTTGTGGTGTTTCCAAGAAGAACCTGGGGGTAGAGCTGGGAAGCAGAAAGTGCAGGGTTTGGAGGAGGACCAGAGGAGGGCTGACGTCAGCTGCCGCATACTGGCTGAATGTGGAAACCCATGGAGGTGCTGTAGCTGCTCAGAGAGTTGCAGGATCGGCAGGAGTCTCCTCTGTGCTACTAACTGCTCGGATGGGCGGGGGCCACAGAGACAAGTCTCTCACCATGGCTGGTCAGAAAAATGCAGGATCTGGAGGAGTTCTGTCCTCTCTGCTGCCGACTGCCGAAATGAGGTGGGGTCAAGACGAAGGAGCTGCTGCAGCAGCCTGGGGGGGGGTGTGCGGACCTTGTGAAATTACCTGGTGGGCCAGATTCAGGCCCACGGGCCTTGTGTTTGACAAATGTGCTCTAGATCGTCTGTAAGCAAAAAAATAACATTTTACTTTCCCACAATCCCCTTCTAGATCGTCACAAAAGCCACCTTCCACTTTCAGCCAGCATAATGGGTGAAGTCCTTTACTTGGAGTACATTTGCAGGACACAGGATCTTAGTCTAGCCATACACTGGTTTTATGTATATAATATATTATACATTTTCTTTAGTTGAGTCTGCAGGCAATACAAAAGAAATTAAACCGGTTCCTCCATCCACACTAAACAGCTCAGATGGAATTATCTCCAGCTTTGGCTATTGTATTCTGACAGCTGGCGCCGCTTGCAGTCAGAACACCCGAATGGTGCCTGCATCTGATTGGCCGCAGGTGCTCTTTGGCTGATTCATTTTTCTGTCCTTTCAATTGAAGGATGAGTGGGGCAGACGGCACCGCCCACTAATCGAGTTCTAGCTTTGGTTTACTACAAACCAGCCAAAATTTGTACAGTATGTTGCCAGATTTAATCTTGGACAATTGGGTTATGCATCTGGCATCAGGTGATTGTACTCTGTCGGAGCTGCAAGGACGGCCCCAGCTTAACCCCACAACCAGTAAGCCTCAGTTTAATAGCAAGCATTAAGGAGTGTGCCCCAATGAGAGGGGTAGGGGTGGATAGTCTTCTTTCTTTTTCTTTCTTCTTTCTCCTCCTCCCCTCCTCCTCCTTCTTCTTCTTCTTCTTCTTCTTCTTCTCCTTCTCCTTCTCCTTCTCCTTCTCCTTCTCCTTCTCCTTCTCCTTCTCCTCCTTCCTTCTTTTTTTTTTTTTTTCTTTTTCTCCTTTCTTTTTCTCTTTCTCCTTCTTTTTCTCCTTTCTTTTTGTCCTTCTTTTTCTCTTTCTTCCTTTTTTCTCCTTCTTCCTTTTTCCTCCTCCTAATTTGATATTTTGGAATGCCCAAAAGCAATGCACCTGGGGAATGGGCATCACAGCAACCAATACAAACCGACCCGCAATAAATAAAAAAAAAAATAAAAAAAAAAGGTTTGCTTCTTCCAGGACAGCCGTAGAAGACATCTATACACCTAAGGCCAAAAAAGGGAGGCTTGCTGAGAAATGGGAGGGGTTCTGCTGGTGCTGTCCTTACAGCTTCGTTGTCAGTGCCCAATCGCCCCAATAACCCAGTCGTCTAACATCTTCTATCCTGTACTTACAACAAAAAATACAGCGTAATGTGACAATGTTTTAAAAAAAAATGTTTAATATCAGTTGTCAAGATGCACTCAATGGGGCGCTAAAAACCGCACAAGCATACACCACTCCTCCTGAATTCCCTCCTAGTAAAGGCTCAGTACTCCAGCACCACCTTCTCTCCTGTGTGCGTGTGTTTTTTGGCACTTCCTTCCGATGCATTTTGTCACGGGTACGCTTGATTGTATTGATTCTTCGTAGATTATCTGGCTTATACGGTGAGCAAACTCTTAGCTTGGGGGCATTGAGTGTGCAGTCCTAGTAATTCGCTTTCCTATGGTATTAGACACCACAGCTTGCCAAAAGTAGACCAATCCCAATGTCCCATTTTTCAGCCTGGGATTTTTAATTTGCAGAAAAACCTAAATTCTTGTCCCTGGGGCACACCGCCAACATGCAAAGATAATGGCACGGACCTGCAGCTTTGAGTGGCTTGGCTTTGCACCCAGGCACTGGTTTTTGCATTCACCTTTCACCTCTGTGATCTTTGATGATAGATTATAGTCTAGAATTAGTGTCCTCCCAGTTTAGTAGACGGATGCTGCAGTAAACCCGTCTTTGTGGTTGAATGACCCACATGCTGTGCTTTGTTCCTACACAGACTGGTGGGGAGTTCCTTGGAGGCTCTGGAGAGCTGCTTTGCCTTTGGTCCGGTGCCTGAAAAGGTAAGTGGTCCTCACCAATGTCTGTCTAAAAGGTGCCAGATCTGTCGGTGTATCTGTGTGTACATCCCATATGAGCAAGCCGATACACTGACAAGGAAAGTATCCCTGAACTACCATGGCACTCCACAGCACCACGGTAATTCATTGAGAACTACGAGCCGACAGCCGCAAAGGATGTTGAGGGTTGTAGTTCATTCACACACACACAGCTATGTGAATGAATCATGCAAAAGGCAACACTTAGTGCCCAAAAGGTACAGCGAAACCCCTCAGGGATTGTTAAATGGACAGACCAGGTGCAATCTGTATTGAGACATCATAAAGATAAATGACAAACGGTGCCAAAAAAAGGCATAGGGGGTTATTTACTAAAGGCAAATCCACTCTGCACTACAAGTGAAAACTGCACTTGAAATGGCACTGAAAGTGCACTTGGCTCTACAGCGACTGTACTTCCGAGGGGCAAATGCAAGGAAAATAAACAGTATTTTTTGCTTGTACATGATTGGATAATCAACTGTGCTTCCCCTCATTTCAAATCTACCCCTCAGATCTGCAGCGACTGTACTTCCAAGTGCACTTTCAGTATAATTTCAAGTGCACTTTGCACTACAAGTGCAAACTACAATTGCAAAGTGGATTTAACCCTCATAGTGTAACATCAGCTAAAATCAAATGAGTAAAAAAATAAAATACAAATTTTATTGAGACATCATAAAGATAAATGACAAACGGTGCCAAAATAAGACATGGTGTAATATCAGAAAAAATCTAAATGTAATTGCGATACATAGTACCCAAAAAAACAAGTCATGTATGTCAGACAGTGGCTGCCCCAAGCATGACTTTTTTTTGTGTGTACTTTTGTATCGCAATTACATTTTGTTTTTTCTGATGTTACACCATGTCGTTTTTTTGGCACCATTTGTCATTTATCTTTATGATGTCTCAATAAAATTTGTGTGTGTATGTGTGTGTGTGTGTGTGTGTGTGTGTGTATATATGTATATATATATATATATATATATATATATATATATATATATATATATATATATATATATATATATATATATATATATATATATATATATATATATATATAATTAAAAAAAATTTTTTCTCACCTGTCCATTTAACAATACCTGAAGGATCCACTGCACCTTTTTTGGCAGTAGGTGTTTTCTTTTGCAATTTGAATAGAGGATTGGACAGATCCGGGTTTCCTTTATACACACACACACCAATCCCTCTAGATTTCGTGAATTAATGATGCCGCTGTGTGGGCGGAGTCCCGCACAACCACACTGATTAGAAAAAGTGACAGCTAGTATGGGGATCTTCTCCCCATACTGCTGTCACAGAAAAGGGGAGTGGGGGGGAATCTGGGCAGCAGCTGCAGTACTAGCAACAAGTTACATGTTCCACTCTAAAAACGGGTGTGACATGTTCCCAAGGGGGAACATCTCCTTTGGACAGGGGGGGGGGGGGGGTGTCACAGGGCATAAAGCGCGCATCTCCCTTTTTTTTATGTTTTAAAGTTTTGAGAATATAACACAATAGGAACAAGTCAGATATTGAAAAACGATGCCAAGAAATGGGTTACCAAAAGAAAAGGAAGTACATTATGGTATACAATTTGAAGAGATGAAATAGAAATCGATGCTTCCAAAACCTCTTAATAATCTTGCATGGTGTGTGAAGAGGAAGCGATGCGAGGGTTGGATGACTCTTATTGAACGGCGTTATGCTGAATACCAGTAATCGCAAACCATTACACACTGTGATATGTGCGCAATACTAAGATTCTGAACCTTTTCCTAAATTAAAAAAATAAAATTAAAATAAAATAGAGTAACTAAAATACAATGGGGGGGGGTGTGGAGGGTGAAAAAGGAGTAATTGGTCCTCCATAGGATCACAAGTCTTGTGCATCTCCTTTTCAGATGTGAGAAAAGGTGGAGCAGATGCTGACGTTGGTTAACGATTTAATTTAATTGGGATCGCTCTGTTTTCTGTGTCTGCACCAGATTCAGGACATTACTTCCCTATATCTACACGAGGCTCTGACATCGTTGTTCTCCCAGAATGCCTCTCTCCGATATGGTGGGAGGCAATGTCTAGGCACAGACTAGCATTCAAGGAGTCTTTTTTTATTTTTTTATTATTTATGTTGTGACACGTCAGGAATTTTTCAGGAAATACCTTTTTTTTTTTTTAAGTTACTGATGATTTTTGCTTTCATCTCGATGTCCCAGGAGAAAAACAAAGCTTCAGCTTTGGAGCTGGCCACAGTCCTGCTGTCTATGCCAACTCCTTCGAGTGTCCAGCTACAGACAAAGAGTCTCCTGGCCAGCCTGCACACCAGCCGCTCTGCCTACCATAACCACAAGGTAACACCAGTGTCACCCAGCAACGTTTTTTTTCTGACTGGTTTGTTAAAGATCAACTCCAGCCCAAAACGTTACATTATGAGTGTGTCGGAAGGGTCGGAATTTCTCCCAAGTTTTGTATGGTCGCTTTGTGTTCCCAAATGAGAGGGTTTCCCTCATTTCCTGTTCTGTCTGACACTTCTAGTGGGGCACAAAGACCTCAACAACCGACAGGTCCTGACCCTTCTCTATTGTATTACCACTTCTGTCCCGGCTGATACGTGTGTTAAGCCAACTGTTCGGGGGAAGCTGATATGGGCAGCTTTGAAGCCACCCAATCACTTCCACAACCGCCCCAACATTTACCTTTAAAATCAGCTGAAATGTTGCGTTTGTGTGCCCTAAAATTAACTCTAGCGGATTTTTTTTTATTATTATTATTTATTTTGTGTTTCATAAACCGTGGCATTAAAAATTGTACCTACTGCTATTTTATTCTCTAGGGCAGTGTTTCTCAATTCCAGTGCTCATGGCCCACTAACAGGTCATGTTTTCAGGATTTCCCTCAGATGAAACAGCTGGGGTAATTACTAAAGGCAGTGAAACTGATCAAATCACCTGTGCAAAATAATGGAAAGCCTGAAAACATGACTCGTTAGTGGGCCACGAGGACTGGAATTGAGAAACACTGCTCTAGGGTGTCTGCTTTCAAACAATATATCATGTTTCTTGTGTTTTAACTAGTCTTCAGACCTAAAACGATTTTTTTTATCTTATTTTATTTTTATTTTTTTAAGCATGGTAAAAAAAAATTATTAAATTAAAAATGGCACTGGGGCTGAAGTGGTTAACATTATTTTTTTTTTTTATTATTTGACATTCATGGGGTGGCGGGGCAGCTTCATAAAGCAACTTGGTTGTACTGCTGCCTCAAGGAGAAATGGTACACTAGGCACATAAAGTACTGGGGGCTATCTGCTGGGGACTCTTGAAGAGGATCTCCAGTCCCCCGTCCCCCCCCCCCCCCCAATTGGCAGAGCTCTTCCTTTTGGGTGAAGCTCCGCTTTCAACTCCTCCCATAGAATCCTGCCTGCTTTTTGCTTCATGTCTTGTCCTCCATGAGAATTTTGTTTACTTAACTGCTATATTTTGTATGGATTGGAAGATATATATTTTTTCTGCTATTAAAGTAGAACTGAGGCAAATGTGTTTTTTTTTTTTTTTTTTGTTTTTTTTTTTTTTCCCTCCCCATTTTGGATAGAGTAAGGTAGGGTTATAATCCCCTGTTGAATTTTTTTATTTTTTTTGTATTTTGTTTTTATTAACTTTTTTTGTTTGTTTTTTGCGCAATCTGTGTCCCATTGCAGAGATTTCCCTCTACTTCCTGTCCCATTGCAGAGATTTCCCCTCTACTTCCTGTCCCATTGCAGAGATTTCCCCTCTACTTCCTGTCCCATTGCAGAGATTTCCCCTCTACTTCCTGTCCCATTGCAGAGATTTCCCCTCTACTTCCTGTCCCATTGCAGAGATTTCCCCTCTACTTCCTGTCCCATAGCCAAACAGGAAGTGAGAGAAAATCCCTGCAAATTAATGGAATTTCTTGGGGTCCCCCAGGTCACCAGAATTGGTGTCCCCATTGAAAGATTTCCCCTCTATTACTTTTCTGAGGACAACCCAAAATTTGTGATTTTTCTTTACGTGCAACGATGATGGTTATCAGGACATATATAGAGAGGGGTGAATCTCCCTAATGGGGACACAGACGGCAATAAAAACTGACAGGGGGTCTAATTCCTCTTCACTCCATCAAAAAGCTTTTTGCCTTTTTTTTTTTTAGTTCTATGTTTTTATCTGTTGCTCAGTCTGGTTATTGGAAATAACCAGCCAGGGAGTAGGTTTTACCAGTTCATGGACTATACCTGTGCTCTCCCTGCATTCCCAGCAGTCCTGTCTGAGATTGATTTATTGATTTTATTTATTTTTTTAACTTGTGTGACACCATCATACAGTCAGCAATTGAAACCTTGGCAGAGGATCCAGTCCTACCCAAGTCTCTCTATCACAAAAAGGAGAACTTTTTGTTTGAAGTTCAGATTAATAGATCCTTGTCTCTGTGCTTGCAGGATCAGGCCTTACTCAGCAATGCCGTCCAGAGCCTAAGCCCCTGCCTCCGTGACGGCAAGGACCTCGATCCGGAGGTGTTCCAGAGATTGGTAATTACCGCTCGTTCCATCGCCATCATGCGTCCCAACAACCTCGTCCACTACACAGACTCCAAACTCCCCGCGGGGGAAATAGGTACGTTCCTACTTCTTTCAGGCCATCCTCCTTCATAGAAATTTGGGTGACCCCCCCTTTCTTATTCTTTTTTTTTTTTTCTGATTCTGGATTTTATCCACAGAGAGCGGTGAAGAAGCAATGGAGCCCCCGAAGGGCGGAGAGGAGGAAAGTTACACTTTCATCAACCAGCTGGTTAATCAGTTCTGGAAGCTGCATGCATCCAAACCCAAAAATGCTTTCCTGGCCCCTGCATGCCTACCTGGTAAGTCATTGTACCCCTCCCCCTTTGTTTCAGAATGCTTCCTTGCACTGTCTCTTGACTGACCCACGTTTTTGTCTTTTCTAGGTCTCACCCATGTAGAAGCCACAGTCAATGCTCTGGTGGACATCATTCATGGATACTGTACCTGTGAGCTGGACTGCATCAACCTGGCCTCCAGGATTTACATGCAGATGTTGCTGTGTCCGGTAGGTGCAGGGCCATATCACCTTCTAAACCATATTTCTACAGGTTTGCTTAGATGGTCCACCTACAGTTCATTGGTTTTAGGATTCCCAATCTATTTTGGAGATGACTTGTTCACTCTTGCTTTTTAGGTTTTCATTACATAATCATATGCTGAATTGAGAAATTATATATTGCACCACTTAGACGTAACCGCTCCCCCGCCCCCCCCCCCCCCCCCCCGGGTGGATGTCGTATAATGATGATGATGACTTAAAGTGGGGGAGATCTGGATAATGCCTGTAGCAATTTTTTTTATTATTCAAAGCAAACTCCCCCATCTTTTCATGTCTCGATTTATTTTGTTGAGATATCCCCTTGAAAACTACCCCCCCCCCCCCCAGCATTTCTGGACGTGGCCAGCTTGCGTAAGGGTAGATGATTCATGTAGCATTTATTTCTTGGAATTCATCACCGATTAGATCAAGTATGCATGCACAAGAGTGTGCTTAGTTCTTCTTCCTCTTCCTTTTTTTTCTTCCTCTTTTTTTCTTCCTCCTCTTCCTTCCTTTTTCCTTCTTCCTCCTTCCTTTCCTCCTCCTCCTCCTCCTCCTCCTCCTCCTCCTCCTCCTCCTTCTTCTTTCTTCCTCTCTTGTTTCTTCTTTCTTCCTCTCTTGTTTCTTCTTTCTTCCTCTCTTGTTTCTTCTTCCTCCTTTGCCTAGGCAAGAAACCAGGAAGTAACTGAAGAAATGTAAATATGATGATAGATCTGTTTACTAATGCAAGCAGAATGAAGATTAAAAACAATCAATGTTGAATTGGGAGAGTGAAGTGCATAAACTCCTCCTCCTCCTCCTCCTCCTCCTCCTCCTTTTTTCCTCTTCTTCTTCGCCTTTTTTCTTCACCTTTTTTCCTCTTCTTATTCGCCTTTTTTCTTCGCTTTTTTCCTCTTCTTCTTCGCCTTTTTTCCTCTTCTTCTTCTTCGCCTTTTTTCCTCTTCTTCTTCTTCGCCTTTTTTCCTCTTCTTCTTCTTCGCCTTTTTTCCTCTTATTCTTCTTCGCCGTCTTCTTCTTCTTCGTCTCTTTTTTTCGTCTTCGTGTTCGTCTTCTTCTTCGTTTTTTTTTTTTCCTCTTCTTCTTCTTCTTCGTCTCTTTTTTTTTTTTTTTTTTTTTCACACGTACAGTTATAAAAATAAATATTGTCTCCAGTTATCTTAATAGTTAGATGTTCCATTACCATACAGTGAATAATTGAAGTGCTAAGCTTAAAGTACAGGGCCCCAAAAGCAGCCAGAGTTTCCTTTGCTAACCCTTGACCAGTGTAAGACGATTTGAATGTTTGGGATAACCGGTAAACTTTTGCGTTTTTTGTTCCTTTTATCTGCTAATTTCTACCATTTCATTCCTAGGACCCTGCAGTGAGCTTCTCCTGCAAGCAGGCTCTAATCCGTGTCCTCCGCCCTCGAAATAAACGCCGCCATGTTACACTCCCCTCCTCTCCACGCAGCAACACCCCCGTGGGTAAGGGCAGGCTCACGGTTCCTATTGTCATTGTTTTGTCTCCAGCTCATCGCTGCATTCAGTAGGCTTTCTGTAGCATCTGAGAAATGTATTGTGGGAATCGGACCTTACATTGGGTGTTGTGTTATTGATGTGAGTTTGTGAGACTACAAAGTGTCTGGGTCCAAAAACAAAAGGGGTGCCAGTTCTTAATTAGTTTATTATTCAGTCTTTGTAGGTGGCTGTTCTCCACATCCAACCACCTTTTTGTACATTTTCTGTATCTGTCATTGCTTGTTGTCCCCGCTAGTCTTGTCTGGGAAACCATGTTGTGCTAGCTAAAGTCCCTGCATTCTCCTGTCTACCTAAAATGACGAGGTGTCCACCTAGACCCCAGTACATCATGGTTTTAATTCTCTCTAGGTTGGAAAGCTTGGTTTCCTTCAGGGGTGGCTGTAATTAGGATGCCTCCGCCATACAAGGACCTCTTTAACCGTGAGCACTTGGGTTTCTATCGCCCTTGGCTAGAAAGGGTCTGCTTTTATTGTGGTGGTCCTGGTGATGTGACATGCAGGCAGCCAGATTGGTTAGTCGGGTGCCGGAGGAATGCAGTTTTTGATCGGCCCGTCTCTCTCTCTCTCCCCAGGTGACAAGGATGATGACGACGATGATGAAGCCGAGGATAAAATCCAGACGTCCGTAATACAGAACGGAGAACATGTGAGGCAGCAAAGCCAGGAACACAACGAGGTCGACCACGGGGATTTTGAGATGGTGGTGAGAATTGTGTGTACTGGCTGAAGCACTGCTAACAATTTCAGCATGGCAGCAAAAACGTCACCATGAAGAAATAACGTTTTTTATTTGTTGTCCTGCCAGTCGGAGTCTATGGTTCTGGAGAGCGCAGACAGCGTGAATAACGGAAACCCTTCGCCGCTGGAGGCTCTGTTGGCAGGAGCAGAAGGCTTCCCACCGATGCTGGACATCCCACCTGATGCCGATGATGAGACTATGGTGGAACTGGCAATTGCGCTCAGTCTACAACAAGACCAGCAAGGTAGGTCGTCTGTCCGGTGCAGGGTCTTGTAAGGAAAAAGAATATTGGGAGGAGGGTCTCAAACGAGACCCCTCAATAATTGGACAATTGATGTCCTTTATCTCATCTTTGGTGCAGCTAGTTTTACCTGTTCCCTGCCATTAAATATCATGCCTTAGAGCCTGCAAGCTGCTAAATCCATATACTCAACACTATGAGATGGGGGTGGTGGTTAACCATCTTTACCTGCCTGTCTTGAAATGAAGACTTTACTTTTAAAGCTGAACTTCAGGTATTCTTTTTTAAAAACTACAGGCATATCATGAGTTAAGTCTAACAACGTGCCTGCCGCCCAGGGGCATATCATGAAATCCGTCGCCCCGTGTGCAAGATCAATAGTGGGCCCTAGGCTTTGAGGGGGGGGGCATAAGTGGGCGGGGTTTAAAATGCGCTAAATATTGGGCATGGCTTACAGTGGGTGTGGTTAAATAGAATCTGAGATTAGTGCAGAATGTGGTAATGTTAAATAGGGAATGTACAATGCAGAGTGTATGGCAGTGGGTAGTATGTGCAAGGGAGGAGTGTGGGGTGTATGGAGGTGGGTAAGTATGTGCCGGAGAGGACGGATGGGTAGTATGTACAGACAGAGTATGACGGTGGGTAGTATGTGCAGGGAGAGTATTTCAGAGTGTATGGCAATGGTTAGTATGTGCAGGTGAGGAGTGCTGATTGCATACATTACTGATATCTATACACAGTGCTATTCCCTATATATAACTGCTCTCTATACACTTGCCACCTCATAGACTTATCTCTCTTCTTCACATCTGTCCGGTTTATTGTCATCCAGGAAGATGACCTCCGGGGCTCTGACGCTGCTCACTGTGGTCTCAGTTCCTTTAAGGGCAGAATTGCTGGAACTGCTATGCTCACCCCTCCCCTCATTCTGCCCATTCACAGAAGCCTTTGTATTATGTGAACCCATTCACAAAATTTCAAAGGCTTCTGTGAATGGGCAGCAGTGGGGAGGGGGCAGGCATACAGTCGCTGTGCTTCTCTCCTCTCACAGCCAGTGTGTATCCTCCGGGAGTGCAAAAAAACCTGTCACATATAAGTATTGGAGATAAGTCCCGCTGGTGACATGCACCTAATTGGCCTCAATGTATGCTGTGGCTGCACGTTTTGCAATGTCGCTGGTTTCCTGGAACTTGGATTTAAATCCTCCTAGCTCCCCGCCTGGCTGCTGACATCTTTGGGCGGCTGGCTTCCAGATCTCAATCGCCAGCTGCAGTCGTTAAACTGCCAGGGATGATGCCACTCCCGTGCATGCGTGGGAGTTCTCAGGTTCGGCATTGTCAAATTTGTACAGTGAGCTGCGCTCGCTGTTGAGGATGAAATTTCATATTAAAAAGGTCAGCCCAACCAGAAAAAAAGATCAAAATAGCAGGTATGGTCTAGATTAAATGTATATACCGTATTTATTGGCGTATAGCACACACATAGGGGGAGAATCGTGTGTGCATGTTTATATGCCGATGTAGGCTGCACCGAAGGGAAGGAGGGGATGAGCGCTGCACAAATAGAGCCAGATCTTCTGTGTGTTTGGCTCTCAGTCCCGCCCCCTGGACATCTCCTAGCATTGACATCCCAGCATTGGACCTGGTGTTATGTCCATCATAGGATCCGGGCCAAGGGGCGGGACTGGGAGTGACGCCAAGCTGAGTACACAGGAGATCCGGCTCTATTTCGGCAGCGCTCATCCCCCTCCTTCCGATCAGTGGCAGCCTATATTTCGGCAAGGCTGCAGATGGACACTGATCAAACTGCAGTGAAGAGCAATGCTGCAGGTGGGCACGGATTAGGCTGTAGGTGGGCACACATCAGGCAGCACTGAAGCTGCAGATGGGCACTAATCAGGCTGAATTGATGCTCACTCACCATTATTTTGCTTCAAAGTGTTTTTTTTTTTTCCTGAAACTTCCCTCTTAAATTGGGGTGCGTGTTATACGCCAATAAATACGGTATATCCTGGAGGTCTCCCCACCATAATTCCTAGCTGTGCTCACACTTATCTTGGGGTGTTTCCTTCTGTTTTCTCCATAGTCGAACACAAAATCTCACAAAGGCAGTGGGACCTTTTTAATGGCCGCAGTAGGTGACCAAAACCTGAGAGTGCAAGAGAATGGATCTCAACACGGAGATGTAACAGTTAGGTGTCCTATCTCCACCACCATTATCGGGTTTTGGTGGCATGACTCTTCCAGCAATGTAAGGGGCTCCCTTGCATTCCTATTAACGCACGAGACCTTGTCAGGCTTGTTTGAACATTTTATGCAATCAGCATTGGATTATTCCGCACCAGAACTAAGACTTCCTTTATTCCATCTGGAAAATTCTCATGCTTTGGTTTTGTATGGCTCATTTCATGGCATATAACTCAACCATTGTCTCCTAGGGAGCAGCAGCAGTGCTCTGGGGCTCCAGAGTTTGGGACTGTCCGGACAGGCCCCCAGCTCTTCATCCTTAGATGCCGGAACCTTGTCCGACACTACGGCATCAGGTAACTGAGGAACCCCCCCTGATTTCTTTGGTGCTTCTGTCATCTTAACAGCATGGGAAGCATTGGCTGTGTGTGTGCGTGTGTGCTGATAAATGTCAGGGCCAGAAGCTTTTGGCTGGGGGTCTGCGTGTCCACTTTTTTTTTTTTTTTTCTTTTGCTTTTTAACACCGCTGCTTTGTCGGGGTGGGGTGTTTGTGTTTTGCTGGCTCGGTAGTCAGAGACTGTGTTTTTACCTGTAACAGCTCTCCTCATGCTTATAGCTCCAGCCTCAGACGATGAAGGAAGCACGGCCGCAACCGATGGCTCCACTCTGCGCACCTCCCCAGCAGACCACGGAGGCAGCGTGGGTTCGGAGAGCGGGGGCAGTGCCGTGGACTCGGTGGCTGGTGAGCATAGTGGTACGTCTGTCACGTTTTGGGGTTTAGAGCGCAGAGAAAGATTGATTGTTTTTGTCAGCATCAAAGGGTCGTTTATACATAGCAGTCTAAAGCCCCATACACACGATCGGACTTTGTACAAACTTTCCCGTGGACTTTTGTGCAAAGGGCGTGGTCCACAAGTTTGTATTGCATACACACGATCTGACTTTTTGACAACAAACACGAACGTAGTGACGTCACAACGTACTGACGCCACTTCAAAAGAGGACGTTCAATGACTCCAGCGCCACCTTTGGTCAACTTCTGTATTGTAGTCTGATCTTTTGCATTGGTTCTGAGCATGGCGTGTTTGTACCTTGTACAAAAGTCCGATGCTTTTGCATACACATGGTCGGACTTTGCTCCATCGGACTTTTGTTGCCAGAAAGTTTGTCCGTTCGCACAGCCAACAAAAGTCCGATGAAAACAGAAAAAGTTTGTCCGATGGAGCGTACACACAGTCGGATGTTGCTCCAAAACAGCTAATTTGCATGTTTGTTGTCAAAAAGTCCGACCATGTGTACGGGCCTTTAAAAGGCACATCCAACCTACTGTGCAATCCCAGGAAACCTTATACTTTGCACATTTCTTTAAATAAAATGTTTGGTTGCAACCACTTTAAAGCCCTGCCACTGTTGGCTGTCTGGACGTCATGGTGAGCCTTTGGCTTCAATACGTTTACTGACCCGGAACAAGCATTCTAATAAGGAATTGTGATTGTAGTCTGGTAGGCTGCCTCTGTGCTGTGAAGTCTTGCTGTAATATGAAGCAACTCTTAAAGGACATTGTGAGCTGCCACTTCATGTAGCTTTAGGCCCCTTTCACGTGATCGGTCTGATCGAGTCCACTTGTCGTTTTTATCAGGCAGACCTGATCTGACCCTCCATTCACCTCTTTGGAGCTGCGGGTCTGTTTTCATCCACTTACCGCTAATCCGGTCCACTAAAAAACACAAAAAACAAAAAAACAAAGGGGATCCATCCCCACTCCAGCTAGGCCAGATCGCAATGAAAGGCAGTCAGGTGTAAATGGGCAGTGGGTTCGCCCATCGAGCAGAGGGGGTATAAACTGGGCGGGCATGAGCCTGTCATGTGCCCACTCTGCACCTGATCAGCAGACAGATCCCCCGCTGAGCAAAGCGGATCCACCCCACGTAAAACGGGATTTAATTTGTCTCAGCCCCAGAAGCCATTGTGTCTGCAGTGGTCTCTGGTCTGCAATCCTGGAGAAGTATGTTTATAGTGTAGGTAGGCTCACTGTGTTGTCCATTTGTTGTGTGTCTATATGTGATTACTGTACAGAGAAGATCTCCTGGCACAGACATTACTGAGCTTGTTGTCTGTCTTTTTAGTCTCAGGGCGGAGCAGTGCCTACGGGGACACCACAGTAGAAGGTCATCCTACAGGGCCAGGCAGCATCAGTTCCAGCACCGGAGCAATCAGCACCACAACTGGACAGCATGAAGGAGAAGGTTCGGAAGGAGAGGGAGAGAATGAAGGCGATGTTCACACCAGCAGCAGGTCTGTAAACTCCTCACACTGTCGCCATATTTAGATTTTTAAAGGCAGCTCCATAGCAGGCAACTCTGTAGAACAGGGATCTGCACAATTAGCGGAACTCCAGCTGTTGCAGAACTACAAGTCCCATGAGGCATAGCAAGACTCTGAGAGCCACAAGCATGATACCCAGAGGCATAATGAGAATTGTAGTTTTTCAACAGCTTGAGGGTCCGCTAATTGCATATCCCTGCTGTAGATCCTGGAGGTGGGTGATAAAAGGCAGTGGTTAAATCTGAACTCCAGGCAGATATAAAGAACACAAATTGGTACAGTTTTGTATTCATTAATCATTTAATTGGGGTGTGCTAAACTGCTTGTATGCTTACAAGGGATGTGCTAATGGGACAGAGCAGCGTGACCTAGAGAGGAGCGCCACTATCTGCAGCTTCCTTCACTGTCCAGTCACAGGTTAGGGGAGGGACAAGACCTGTAAGCGTTCATAAACCTCAGCTCGGAAAAGCCAGGTCCCCAGGCTGCTGTTTGATTGACAGCAGCAGGAGCCAATGGCTGTGCTGCTATCAATCTATCCAACCAAGAGCCGGGACATCGCGTCTCCGCCGAGGGAATGAACGGGCTCAGGTGAGTAAAATGGGGGCTGGGGGGGGGGTCAGTGTCAGAAGTTTTTTCACCTTTAATGCATAGGCTGCATTAAGGTTTAAAAACTTGAGGGTTTACAACCCCTTTTAAGCGGTTAAACTAAATACACACCTAGAGCGCCCCCCCCCCCATGTTTTCTTTCAGGAAAAAAAACTCGGATTAGTCACTTGTATCAACTTTTACCTCCCAATTTTTAGACTTCACATGGTGCGTCTCATGCTTCTAGAACGTCTTCTTCAATCCATGTCCAGCCTGCGGAATGTAGGTGGTGTCCGCGCCATCCCATACATGCAGGTAAGGAGGGCCCGTTGGTTGTCCTGTCAGCAGCTTGCCTTGTACAGGGTGCATTTCCACAATTAAAAAATTTTCACTGTTCCCCCCAGGTGGTGCTAATGCTGACTGCTGATTTGGATGGGGAAGATGAGAAGGATAAAGGGGCGCTGGATAACCTGCTGTCCCAACTCATCGCTGAGCTTGGATTGGACAAAAAGGTAACAAAGAAGTAATGACTGAAATCCCAAGTTGATTTGAAATTGATTTGAATGAACGGTGCAGTCACACTTCCCACTCTCCATCCCAGGATGTCTCCAGAAAGAACGAACGTACCCCTCTGAACGAGGTCCATCTCGTGGTCATGAGGCTGCTTAGCGTCTTCATGTCTAGAACTAAATCCGGCTCCAAATCTTCCATCTGTGAGGTGAGCAAAGTTTTGTTTAAAGTGGAGGGCCACCCTTAAAAAAAAAAAAAAAAAGCATTAATATTCTTAAAATAATAAAAAAAATAATTTAACCCCTGTTGCTAGGCAGTCTTCCTAATCTGCCTTTTCCTACTCTACTGTGATCTTCAGTCTTCTCTCCTCCTCGTGTTGTCTTCTGGGAAATGGGGCGTGCTGTGAACTGTGTGTGTGTACCAGAACACAGCGAGCCCCATTCACAAAGCACCGCATGACTCGTGCATGCACAGTAGGAAACGGGCAGTGAAGCCGCAAGGCTCCACTGCCTGTTTCCCTTGGTGAATGGCGGCGCCGGGACATGATATGAGGGACTTTTTAAGGTGAATTCACACATTGGTCTAAGCTAAATCGCTGAGCAGCTGGAGCGATTCAACGCTACCGGCAGCTCTGCGTTGCCAGCTGGCTAGGGGGGCAGTGTGGTGTACGATTCAGGGCACCGCAAGGTCCCTTTCTTTTTATTCACTGCATTGTCAGGCGACATAATGCACTGCTCTGCCTGACATTGGGATTGTGCTGGATTTTGTTTCCCTGCAAAGGGATTGCTGCCATTGCTAGTATAAAAACAATAAAAATTCAGTATACGCTTATTGGGATTTTTTTTAATCAAAAATATGTAGCAGAATTCATACTGTCCTAAATGTTATAAAGACTTTTTTTTTTTTGTTTTGTAGCAGAAAAAAAAGTTTTTATTTTTTTATTAAGGGGGGGAAAAAACAAAACAAATGCAGTGGTGATCAAATACCACCAAAAGAAAGTGCTATTTGTGGGGAAAAAGGTATACAAATTTTGTTTGTGTACACAGTTGCATGACTGCACAATTGAAAGTTAAAATGTGCGTATAGCAAAAAAAAAATGGCCTGGTCATGGCGTGGGGTTGGGACTTCTCTAAATTGTTCCCTCACAAGTAACAGGTAAGTTGACAGTTGATAGAAGAAAATTTGAAGCTTCTTGATCTATTTGTGTTCACACCGTATGTCCCCCTCTGCTTTGTGCCCACAGTCGTCCTCTCTGATCTCCAGTGCCACTGCCACTGCCTTACTCAGCTCTGGCGCTGTGGATTACTGCCTCCACGTTCTCAAGTCTCTGCTGGATTACTGGAAGAGTCAGCAGAGTGATGAGGAGCCTGTGGCCTCCAGCCAACTCCTGAAACCTCACACCACATCGTCCCCACCTGACATGAGTCCGTTCTTCCTCCGGCAGTACGTTAAGGTAAGTACAAGGAGATTTCATAGAACCTCGCTGTCATAAATTATGTTATGTTTTGTTTGCAACAGACAAGTCAATTTTTTTTTTTTTATTTTTTTTTTTGTCCATGTTTCACTAGACATAAGGTGAATCCAAATATAGTAAAACTGTAGGCTTAAAAAAACAATCATAGGGCATCACAATTGAGGGCAACTGCTTAGTTTAAAGCTGAATTCCATGAATTTGGCTCCTTTTTTTTTTTTTTTTTTTTTAACCACTTCCGGATCGCCTATATACTGCAGCAGGGCAGTCCGGCTGCACAGTACCTATACATCGATCCATGCATTAGATAAAGTGGGGGACCGCCCGTCTGTGGGTCCGGCAGATTCTATGACTGCCGGCCACCTTCAATCGCGGTAAACGAGGCAGATCTCCATTCTGACAGGGCGGCGGAGGGGAGGGGTTGACATAGCTGTGGTTTCTTTCTCTTCTCTCTCAGCCCCAAGTATGGCAGAGTAATAAACCTGTCTAACAGAGTTAAAAGCAGGAGATGTCATGCAGCTCCTTGGACTTGACTCCTAGTGTGCCTTCACTTTTTCAGCAGAGTGGCTGAATTCCTGGAATTCGGCTTTGTCTCATATAAAACTTCCTTCTAGTTATAAATACCTGGTGACCATAAGACCCGCAGTCCAGTACCCCTTTGATAGATCAGGTCTCCTCAGTTTTCGGTCCACGTACTGCAGAAGTTATGTTACCAGGCTTTTGTCCTCGTTTGGTGTTTGTCCGCTCAGTCATACCGAATGAACACATTTTAATGCATTTTGTTCTTGTTCCTGGTCTAGGGCCACGCGGCAGATGTTTTCCAGGCCTACACACAGCTACTCACTGAGATGGTTCTCCGTCTGCCTTATCAGATAAAGAAGATTGCAGACACAAACTCCCGAATCCCACCACCTGTCTTTGACCATTCCTGGTTCTACTTCCTGTCTGAGGTCTGTAAGAGAGACCGGTTATAAAAAATGTAGTTGATGTTTACACTTAAAGCGGGACTAAACCCATCAATTTAATGGTTTAATAAAAACTGTTGTATTCCCGGCATGCCAGGAATGCCAACTGTCACATTTTTGCTTGTGCTCTCAACCAAACTGTCAAACAATCAAATGGCTGCTGTCATAACTGATCACATGTGCAGCACCATGGCAGTTGCAGATCAAACCAAGAGCAAGATGGCAGCTTCCTTGGCTGAAAAAGGATAGGGGGTGTTTAAATCTGCTTTATTGGCCTCTAGGAAACGTGTGCCCATTCCAAAAGGGGTAATGTTGGAGATTAAAAAAACAAACAAAAAAACAATGCTGAATAAGTGTTGATATGCAGAAGAGTCAACAAGTAGTAGAAACTACATGTACAATTTTTGTAGTAAAAGAGGAAATTTTAACTTTTTTTTTTTCTATGTGTAGAAGAGGAGAGTGGTGGGTATAACGACATTCATTGTCCACAGGAGTGAGTGCAGAGGGTATGATGGTGAGCACTGTGTGAGTGCAGAGGGTATGATGGTGAGCACTGTGTGAGTGCAGAGGGTATGATGGTGAGCACTGTGTGAGTGCAGAGGGTATGATGGTGAGCACTGTGTGAGTGCAGAGGGTATGATGGTGAGCACTGTGTGAGTGCAGAGGGTATGATGGTGAGCACTGTGTGAGTGCAGAGGGGTATGACGGTGAGCACTGTGTGAGTGCAGAGGGGTATGACGGTGAGCAGGGTGTGAGTGCAGAGGGGTATGACGGTGAGCAGGGTGTGAGTGCAGAGGGGTATGACGGTGAGCAGGGTGTGAGTGCAGAGGGGTATGACGGTGAGCACGGTGTGAGTGCAGAGGGGTATGACGGTGAGCACGGTGTGAGTGCAGAGGGGTATGACGGTGAGCACGGTGTGAGTGCAGAGGGGTATGACGGTGAGCACGGTGTGAGTGCAGAGGGGTATGACGGTGAGCACGGTGTGAGTGCAGAGGGGTATGACGGTGAGCACGGTGTGAGTGCAGAGGGGTATGACGGTGAGCACGGTGTGAGTGCAGAGGGGTATGACGGTGAGCACGGTGTGAGTGCAGAGGGGTATGACGGTGAGCACGGTGTGAGTGCAGAGGGGTATGACGGTGAGCACGGTGTGAGTGCAGAGGGGTATGACGGTGAGCAGGGTGTGAGTGCAGAGGGGTATGACGGTGAGCACGGTGTGAGTGCAGAGGGGTATGACGGTGAGCAGGGTGTGAGTGCAGAGGGGTATGACGGTGAGCAGGGTGTGAGTGCAGAGGGATATGACGGTGAGCACGGTGTGAGTGCAGAGGGGTATGACGGTGAGCACGGTGTGAGTGCAGAGGGGTATGACGGTGAGCACGGTGTGAGTGCAGAGGGGTATGACGGTGAGCACTGTGTGAGTGCAGAGGGGTATGACGGTGAGCACTGTGAGTGCAGAGGGGTATGATGGTGGCCAGTGTTTTGAGGGTAAGGTGTTGGTCAGTATATACTGCAGGATATGCCAATGGGCAGTGTCTCTGTCAGTGTAGCATATACTCTATGCTTATTGTTCATGGCCTTGCTTTCCACAGTATCTAATGATTCAGCAGACCCCGTTTGTTCGCCGCCAAGTTCGGAAGCTCCTATTGTTTATCTGCGGCTCAAAAGATAAGTATCGCCAGCTGCGAGATCTGCACACCTTGGATTCCCATGTCCGTGGCATCAAAAAGTTATTGGAGGAGCATGGCATCTTCCTGCGTGCCGGGGTGGTGACAGCGAGCTCTGGATCTGCGCTGCAATATGACACTCTGATTAACCTGGTAAGAGATGGTCGGGAAATGGTTAAAGATTGTCATTTAGTGGGGACTCTGGTATATTAACAAAACACTTTGTTTCAGATGGAACATCTCAAAGCCTGCGCTGAAATTGCATCCCAGAGAACCGTGAACTGGCAGAAATTCTGCATCAAAGATGACTGTAAGTCCCTCAAGTCTTGGGTTTAATCGGGGGGGGGGGGGGGGGGAACTCATCACTTAAATGTGGAACAGGTCAGCTGAGATGATATAGAGAACTCCAGTCTAATCACAAAATGCAGGATTTAAATACAGGGACTTGAATTGTCTTTTCTACCCAGTGATTTTTGTATATATCACACGGCTCCCCCCTCCCAGCAGTGAAGTTGCTTAGTAGATCAGCTCACACTAACCCCCCCTACTTTTCACCTGTTACTGATGGGAAAATTCTTTAATGTTAATTGCAAAATCAAGAAATCTGTCAAATCCTGTTCCTTCTGCATTCCCTTAAAGCTGTTCATACACAGCTTTGTTTTTTTGTTTTGTTTTTCAGCCAGGTGGCTGAAGGGGAAAAAAACTGAACCGATTTATTCCCCCATCCACACAATTGAAGTGGATGGGAGAATCTTCCCTGCTGCACTATTGTATTCTGACAGCAAGAGTAGACTCCTTTTCAGAGTACACAGATCAGTGCTGCAGCCATTGATCAAGCGGCTTTTTTTTCCCCCTCAACTGGTCTGTTCAACAGAAGTCGATCAATAGGTTGTGTTCTTTTAAGCAGCAGTGTCCACACATAGATGGAAAGTTAACAGGTCCTTGCTGAACAGGCCAAATTTCAATCCATCTATGGCCACCTTTTAGACATCTGTGAAAGACACATTAAAGTAGAATTATAGACGCAACTTTTTTTATTTTTTTTTGTTTTTACTTTGATCGAGCAAGAGAAGGTTTTTAACCCCTGTCAGAGGGGGCAGCAGATACCTGTCTAATACAGGTATTTTGCTCCCACTTCCAGGCATAGATACCGAGCCACCCGCGGGTATCTACCCCACTTCCCGTTCTAACCCTCACCCCCCACCGCTGTCTCCTGTGAGACACACGGGTCTCAAGGCTACAGTGGCAAGACTCCACTTCCTGATTTCCTCACTGTGGGTGGCGGAGCGGCACCCGACAGCCGAGGGATAGATTTGCTTCGGGTGATAACATCGCGGTCACCCTGGACAGGTAAATGTTCTTATTTTACAAGTCAGCAGCTGCAGTATTTGTAGCAGCAGCCCCCCTAATACTTGAGCCCCCCTATCTTTCCACAATGTCCACAAATGCCTTGGTTGTCTGGGACTCTCCCTCCTGATTGGCTGAGACACAGCAGTGGCACCATTTGGCTCCTGCTGCTGTCTATCAAACTCAGTCAGCCAATGAGGAGGGGGGGGGGGGGCGCACTCGACAAGAGGGAGGGGCCAGAAGCACTGACTAGGGACCCGTGAAAAGGAGGATTCGAGCTGCTCTTTGCAGTTCCACTGCACAGAGCGGGCAAGTATAACATGTTTGTTATTTTAATAGGGGGAAAAAAACTAGACCTTTGCAATGACTTTAAGGGAATCCCTTGTGGACCCCCCCCAGGTCACCAGAACTAGTGCCCCCATTGGAAGATTTTCCTTCTACTACTTTTCTGAGGCCAACCCAAAATGTGTGTTTTTCTTTCACTTTCAATGATGATGGTAAACGGGACAACTAGAGCAGGTGAATCTCCTTAATGGGGGGGGGGGGGCACAGACAGCAATAAAAACCTGACAGGTGTTCTAATCCCCCTCCGCTCTAAAACTAATGTTTTTCCCTTAGTGTTCTACTTTTAATTTTCTGCTGATCTGAATTGTTAATTTAATCTTGCTGGTTGTTTCCCCATCAGCCGTACTTTACTTCCTGCTCCAAGTCAGCTTCTTGGTAGATGAAGGCGTGTCTCCGGTGCTGCTGCAGCTCCTGTCCTGTGCCCTGTGTGGCAGCAAAGTCTCCTCCGCAGCTTCATCTTCTTCTTCAAGTGCTCCATCCTCTGGACAGCCTGGATCACAGACCAAGTCTTCAACCAAGAAGAGTAAGAAAGAGGAAAAGGAGAAGGATAAGGAAGGTAGGTCTTGTGGAGGTTACTACACATGAGGGGAGGGGGGGAAATTGCTGACATTTCACCCAGTCTCAAGAAACTTTTATGTCTTTTCAGGCGAGGGCTCGAACAGCCAGGAGGAGCAGCTGTGCACCGCTCTTGTTAATCAGCTAAATAAATTTGCTGATAAAGAGACATTGATTCAGTTCCTCCGCTGCTTCCTCCTCGAGTCAAACGCGTCGTCTGTACGCTGGCAGGCTCATTGCTTAGCCTTGCATATCTACAGGTTAGTAAGCTTCATATTGGTCCAGTTCAGAGATTATCCGTTTTATCTTGTGATATATTGAGTAGGTGAATGCTTGTTGTTTCAGCTCCTTCCAGTCACTTTTATAAAGTGAAGTAGCTTCTTTTTTTTTTTTTTTCTTTTTTTTTTCCGTTTATAATTAAATTTTCTATTTTTATCCATACAATACTGTACAAAAAGATGTAAACACAAAGAAAACAATTAGAGTAGACTGTATATATACACTTTTATCTTTGCTCTTCTACCTTAAAGTGGAGGTCCACCCCAAAGTGGACCTTCCGCTCATTGGAATCCCCCCCCCCCCCCTCCGGCACCACAATTGGCACCTTCCAGGGGGGAGGGGGGTGCAGGTACCTGTACAGTACAGGTATCTGCACCCACTTCCGGCATAGATTCTGCAGAAGGCACGCCCCTTTCCGCAGAATCTATGCCCCTTTCCGAAAGTCCCCCGCTGCCTGCAGGGAAACACACTGATCCCAGAGACAGCGGGGACTATCCTTATTGCGCAGCGTGACTCGCGCATGCGCAGTAGGGAACCGGGAAATGAAGCCGAAAGGCTCCACTTCCTGATTCCCATACCCAAGATGGCGGCGGCAGCACCCGAGAGACGATCGAGAGATCGGCTTCGGGTGCCGACATCGCGGGCGCGCTGGGCGGGTAAGTGTCACTATTTTAAAAGTCAGCAGCTGCAGTATTTGTAGCTGCTGGCTTTTAAAAAAAATAAAAAAAACGCGGACTCCCGCTTTAAATCACTTTTCTCAATTATATCGTTTATCTAATAAACCCTTCTATACAATATTTAGAACCCACCATCCCCACCTCATCCAAACAATAATGTAGCACTGACCCCCGAAGGAGCTGCTGGTTTTATTTGGGCTTACCGTTACCTCACTCATTTGCTTCTCTGTCTTGGGGTTCCCCCGGTAGACGGCCCAAAGAATGTGGAAACTGACACTGAATCCTCTTTTGGGTTATTTATTTAGAACAAAGCTAAAGTCTCCCAATAAAGGGTAGAGGGTTAGGAGTGAGTTCAGGCATTTAGATTGCATTTGAGAAAATCCAGAGAATAGAAACCGTTTCACAACTGGGTTTAACAACCCCCCCGGATAGACCTCTTTCACTAGGCCTAGCAGCCGGTGGGGTGCTCGACAAAGTCTCTGCCACAGACTTGTAAGTTACAATTGAGCATTACTGATGGATGTGAATAAATTTAAAAGAACTGACATACGGTATCAGTATCTCTCAGCCGACCCGGCGATACCATATGAGTTTTGATCCAGGTTGCGTCCTTCAACTAAGCCTCCAGAGAAACCGGCCTTGCGCACAACCTTCTCCTGAAAGCTTCCTCCCCTGGGGTTCTTCAGTTGCTGGGCCTTTCCCTTCAGATGAGATGGCATCGGACCACCCTTGGAACAGTAGGCCCCGAAATTCAGTTGGGCCTGTCCCTGCAGTTCCATCGCCTCGGGCCAGCCGGCCCCGAGACTAAGGAAGCATGGTTCTGCACCCCAGGCCAGGAGGGCCATGGGTCTGGGTCAGGAGGACCACCAGAACCAAACGGACAGAAAAAAAGACCTCCGCCAACGTGGCGTCGGTACCTTTTTAATACCGCCCCCCGGAATGCACAGCAGGAAAACACTCCCACTGGGCTGGTTCTAAGAGGATAGTGGCATTCAATGCACCCAGCTAAACTGAGTTTCTACTCTTGCTGGTGGTGACAGCGACACCCGCGGCCAAGGAGAATCCAGCGCAACCCAGCTGGACTAGCACTGAAACCAGAAATTTTGAGAATTGGACCCGAAGCCCAACTGTGGCTTCAGGCAACTTAACTTTTCAAAAAAACCATAGCGCCTGCTTGTCGGGAGCCAGCGCTACAATAACATAAAAAAAATAAAATCAAACAAAACCCCAACCAACCTAAAACTCCCCCCAAAAAAAAAAAAAATAAAAGTGAAGTAGCTTTTACTGTATTTTTTTATTTTTTGTTCCCCAGAAATTCCAACAAGGCGCAACAGGAGCTTCTCCTGGACTTGATGTGGTCCATTTGGCCGGAGCTTCCAGCCTACGGACGCAAAGCTGCCCAGTTTGTTGATCTCCTCGGATATTTCTCACTGAAGACACCGCAGACAGAGAAGAAGGTGAGAGCATTTACTGGGAGTCCTCTGAGTATCCATGTCATTAAATGTACAGTCTGAGACCCTTTATTATTTCCTGCAGATAGATAAACCAATATGGACTGAGACTTTCAAGGCATTCCAACCAACTACTAAATAGCGGAATAAAATAAAAAAATGTATTTGAAACCCCTTCGTAAAATAGATTAAAAACCATATAGGTTGCTGCACAAGTAAATGGTGATTAAAATATCTGGGTACAATATTCTCATACTCCAATGCGTTTCAAGATTCCTCCCTTCTTCAAGGGAGGAATGCAAACTGAAAAGAAGGTAAAAATGCCATTATAAAAATACATTTATTTGTAACAACTTGATTGTAAATAATGGTATTTTTGTCCACCTTTCAGCTTGCGCAGACTCTCTCCTTCTCCTCTCCCTTGTAAAGAGTCCTCTCGAAACTTGTTGTAATATGAGAATATTGTACCCAAATATTTTTATCACCATTTGATTTGCTTATGCTGCAACCTAATATGGTTTTGCATGTGTTTTTACAATAGGTTTTAAATAACATTCTTGTATTCAGCTATTTAAGTGCTTGTTGGAATGCCTTCTAAGTCCCACTCCATGTTGGTTTATCTCTGTTTATTTAAGGATGTTTGGCATTCACTATGTAAAGAAGTGGAAACGCTTAATATGGATTTCCTTTCTTTTTTTTTATGCAGTTTAAGGAATATTCTCAAAAGGCCGTCGAGATTCTCCGAACCCAGAACCACATCCTAACCAACCACCCCAACTCCAATATATACAAGTAAGCAATGCTTAGTTTCTAAGCCCGGTACACGCGGAGATTTTTTTTCGCTGGGTTGAACACAAAAAAAAAAACTCATCTCCAGTTGGAGCCACTGTACTAACAATCCAATGTTAGTACAGCCATCTCCCCCTCTGAGCTATTGTTTTCTGACAGGGAGACGCCTTCCCCCACTGGAACACTACGGTCAGCACACTTTTGGCTAAGAGCGCTGATTGGGAGCCGGTCGGCTGCTGATTTTCCAGGATGCTTGTCCAGCAGAAACGGGACTTGCTCCCATACACATGGTCTGAATATCAGATGTTTTTTATTGAACCGCCTGATGTAACCCGCCATTCTGCCCATGTGTGTGGAGCTTGACTCTCTGAACCTGCACAGCAGGGGGGTTTGTGATAAAGGTTGGTCTTTGTGTCCATTTGGCAATTCATTGGTCCTTTTTACCTTTCAGCACCCTCTCTGGCTTGGTGGAGTTTGATGGATATTACCTGGAAAGTGACCCGTGTCTTGTTTGTAACAATCCCGAGGTTCCCTTTTGTGTAAGTATAATCTATACCGTCGCTAACCTGATCCTCTTTTTATATGTGTGTTAGAAGAAAGAAACAACCAATCACGTGCAAGATTTACTGTGCAGGGTTTCTAATGAACAAGTAATTGTTGGGGATGGTGAAAATTGCAGACAGGTCATCATAGTTTTTTTTTTAATTTTTCACATTTTGTGGGAAATTTCAGTTAAACTGAACTCCGTGTCAAACAACTAAATAAACCATGTACAGTGCATAAATGGGGGACCAAAGGATTTGTATTTCTGGTCATCTATTTCTGAGATTTTGTCAGAAACCATAAAATAAGGCCGAGACAGAAGCACAGTTAAATCACACTTTTTTTTTTATAATAAATGTAAAAAGAACAAACATAGCCAAAGTTCAGTAACCGGAACGGTAAGTCAGCCAAGCCAGAAGTCCGGGATCCATGTAGTGGAACAGCAAGCAGGATCCGGAGCCAGAAGGGATGTCTGTAAAGAAAGTCTTGAACGGGATTGCAGGAGATAGTCTCTGTGATGTTAACCAAGGCAAAGGCATAGAACCACTGGATGGCTTAAATAGGCAGGACTGATGAGCAGGCTATCGTAAACAGCTGAGTAACTGTGAAGAGATGGGAGCTGGCAATTAGCCAACAGCTGAGTGGCCAGCTCAGAGAAGGAAGGGCTGAGCCCAGCCCTGACAGATTTACACAGCTCTGCCAGGTAGATGACACACATTTCTAATGAGAAATATTGAGGTGTCCTTTTTCCACCCACAGCACTCCTTCTGCTCTGTCGTCAGTTCCTTGTTAGAACATTTTCATTCAACACACTTGATTGACTCCTAGTCTCCCCCCCCCCCCCCCAACCCTCTCCCAGTGCTGCTGTACTGGGCAATGCAATAAGCCAATAAACTGCAATATCAAGTCGCATTCATGTACCTAAACAGCTTGCATTAATAGACTATGTATACTGATAAATGAACACTACTTGAATCTGTGGCTTTTATATCTAAAATTTGTAGCGTTTGGTTTCAGGGATCAGTCCTAATTCTTATATTCTAAATATGTATGGATACCAGAGGGCCCCTTGTGACAGACACCCCAAGGTCCTAATTCATGCATAAAAAGCTGGCAGATCTGGGAATATGTATCCTGTGCATCACTCCAAAGCTGACATGTCTGTTTGGGTGTGTGCTGACTTTTTGGGGAAATTGAGTAAACGTCCTGTTTTATATCTGAACAGAACATCAAGCTGTCCTCCATTAAAGTGGACACCCGCTATACAACCACACAGCAAGTGGTCAAACTCATAGGCAGCCACACTATCAGCAAAGTGACTGTGAAGATCGGAGACTTAAAACGCACCAAGATGGTACGAACTATCAACTTGTATTACAACAACCGGACTGTCCAAGCAATCGTGGAGCTCAAGAACAAGTGAGACTTCTAAAAGCATTTTGTTTTGTGTGATGGGGGAAAGTCTGTGGTATAGTGTTAAAGGGCAGTATGATTGTAGACGTTCTGAACAGGGTGGCGACTTTTGCAAAGACCATACTTGTTGTAAAGCCGGCCATGGACAGAGCGTTTTTCTTTCCTGCAACCTGCTCGATTTCCCCATTAACACAGTCAGTGTTGATGGGAGAATCCCTCATGCTCTCCAGTCTGGGGGAGCCGTCCCCGCAAGGAGAGCACAGTGATTGGGTACATTCAGCTTTGCTCATTCATGGTTCGATTTTTAGCCGGTCCCTGCCGAGCTGGCCGAGATTCAAACGGTCTATGGCCACCATAATGAAAAAGAGTGGAGGGGACAGGGTGCATAGAGTGATGCATTCTGTGATGAGCGAGGTGGCGAGGGTGGAGCCAGGGGCCTCCTGGGGGTGGCGAGGGTGGAGCCAGGGTCCTCCTGCTGGTGGCGAGGGTGGAGCAGGGTCCCTGATGCTTGTTGAATGGAGTAAATGAGGTGTGGGGCCTTTTGGAGCAAGTAGGGATTCTAATGCGAGCCTCCCCAGCTTTTTGCCTGTTCTGGTTTCTACAAAAGGAATTGCTTAGTAAATTGATCCTGTCTTCCTTCACCCTGGCAGGCCTGCTCGCTGGCACAAAGCTAAGAAGATTCAGCTGACTCCCGGACAGACAGAGGTGAAGATTGACCTTCCGCTCCCTATTGTTGCCTCCAACTTGATGATCGAGTTTGCAGATTTCTATGAGAACTACCAGGCGTCATCGGAGACTCTGCAGTGCCCACGTTGTAGTGCTTCAGTGCCAGCCAATCCCGGCGTCTGTGGAAACTGTGGAGAGAATGTGTACCAATGCCACAAGTGCAGGTCAGTGCCCAGCCTGCCACCATGGAACTCTTGCTGTGTCTTCTGCTGCTCTTTGTACAAATGTTTACAGTCTGCCTCTCCTTTTTTTTTTTTTTTTTTAGATCCATTAACTACGATGAAAAAGATCCATTTTTGTGCAACGCTTGCGGCTTCTGCAAGTACGCCCGTTTCGACTTCATGTTGTACGCACGGCCCTGCTGTGCTGTAGACCCCATTGAAAATGAGGAGGATCGGAAAAAGGTCAGTCCTTCTTTCACTGGCCCTTGAATTGCA
Source organism: Lithobates pipiens (assembly GCF_037356315.1). Lineage (NCBI taxonomy): Eukaryota > Metazoa > Chordata > Amphibia > Anura > Ranidae > Lithobates > Lithobates pipiens. The sequence continues at coordinate 3,247,575 of NW_027507788.1, forward strand.
GTTAGATTCTCTTTGCTCTGTTGTCTGCTCAGTAGCGAGGAAAATAGGCTCCTTCATCTTCTAATTATTGAGAGCGGATTTGAAAATCTAGAGTGGAATTTTGCTTATTGGCTGCTAAAATTAAAGCCTAATCCAGGCAGAAGTTAAATACACAGATAATTGCTTGTATTGTTTGATATCATTTGCAGTTCCCTGTGTCTATTATTGAGTTATGGCACAAGCACGGCTGCAGGCCTTCTTTTCCTATTTGATATATCGGTCATGCAATTGTTACGCTGTTCTTATTACCAATAAAAACATTTTCAACTCTGAATACACAGATAAAATGCTTACGGGCCAGTTTTGTCTTCCAAAAGATTTGTATTTTTCATTGAACCATTTCAGAGATTTGCTCAGCTCTGCTGCACAGCCAGACAAATGACACCACTTTCTCTTTTAAAGATTTAGAGCTATAGACTGTAGAAAAATGACAATGATGTCTTCTCCCCACCCCCAACTAGCTGATTGAACAGTCATGGAGCAGCAACAGACTGATGAGGTCATCCCTCTGCTCTTTTACCTATCAGTATGTTCTTGTCAGTTTAACATGCAGCACACCCCAGTTTTGCCCCTCCCTTTGCCAGAAATAAGATTAAAAAAAAAAAAAAATCTAAAAGATGTATGATGCCAAAGGGCTTAGATACTGGTATTGGCTGCCAGTATTGGTGACAAAGTCACCGCGATGTGTGCAAGCTATTGATCACTCTGCCAGTATAAGATGTATACAAAACATGATAGCACAGAATAAGGTCCAACTCTGTGCTGCCACATGTATGCTTGCATCCAATAGGAAAGGGTTAAGGAGGTTGTAAAGTCCAACCTTTTTTTTTTTTTTTTTAACCTTAATGCATTCCTTGCAGTAAGGTAAAAAGGTGTCAGCATTGCCCCCTCAGTCTCCCTTTACTTACCTGAGACCACTTTTGATCCATCGGCGTGCGTGACGGCAGATCATTTCTCCCCTCACTCTCGCTGGGGCACGGGGAGCCATTGGCTCCCAGTACTGTCAATCAAAGCCAGTGACCAACGTTGCAGGGGGGCTTGCCTGAGTCCCTCTGTGCCAATGAATGCAGCAGAGGGACTCGGGTCCGTGCCCCCATGGGAAGCGGCTTCTCATGGGGGCACTGAACAGAGGGGAAGGGAACAGGAGCACTGGCGGGGGCCCCGAAAAGAAGAGGTTCCCTTACTGCTCTGTGCGATTTTATTGCACAGAGACATGTTTGTTATTTAAAAAGAATAAATTTACCTTTACAAACCCTTTAAGATTAACTAAATTTTTTCGCTTATTAGGCTGTGACAAACATTAACACTCTGCTGGACAAAGCTGACCGCGTCTATCATCAGCTGATGGGCCACCGACCGCAGCTGGAGAATCTTCTGTGTAAAGTCAATGAAGCGGCTCCTGAGAAGCCGCAGGTAGGTTTCCTACTGGCTGACCACGTGTATGGCAGTACTTTGGCTTCCCAGGAGATTTGTCTTGATTTGCACTCTGTCTCTCAGGATGATTCAGCCAACGCCGGAGGGATCAGCTCCACCTCTGCCAGCGTCAATCGTTATATCCTGCAGCTGGCGCAGGAGTACTGTGGGGACTGCAAGAACTCGTTTGATGAGCTTTCCAAAATCATACAGGTAATACGAACGTGGAAAAGCATTGAGATACCATGAACTAAAAAGAGTTGTCCTCCTTGGGGCTCCATAGGGGAGGCTGCAGCCTAGCCTACACCTAAGAGCGGATTCATTAATCTATATAAAAAAAGTTGTCATTTATCCCCCCCCCCCAAAAAATAAAGGGGGGGGGGGAAGCTTTTATAGCCCAATCTGATGCCTGTGTGTTATTTTTGCTTCTCAGAAAGTCTTTGCCTCCCGGAAGGAGCTTTTGGAATATGATTTGCAACAGAGAGAAGCCGCTACCAGGTCCTCGCGCACCACAGTGCAGCCTACGTTCACCGCCAGCCAATACAGAGCCTTGTCTGTTCTCAGCTGCGGTCACACCTCCTCCACCAAGTGTTACGGCTGTGCTTCCGCTGTTACCGAGCACTGCATCACTCTTCTCCGCGCCTTGGCCACCAATAGCACCATACGCCACATCCTGGTATCCCAGGGCCTCATCCGGGAACTGTTTGACTACAATCTCCGCCGCGGCCCGGCAGCCATGCGAGATGAGGTGCGCCAGGTTATGTGCCTCCTCACCAGGTAAGCTCATGCTCCCCTAGGGCCTCCTAGATATTTTGATGTCATGATGATGTAAGCCATTGCCTTACTCTTGTGCTTTCACCCTAAAGGGACAATCCAGAAGCCACTCAGCAGATGAATGATTTGATCATTGGGAAAGTGTCGACGGCCCTTAAAGGACACTGGGCCAATCCAGACCTGGTAAGAATGGACTTTTCCCCCTCTTTAAATTTATCGGCCGTGAGTGTTTGATCCAGCGCTATACTCTTACCTAATTAAAAAGTGTTGGCAGACTAATACTTATAAAGAATTGAACTGATGTAAATACTTGTATACACAAGTATTAGTTTTCATTGATCCGAATACTTGTGTTCCAGGCCAGCAGTCTGCAATACGAGATGCTGCTCCTTACGGACTCCATCTCCAAGGAGGACAGCTGCTGGGAGCTCCGTCTTCGTTGTGGTGAGTGTACATCCCAATACAATGATGAAGGGAAGCCCCCTATGTGCCGGGTTAATATTTGTAATATGGGAGTATTGCTCATCTAGTACGTTATTATTATTTTTCACAATTTATATAGTACCAATAGTTTATGCAGAGCTTTACAATGTAGAGGGGGGGCAGCAGAATTGCAGTACAGTTCAATACAAAAGGTACAGGAGGGCACGGCTCATGGAGCTTACATTCTAAAGGGAGGCGGTGGTGGTACAAAAGGTAATAGATGCAGGGAATGATTTGATGAGGTTGTTGGGTGGGTGTGGGATGTGTGTAGTACATAGAACAAACCCCTGCTAATGGCACCACATTTAATGCAGTGCTGCTATATAGGTAATCGATTCCTTCACCAAGGTGAATCCTGTGCTTTTGCAATGCAGGGCATAGCAATAGGTTCATTTATTTTCACATTTAATGTTAATATGTGTTATACAAAGGTGTCTGAGCCTTCTCTTTCTTTTGCTGCAGCTCTCAGTCTCTTCCTGATGGCCGTGAACATTAAGACTCCAGTGGTGGTGGAGAATATCACTTTAATGTGTCTAAGGATCCTGCAAAAGCTTATTAAACCAGCAACACCAACTAGCAAGAAGAATAAGGTAAAAATCCTTTATACACCCAAGATGTCTACCTGCATCCCTTGTATACGGACCATTGTGCATTTATCCCTTACAACGATAATATTTTATCTATTCGGGCAATGCTGTATCCTGGCCTAGGCCGACAAGGCCCAGGCCTACGGCAGCACTTTCCAGGGGGGGGGGGGGGGCAGCACAGAAAGAGTCCCCACTGGCTTGTGTTACACTGTTAGTGTAGTGCCAGTCTTATGGGGGTGAACTGGGCTGAGAGGCAAACTAGACTAGCGCCCCCATAACCCGGCCGCACTGATTCCAGTATGCGGATGGACGGTGTCCTGTCATATACGGTCCCCCATCGGATAGTGTCCTGCGCAGTACACAGCACACACACATTCCGAAAATAGCCGAGGATGAACGGCGCCTGCGCCGTGAGTCCAGGTTCTAGCCCCAACATTCAAGTGGACATAGAGTTGAAATATAAAAGAGCCGAGCGCAGCGAGGCCGAAGCGTGGCGAGCGAAGCGAGGGGCCCTCTAAGTTTCCCAACCCTATGTCCGCTTGGATGGTGGGACTACCCCCTCCACTCACGGCGCAGGCGCCATTCATCTTCAGAGATTTTCCGAAGCTGCTTCTGCCCCGTACTGGACACTATATGATGGCAGGACACTATCTATCTGCCAGAACACCGGAATTCCGTAACTCTGGGGAGGGAGGGGCGCCAATTTGACTGTCCTATCATCTTGGACCACAAACCTTCCTCACTGTGATATCTATATCTTCTGTTACACCATTGGTATGGTGATATTGTCTTAGTCCTCTCCATAAAATTATCAGAAATTTGTGCTTAATGTAGAACTATAGGCAACACTTCTTTTTTTTTTTTTTTTTTTTTTTTTTCCCATTTTGGATAGAGTAAGGAAGGGTTATAGCTCATATCAATTTTTTTTTTTTATTTCTTTTTAACATCACTTCCTGCCCCCATAGCCAAACAGGAAGTGAGAGGGAATCTATGCAAATTAAGGGAATCCATTGCCCCCAGGCCCTCAGAACTAGTGTCCCCACTCAAAAATTTCAGGGTGGGTCTTAAACAGCAAGGGGTGTGGCCTTGGCAGGGAGGGTGGGTCATATTTAAATTAGGGGGTGCACAAGTTTAGTCAGGCTTGGGGCAGCACCCCTAGGCCTGTGTTCTACTGCAGTGGTCATCAACCCTGTCCTCAGGGTCCACTAACAGGCCAGGTTTGCAAGATAACTGAAATAAATCCACAGGTGATATCATTTGCTGCTCAGTGATTTCCCCCAAGGTAATACATAAAACCTGGCCTGTTAGTGGGCCCTGAGGACAGGGTTGATGACCATTGTTCTACTGTATTCAGGGCAATGTGATAATGCTTCATGATAGCTCAATTCTACCCCCATATATCCCAGTCCTCAATCTGTACACCCTCACCACCTCTGTGCTGTATTGGAGTAACACACCTTGGCTTCTGGGTGGGGGCGGGGTGCATGTGTGTGCGTCCCCTTTCTTCTCAAGTGACAGTGCTTATATCCATTGCTAGACTTGAACTTTGTTGCGTAGGGCAAGTCAGTGTCTTCATCCACCAGGGTAGCTTGCAGTGAGGGTACATGGATGGGTAAATATACTTTGCTGGTTGGTGGGCTTTTCGCGTGGCGTGTTCCTTTTTTAAGTTCATACCACTGTTCTACCTGTATCCCTTCTACACAGGCTGTTACGGAGTGTCTTGTGTTGATTCTCTACTCATCCTTGGAATTTTTTGATTTGGTCTCACCAAAGACTGGCCTGACGTAGTTTATTATATTGTAACCCCACCATAAATTAAACAAAACTTGATTGGATTCTCTGGTTAATAAAAAAAAAAGTGATTGTAAAGCTACTCTGTTATTCCTACTTGCCTGCTCTGCACATAATTTGATTGGCCGCAGCGGGAGCCAATGGCTGCCACTGCGGTCAATCTGCCCAGTGAGGCACAGCACTAGACTGAGCATAAGAGGCGCTGGGCGGATCTTCTGTCACTGAAGATTTATTACCTTTTAATTCATGGAATGCATTAGGGTAAAAAAAAAAATCCTTGGGGCTTTCCAACCACTTTAACAGTTTCCCTTTCCAGTATAAACATGTTACTTGGAGGATACATGAATAATCTACAAAGAACTTGCCAGACCTCTTCCTCAAATCGCACACGCTCAGCTGTTTCTCTATCTATGACTTTACTCCAGGGGTTGACAAATTTGCTTGGAATCTAGGAGCCAGCTAAAAAAGTTAGGAGCCGGGTCCGTGACGGCGATCTGGACCTGTCCCTGGCCTGACATGGAGACGAGTGAGGGGAAGATGGCGCCCCCCACCTGTCTCCAAGTCATTGCCCATTGCCCATAGCTCTTAGAGGGATATTTTATTCTATTTTTTTTCAAATGACTATTTTTTTTTTAAATTGCATTTTAGTGTAAATATGAGATGTGAGGTCTCTCTGACCCCCAGATTTCATATATAAGAGGACCTGTCATGCTTTTTTCTATTACAAGGGATTTTTACATTCCTTGTAATAGGAATAAAAGTGACACACTTTTTTTTTTTAAAAAGAACAGTGAAAAAAATAAAAATAAAAGTTTAAAATAAGAAGAAATTTTTTTTTAAACGCACCCTGTCCCGCCAAGCTTGCGTGCAGAAGCGAACGCATATGAAAGCAGTTTTCAAACCACACGTGAGGTATCGATGCCATCGGAAGAGTGAGAGCAATAATTCTAGCCCCAGACCTCTGTAACTTAAAACGTTCAACCTGTAAAAAAATTTAAACGTCGCCTATGGAGATTTTAAAGGGTAAAAGTTTGTCGCCATTCCATGAGTGGGCGCAATTTTGAAGCATGACATGTTGGGTATCGATTTACTCTGCGTAACATTATCTTTCACAATATAAAAAAAATTGGGCTAAGTTTACTGTTGTCTTATTTTTTTAAATTAAATAAATTATTTTTCCCCAAAAAAGTGCGCTTGTAAGTCCGCTGTGCAAATACGGTGTGACAGACAGTATTGCAACGACCACCATTTTATTCTCTAGGGTGTTGGAATAAAAAATATATATCATGTTTAGGAGTTCTAAGTAAAGGGAAGGAGATAGGCTGGCAGGCAGGGGAAGCTCCAATAGCATTGCTGGTTGTCATTCCAACGGCCACCACAAGAGGGTGCCAGATTCCTGAAGGAACCATAGGATCGCAGAAGGCCTCAAAGCCGGGGGCTCAATTACCGGCCGCCGGCGGCGCGGCCCGGCGCGATCACGCCGGGGGGGTCCACGGAGACAGGATACCCCCAGCTGTGCTGCCCCAGGCGCCAGGTCGCTAAATCTAGTCGCAAATGCGCCCTGGCGCCCGGGTTTTGTCGAGCCCTGCTTTACTCCCCACCATTTATTTTAAAAGTACTAACTTTGTTCAGTTATTCATCATATTTGTACAGATGTCACGTCTTCCATTCTCTGTTGCATTTTATATTTATTTTTTACACCAACTTCCCATCCTGTTGTGTCTCATCGCAGGATATTCCAATTGAAACTCTGACCACAGTGAAGCCGTACAGCAATGAGATCCATGCGCAGGCACAGCTCTGGCTCAAGAGAGATCCCAAAGCATCATATGAGGCCTGGAAGAAGTGTCTACCCTCCAGAGGTATCGCTCCCGGTCTTTCCTTTTTTGTTGCTCTTCCCTACTGATTGTTGCCAGGTCCGCGCTAAAGAACATTCTGTAGCAACCGAAGGCCTTTACGATAAAAATTCAATAGTGCAGCGCTTATGACTTAAGGTAGAGAGAGAAGTGTGTGAGAAGAATATTGTACGGTGCTAACATGAAAATATCCGTGCTTTAATTGCAAACGAAATTCTGCATGATCAAAAGTTTTGTAAAGAGTCCCACAACAGAAACGAGATGCCAGGCGTGACTTGTGATCTATATAACAAAATGAAGAGGCGAATCCCAAAAGAAAGACTTCCGAAATCCAGTAGTTAACGCCATTTTGGGAATCATCCCAGTGGATAAAAGGTGGGAGCTTACCAGATTCCAGTTAGTCTCATTTAAAGAGAGGTCAGAGAGACGTTTTATAAATAAATGTGATGGCTTTACAAGACCTCCGGTCCGACCCCTAGGGTCACGACAAGGTAGTGCGTGTCACAACAAACGCTGGGCGTTGAAGCTCCATACACAGGTGTTGCCTTAAAAAAGGCACGCTCTATAGTGTAAATAGATTTTAAAAACCGCAACGTTTTAATAAAAAATTCACTTACAATGGATGATGGTTAGATGAACATTCTGAATTGTGCAGACTTGTGGCTTTGCCACAAGCAGGATGGCCGCAGCTAGTTGGCGCATGTGCAGTGGCGTGTGTTCTGGCTCCACCCTATGTGTTCCGTCGTACAAGACGTCATCAGGGGTTTGTATTTAAAGCACGGATATTTTCATGTTAGCACTGTAATCTTCTCCCATGTATCCTAATTCATACGTGCTGCACTTTGGATTTTTATTGTATGTATGCCTTATATTTGGGTATTGTAACAGCAGCGTGTGTGTGTGTGTATATTATTATTCACGATTTATATAGCGCCAACAGTTTACACAGCGCTTTACAATGTATAGGGGGGGAAACACAATTACAGTACAGTTCAGTACAAAAGGTACAGGAGGGCCCGGCTCATAGAGCTTACATTCTAAAGGGAGGGGGTGGTACAAAAGGTAATGCCTGCAGAGGATGATTTGATGGGGGTGGCGTGTGTGTATGTATATGTATATGTGTGTGTGTGTGTGTGTGTGTGTGTATATATATGTATGTGTGTGTATATATGTGTATATATAATATTCTATAGTGTATGTATTCGTTTTTGGCTATCCAGTGCGGTAAACTTTTCACCTGTCATTCGTGGCGAGATGTGTCTAAGGACTTTTTGTCTTATTGGATATATACCCAATTACAAAAATGTCATAATAAAGTTTAACATGGTAAAGAGAAGAAAGGCTAAAGATTGTTTGGTCATACTTCTCTGGGTCACAGGAGTGCACTTAGTTCTGCAGATTTGACATCACAGAGCTGCTCCAGATCCTGAAGGGGATCCCGACAATTATGACTTCATAGGTTGGCCCCCCTGAACAGTGGTTATTATGCTGATTCCTTGTTCAGTGAGAAGGAAGAAGGCAGGGAGGTGACGCCACTGAACTGATGTATTGATAATTCAGGTGTCACTGTAAATCGCATCACTGGCTGCAAAGAATTACAAATCTGTTGAAAGTGTTTGTGTTAAGCTTTTAGCTGTAATGTTTCATTTCTGGCTGCAATTTTCTTTGAAAGGGATTGACAACACTGGAAAAACCCTGAGCAAAGCAGACCTGAGGCAGCTGTACCTGCAGGAGAAATACTCTTGGAAGTGGAAGCAATTCCTGAGCAGGAAAGGGAAGAGGCCGACTCCTGTGGATCTTAAACTCGGACATAACAACTGGCTGAGACAGGTGAGCGCCCCATTCCTCCAGTATCTGTCCAGTATTGAGGTCTGCGTGCGATGGGATTTCTGTTCTGTACAGATCTCTGCAGCCATATGTACAGATTCAGGCTTTTCTTCTTACTATGCAGGTGTTGTTCACCCCGGCCACCCAGTCGGCAAGACAGGCCGCCTGCACCATCGTTGAGGCCCTGGCTACTTTCCCGAGCCGCAGACAACAAGTCCTGGATCTTCTTACCAGGTCAGTATGTCCCTGACTGTCAGCAAAAGCAATACAAAAGAAAAACTGTACTCACCTCTGTCTGCCACGCCCTCCCCATTCACCTCCCTGTCTGCCCCCCCCCCCCCATTCACCCCCTGTCTGCCCCCCCGTCCCCCCTCCCATTCACCCCTGCCCCCCCCCCCCCCATTCACCTTTGTCCCCCCCTCCCCATTCACCTTTGTCCCCCCCCTCCCCCATTTACTCCTGTCCTCCCTTAAACTCTGTTCCGATTTGCCACACTAGTTATAAATTCCTGCTTCACTTACAAAGGCCATTGTGGTTGTTTTTCTAGATGAATATACAGTATTTACGTACTAATTTAGAAATACAAACTGTGCACTCTTACCATTAAGAACCCCTTCCTTTACATACTTGGCAACATTGTGGTCCCAAGTACTGTGACACTGCTAAACCTGTCCATGGTCCTCTATTTGTCTGCGCACTTTCCAGATGGGCATACCCAAATCCACATTCAGTTTATATTTTAGTCTCGCCCAGACTCCGCATCCTAAATATGTGGGTAGGACCCACTCGTGGCCCTGACCCCTGCAAATTAAATGCCTTTTTAAGTTACGTATGTGCAGTAATTCAACTAAGGTTGATGCTGTGATCCCCAGATATGACTTACGACACATCGGCAGTATTATTTCGGCAAATCTGGGGCAGTTGGCATCTATACTGTGCCGAATATAACATTCTTTCCTCCATTTTAGTACTGGCATTCTAGAAAGAACAAAGGGACATGCACTGTGTATGGATTTGTCCAATCTTTATTTAAGAGATTACTTATTTACAGACCGGTGACAAGTTTATCATGTAAACCTTTTGTAGTTGTGTGTTTTTAAGCTGGAGAAGTGAGGACCGCTTTTATTTAGGTGTCTGTTGGTCTGCCTGTTGTGACTAGCTAAATTCCCCCTTTTCTAGTTCAGATTAGAGCGAGAAAAGAAATGGGGTGCTACAGGCAATGCGTTTTCATCTTCACTCCCCAACAGCTCCTGGAATTTGTCATTTCTGCCCGTTTGTGCCTATAGACAAGTTATAGTTCTCTTTTTCTGTCGTTTTTAGCTATTTGGACGAGCTGAGTGTGGCTGGCGAATGCGCAGCGGAGTATCTGGCCTTGTATCAGAAACTCATCAAGCCGGCTCATTGGAAGGTGTATCTTGCTGCACGGGGCGTCCTGCCTTATGTCGGAAATCTTATCACCAAGGTAATGGCAGTTGGGCAGTAAATCGTCTGTAGGTTTATTTTAAAGCTGAAAGTAGGTCTAAAGGCAGAAGGTTTTTTTTTCAACTCATCTCATCTCTTCATCCCCCCCCCCCCCCCGCTGAGTGCGCCCAATAGCAAGCCTCATGCTATGGGGGTACTCAAGCAGGCTCACTCCCGAGCTGCACTCTGCGTGCCCGTTCACACACAGAGCACGGCCCTGCCCTGCCTCCACTCTCTCCTTATTGGCTCACTGACTGTGATCGACAGCAGCAGGAGCTAGTGGCTCCTGCTGCTGTGTGAGCCAATGAGGCGAGAGAGAGAGACACCGGAGAGCCACTGCTCTCATGCACTTCGCTGGCTAGAGATGGGGTCAGGTAAGTCTAAGGAGGAGGGGGGTTAGCGCCCATAAAACCTTAAGCCTTTAGAGCCATTTAAGTACAGAGCCAGATTACAGGTATGAATAAGTAATACCAGTGTTCTTTGGTTACAGGAAATCGCTCGACTGTTAGCGCTGGAGGAGGCAACTCTCAGTACAGACTTGCAGCAGGGCTATGCCTTGAAAAGCCTCACAGGTAAGACCGTTCAGGCTTCATGTAATGTACCACTTTAAAATCTACAGATCTCCTCCTATCTTCTCCTTTTAAAACTCTTTACCACTGATATTTAATTGGGAAGTGCCTCCTTCCCACCAAAATCCCCTTTTTCTTGGTGTCACAGTAGGAGCCCCATAATTGATACCTTTGCTCGGTCATGTGCTATTCTCTCAATAAATCCTCTTTTCCGTATATTTTTTTATTTTTTTTCAGGCCTTTTATCCTCATTTGTGGAAGTTGAGTCCATTAAACGTCACTTCAAGAGTCGTCTGGTGGGAACGGTTCTGAACGGCTACCTGTGTCTGAGGAAACTGGTGGTGCAGAGGACCAAACTTATCGATGAGACGCAGGATATGTTGCTGGAGATGCTGGAAGACATGACAACAGGTGACATTCCGTCCATTCTCTGCATGGCGTCAGCCTTTTTGTAGATAATTATATAAACAAAAGTATAGCGCTGAGTATACCAAAATGGAACACCATTGATGTGGTGGGCCAAGGTATATCAAAACAAATGGTGAGTATAAGTGCTATGACACAAAGTAGTAGTATTCAAAACCTTGTGAGGATATGAAAAAAAAAAATGCAAAACAATAATAGTATATAGTACCTATAACAAGATAGAGTGCAAACACTGAACAAAAAAAAAAGTAGTATGAATGAACTTCATAGAAATTGTGTCCAATCAGATGGTTGCAATAAAGTCCTCAGTGACAAATGATGGGATGATGTAGGCAAGATGACGACTGTGTGGCACGTACAAAACGGGATGGACATTCATCTAATGCAGTGTTTCTCAATTCCAGTCCTCATGGCCCACTAACAGGTCATGTTTTCAGGCTTTCCATTATTTTGCACAGGTGATTTGATCAGTTTCACTGCCTTAGTAATTACCCCAGCTGTTTCATCTGAGGGAAATCCTGAAAACATGACCTGTTAGTGGGCCATGAGGACTGGAATTGAGAAACACTGATCTAATGGAAGGTTGTAGATAAATGCTTCTTGCCAGATAAGGTGGACCCACCTGTCATATGACAGTGGGTCAATCGGGCTTATGTTGGGTAAAAGCCAGATGCCCATCAGTAGTAACAACTCAGTAGACGGAGCCTGTAGAGAGATCACTCCAGAAGCAGACATTGGCTCCAGGTATGGCAACCAAATATCCAGAACTTGGGCAGGTCCTCCAAGCAGGTCAAGATTGGACCTCAATGGAGGGTCCGTGTAGGGGACCAGTGACAAATGGAACGTTGTCGCCTTAAAACCCCGAATGTTATACATGTGACAGTTGTGCAACGGTTGTCCATTATTAGTGAAAGCCAAAGTCGCACCTATCCAAAGTTGTGTCAAAGTTGCACTCCAAAGTAGCGCGACTTGGAGTTCTATATTTCTTTGTAGATCATTGCAGTGTGGTTGATTATTTGGTGTTTGATGGAGATATTGTTCCATATTGTCTTCTCTGCAGGCACCGAATCAGAAACCAAGGCTTTCATGGCCGTTTGTATTGAGACCGCCAAACGATACAGCCTTGACGATTACAGGACTCCCGTTTTTATATTTGAAAGACTGTGCAGCATCATTTACCCGGTGAGTGTTGGTGCAATCCTGGTTCACTTCTACTGGGTTATACAACATTGCAATGCAGTTTGCTGGGGAAATCAGTCCCACTGATCGGGGCTCTATTATACATCAATGGGGTAATGTTTGCCATTGTGGTGTTTTCTAATTTCAGGAGGAGAACGAAGTTACCGAGTTCTTTGTGACCCTGGAGAAAGATCCCCAGCAGGAAGACTTCTTGCAGGGCCGAATGCCAGGAAATCCCTACAGCAGCAATGAGCCGGGCATTGGACCACTAATGAGGGACATCAAGAATAAGATCTGCCAGGACTGTGACCTTGTGGCCCTATTGGAAGATGACAGTGGGATGGAGGTGAGTGTGGAATTCTAGTAGAGGCTACCTTCCCATATAGGGAAGGCTTGTGCTGTGTTGGCATACTATTGAATATGAGGTGCTATAAACTGGTCATTGTAAATGGTACTGGAATTATTTTTTTTACAAAGGCTAATATCTCCTAGAATTGTCTTCTAAAATAGACATTGTGCTGCGTTTTGCATCTCTCTATTGCAGTTGCTGGTGAATAACAAGATTATCAGTCTAGATCTTCCTGTAGCCGAGGTGTACAAGAAGGTGTGGTGCCCAACTAATGAGGTACAATTCATTATCCTGAGTTTACTTCTCATTACAACTGAATGTATTGTGACCTGTGTGAGTGATGCTTTGTTCCTCTGACCTGTTATCTTCTCCATCAGGGGGAACCTATGAGAATAATCTATCGAATGAGAGGACTTCTGGGTGATGCCACAGAGGAGTTCATTGAGTCTCTTGACTCCACTACAGGTATAACAGAACACAAGGGATCCCGGTGTATAGAATGCTGACACTGGAAAGGTTTTATGCCCCATTTTCTTCCCACCAACACCCTTTTTTATTGCTTTGGTCACATGACCTAACTGCTTTTTCTCTGGGGTGGGTCCTGAATGTTGCAGAGAACAGCACCCTTCTTCTCTCTGCATTCCTCTCCTGTGAGCCAAAGGTGGCTTGAAGACATACCTCCGAGGGGGAAGGGTATATGACTGCCTGGGCTCACAGGAGGTAGACTTGTGCTGGATCAGAGAGTGTTAAATTATGCAGGTTGAGTACTGCAGACAAAAGTTGCTTTTTTTTCCTCAATCCTACTGCAGGGCTATTCATTATGCAGTTGTATCTAGTTGCATTTAGGCTTTAAAGCTGATCTCCAGGAATTTAACTACTTTGTAAAAGCTGCAGGCATACCATGAATTGAGTCCAACGAGGTACCTGCTACTTTGTAGACGTCTCTATTCATTTATATCTGACAAGTTTATTGTTCTCCAGGAAGATCACTTCCTGAGCTCTGATGCTGCTCGATGTGATCTCAGCAGCTCCAAGAGCAGAGTTGCTGGAACTGCTATGCACATCCCTTCCCTCCCTCTGCCCTTTCACAGAAGCCTTTGTATTATGAGAACTCATTCACAAAAATACAAAAGCTTCTGTGAATGGGCAGCAGAGAGGTGGGGCGTGCATAGCTTCTCTTCTCTACCAGCCAGAGTGTGTCCTCTAGGAGTGAAATAAACCTGTTATATATAGGTTAGAAGTCCCAAAGGTGACCTGCACCTAATTGGACTTAAAATGTTTGTTAACCCCCAAAAAAAAAGGGGGGGAATCTGACACTTCCTGTATGCCCTCTTTAAACAGACCACGATAACCAGGGCTACTCCGTCCTGATCACCGTGGTCAAAGTGATCCCTCCATCATACGCTGCTCTGCTCTCCTCTCTCCCCCTCCCCTCACCCACTCCTTCCTGCTTGTCATCTCCCTCTCTGTCTCCGGCCTTTTCAATACACATTTTTGATCTACTGAAGTCTATGGAACCAGAAACCAGAGAAAACTCCCTGGCCCTTTCCATAAAATGCATAGATGTGAACTACATCCATAGGAAACCGTGTTAAATGGGCTGTAGTGCGTTTCTGCAAAACTGAAAACACACTAAAAAATGCATAGGTGTGAGCCATGCCTCAAGGTTAGTATATGGAGGGGTCTTAGTGGCACTTTTCAGTCACTAGCTGCAAGAAAGTGGAAATAATCCATTACTGGTCTAGGCCTGCTTTATTAGTTCTGCTTTGTCTGGGTGCACTAAATGTGATTTTTACAAAGCATTTCAATTTCCTGCCAGCAGACGAGGAGGAGGATGAAGAGGAAGTTTACAAAATGGCCGGAGTGATGGCGCAGTGCGGAGGACTGGAGTGCATGCTAAACCGCCTGGCTGGCATCAAGGACTTTAAACAGGGCCGCCACCTTCTGACTGTGAGTCTGATTTATATGTAAAGGGCGCTGCATGCTGGTAGCTTTTGAAGGCCTTGGACAGGTTCTCTTTCCGTACAGCTCCTCCTTGTGGTTTTCTCTGGTCACTGACATCTGTTGTGTGTTTTTCCAGGTTCTTCTAAAACTCTTCAGTTACTGTGTGAAGGTCAAAGTGAACCGGCAGCAGCTGGTGAAGCTGGAGATGAACACCTTGAATGTCATGTTAGGAACTCTCAATCTGGTAAGGTTCTTCCAGCGTTGTGATTTGGTATTTATCTGTAATTGTTGACTGCTGTGGCTGAGCCTTTTCTCTCTCTTTTCTTCAGGCCCTGGTGGCGGAGCAGGAGAGTAAGGACAGTGGAGGAGCTGCCGTGGCTGAACAAGTCTTGAGTATAATGGAGATTATACTGGATGAGTCCAATGCTGAGCCACTAAGTGAAGACAAGGTGAGACCACAGTCCTGCGACTCCAACATTTCCATAGTCCAAAACCTGCCTTATAGTCCTGAAGACAAAGCTGTTTAGACATCTCAAACAAAAACAAAAAAAACTCAATAAGATTTATCTCCATTTATGAAGCTTAAAGGGGTTGTAAAGGTAAATGTTTTTTCACCTTAATGCATTCTGTGCATTAAGGTGAAAAAACATCTCACAGTGCCGGCGCCCCCAGTCCCCCCTGTTTTACTTACCTGATCCCTCGAAAATCCCGCGCTCACCCCCGCCGTCCTCTTCGCCGCTCAGCCTGGCCGCTGATTGGCTGGAGTGCATGGATTGAAAGCAGCACAGCCATTGGCTCGCACTGCTGTCAATCACATCCAATGACGCGGCGCGCCGGGGGGCGGGGCCGTGTGATACAGCGAGCGGCTATAGCCGCCGGCTGTTTCACGGGAGCGCGCCTGCAGATGCTTCTCACCATGCGAGGGAGCTCGCAGGAACGCGAGAAGCATCTGTGGAAGGAAGCAGAGACAGCCGCCGAGGGACCCCAGAAGAGCAGTTTCGGGGCCACTCTGTGCAAAACGAGCTGCACAGTGGAGGTAAGTATAACAGGTTTGTTATTTTACAAAAATAAATTTTTTTACTTTACAATCCCTTTGAAGTAGTTGTAAACCCTTTTTGTTTACTTTTACTTATAGGTAAGCTTAGAATAAGGCTTACCTATAGGTTGTGGAAACCTCTCCTAAAACGTGCGCCGTCTAGTAGATATTTCACTTGTAGTGTGCCGATGTCCTCATTGGGGCATGCGCTGTGAAGAAAAGGACCACCGTGCCGTTTCTTCCACCAGCGCGTACCGTGACTGACTGCTCCTGCCCGCTTGCACGGGAGTGACGTCACGCAAATCCAGCCAGTCACAGAGCCATAGTCCGTAGCCCCGGAAGGAAGATGGGCGAAGATGGACAGCACGGGCTTTGTTTGCAGGTAAGTGTCGTATAATGGGCTAGTATGCAATGCTTACTAGCCCATTATGCTTTTCATTTGCAGGCCTTGCGGGGAGCAAAAGAGGAAGTAAAACCCATCAGGGTTCACTTCCTCTTTAAAAGAAAACTATGAGATTTGTGTTTATTTAAGAATCGTACTTACCTAGGTGGATGCAGCACCCCTGGCTGTAATGCTGAGAATAAATCAAATACCACCGATCGCTCAGTTCTCAGGGCTCCCAGTTACTGTTACCAGCTCTTTGCTCTGCCCCCCTCTCCCCCCCTGCGCTCACTGAAGCACTGGGCTGTGGAGGGGGCAGGAGCGGCTGGCTCAGGCTATTAGTGGCTCGCTAGGAGAGGCTGAACAGAGTGACGGTCCAGACAAGTGGGTGGATCCCAACCATATGGTTGTGATCTTTCCTAAACAAAAAAATTAAAAAATGCACGTGCTTTTTCAAAAATAAAACTGCAGAGGAAAAAAAGAAATGCGTATAAATGCACTACAACTGAACCAGAGGTATGGTAAAAAAATAAAAAATATTATTACGCTCAAGGCTTGCAAAGACAGCATAGATATGGGAAGTCTGACAGTGGCCACACACTTATCAATATGATCATCAAATTCCAATAAGCCCTGGTTCACACAGTGCGATTTCACAATCACATTATAAGTTGAACCCCATTTGCGGCAAAGGAACCGTTCAAATCGTTGCAACTCAAGTCGCAGCGGCTTTGAAAAAAGGCTCCTGCGCTACTTTTCTTCAATTTCATTGCAACTTGCATTGACTTCTGTTAATTGAAATCGCACTGATCGGAAGTTTTGAAATGGTGCAGAAGTAGCACAGGGCTTTAAACCAATTACATTGTTTTATTTTTTATTCAATTTGTGAGCTTTGTGTAAAACCTGTTATAGCCCCTAGGAGGCGATGTCCACCTGTGCTGTTTACAGTGAAGCCATTTGTCCCATCAGTACATATTCTGCTTTTTTTGAATGCGATACACAATCCAATCCTATGCTTTTGTCTTGTTCAGGGTAATTTGTTGCTCACTGGAGACAAGGATCAGCTGGTGATGCTTTTAGATCAGATAAACAGCACGTTCGTTCGATCAAACCCCAGCGTGCTGCAGGGTCTCCTGCGAATCATCCCCTACTTGTCCTTCGGTGAGATAGAGAAGATGCAGATCCTGGTGGAGCGATTCAAGCCGTTCTGCACCTTTGAGAAGTAGGTGGCGCTCCTACACAAAAGTACACACACAAAAAAAACTGGAGACTTTTGGTGGTCATGTGACTAGGCTTCATTGCATTACATTGTATGGGTAAGCCCTGGTTCACTCCGGTGTGCCTTTTTGAAATCGCATTACTTCAGCCTGATTTCAAAGCCGCACATCGGTGCGATTTTTTTGCACTGCCGACCTCATTGTGGCTTACAACTTCATTTAACAGAAGTCTATGTAAGTGGCAATGAAATTTGTAAAAAGTAGTGCATGACAAGTCGCACCAGTGTGTACAGGGAGTGCTAAGCGTCACTCCTGTCTTCTGTCCTAGGTATGATGATGAACACTGCGGTGATGACAAAGTCTTCCTGGACTGCTTCTGTAAAATCGCAGCCGGCATCAAGAACAACAGCAATGGGCATCAGCTGAAAGACCTCATCCTGCAGAAGGGCATCACACAGAACGCCCTGGACTACATGAAGAAGCACATCCCCAGCGCCCAGAAGTGAGTCAGCACCTGCGGGCGGTTTGTAAAAAGGCCAAAAATTTTGAAATGATGCAAGAGCTTAATTGGAGTGCCTGACAGTGTTGTTTTTTTTTTTTTTTTTACAATCCATTTCGTCTTTAACCCCTTCCCAACAAGTGTTTTTTATATGGGCTTTCCGGTCATGTGATTGGCTGTCACAGTGGTCACATGATCAGAAGCCAGTTTTTCTGGCTCACGATCATTGCTAAGTGACTAGAAGGTGATGGTGTAGGACCAGCCCTGGAGGGGGGGGGGAGGGGCATACAACTGAGCAAACTCCCAGAAGAACACGGCAATGAATACTATTATGTGGTGGCACAGCGCTAAAGCCCATAAATGTGCTGCCAAATATATGCGCACGCCCTGACGTTAATGCGTTAGAGCTGAAATCAGGCTGAGAGATGGAGCACCAGGTCTTGGGGGCCTTTTGTGGCACCCTATCGTCAGGAAAGAAAGTGAGGGCAAATCTTCCCAGTGGGGGGGGGATGCATGGCAATAAAATTATCGGAAACCCTATCTGACTGCTAGCAGCAACATACGTGGTGTTGGCTGCTAGCTGTCAAAGTGAGGACCTAGATTAACGTACCGCCAGCATGCAGGAGAATGTTAATCTACAGCTTGTGGCCTAAAGGGGTTCAGCGTGCAGTTTTGCTTGGAGAGAAATAGTTGGCAGGGGACTTTCTCTAATGCGTCGCCTGTCTGATCCTGACAGTTTTTGCCCTCCCCTCTGTAAACTGACCACAGTGTATCATGGCTGCTGAGCCCTGACTACGTACAGTCCATTCATGAGTTTCTTTTCCTTGCAGTCTGGATGCCGATATTTGGAAGAAATTCCTCTCTCGTCCGGCTCTTCCCTTTATTTTGCGGCTACTCCGAGGATTGGCCACCCAGCACCCTCCCACACAGGTAAGTTTCCTGTATGGCCAAATGACGCCGGTCTCTTCCGCCAGTGTGATCTCACCACCAGTATTGGCTCGTTATTTATGTCCGCAGGTAGCATAACCAGACTCCAGCTTTACCCGACGTATGTTGCAGTAGTTTTCATCTATTGTGTTGCTTCGCAGGCGCTTATCGGCACGGATTCTATCACCAACCTCCACAAGCTGGAGCAAGTGTCCAGCGATGAAGGGATTGGGACCCTGGCTGAGAACTTGCTGGAGGCGCTTAGAGAACACCCAGATGTCAATAAGAAGATTGACGCTGCGCGGAAAGAGACTCGCGCCGAGAAGAAACGCATGGCCATGGCGATGAGACAGAAAGCGTTGGGGACTCTTGGAATGACGGTGGGTGTCCTAAGGCGCCAATTCAATAAAATCCTCTTTTAACCACTCTGACCACCCTATAGCAATTCTACTGCTACAGGGCATTAGCTGTGTGCAGGATCATTATATATAATCCTGCCCTTCCGCCTGCAGGGGGCGTGCCTCTTCTGCTGTGATAATTCACAGCAAAAGCCGATCTGCGGAACCCAGGCACTCGATGTCTTCCCGGCAGCTGCGAACGCCGGTAAAACACAGAACTGAGATATGTAAACAAAGGCATAGCCCTGTTCTGACATGGGGTAATGGATCAATCCTGTGTGTCTGAAAAGCAGGGACTAGAATCAATCTCTTCCCTTAGTGAAAGCAGTACACACACACACACACACACACACACACACACACACACACACACACACACACACACACACACACTGGCTAGGCACACATTTAACCCTTTGCCCTAGATATATAACTACTTCCCAGACAGTGTCAGTACAGTGACAGTGTAAATTTTTAGCACTGGTTCTCAAGTGTCAATTGTCAGTGTCTGATTGTTTGCCGCAATTTTGCAGTCTCGCTGTAAGACGCTGATCGCCGCCATTACTAGTATAAATAAATAAAAATTCCATAAAGCTATGCCATAGTTGTAACATTCACATAAATCAGGGATCTGCAATTGGTGGGCCTCCAGCTGTTGCAAAACTACAAGTCCCATCATGCCTCTGGGTGTCATGCTTGTGGCTGTCAGTCTTGCTATGCCTCATGGGACTTGTAGTTCTGCAACAGCTGGAGGTCCGCTAATTGCAGATCCCTGACATAAACCAATCAATATATGCTTACAGGGATTTTTTTTTTATTTTTTTTTACCAAAACCATAGCAGAATACATATTTGACATATTTAATTTTTTTTTTTTTTTCCTTGGATATGTTTTTTATAGCAGAAAGTAAAAAAAAAGTTTTTTGTGTGTTTTTTTTTTTTTTATTTATTTTTTTAACACACAAAAATCCACAGAGGTGATCAAATACCACCAAAATAAAGCTCTATTTGTGACAAGAAAAACTATATGAATTATATTTGAGTACAGGGTTGCACGACCGCACAATTAAAGTAACGCAGTGTCGAATCACAAAAAATGGCCTGGTCATGAAAAGGGGGGGGGGGGTGTAAAATTTTTGGAGGTCGTGGTTAATCGGACTGAACAACCTAAATGTAAAAGTAGATGTCTGAAAACCTGTCTAGTATTTTTGTTCTGTGCTGAGTTGGGTTTCTTGATGTCTGTTCTGATCTTTTATCCTCGTATCTTCCAGACCAATGAGAAGGGTCAGGTGGTCACAAAGACGGCTCTGTTGAAGCAGATGGAGGAACTGATCGAGGAACCGGGGCTGACTTGCTGTATCTGCAGAGAGGGCTACAAGTTCCAGGTACAGGGCTGTACTATGGATGGGGGGGGGGGGTACAGGTCTATCCAAAGGGGTATTTTATTATGGGAATCTTCATCCCCCCTTTTTTATTTTTATTTATTTTGCATTTTCCAGCCTACCAAAGTGCTCGGCATCTACACTTTCACGAAGCGCGTCTCCCTGGAGGAGGCCGAGAACAAACCGAGAAAGCAGCAGGGCTACAGCACGGTGTCTCACTTCAACATTGTGCACTATGACTGCCATCTTGCCGCTGTCAGGTAATCTTATTTAACCCTTTCACGTTAGAATGGGGAATAGGCCACTCTCTACACAAGTGAAATCTGTGGGGGTGTTTTTTTTTTTTTTTCTTTTCTCTGCCATGAGTTTTTATACACGTCTTCTCATTCACACCGTAAGTGTACCTGTTCAAGTTCACCTTGCAGATTTTTCTGTAAAGGTGAACTTACGCTTTAAGGTAGATCTCTGCAAGGACACAAAGAAAACAATTGTTTTTCTCAGATTTTTTTTTTTTTTTTTTTCTTTTGTGTGTCCTTGCAGAGACAGGAAAAACTTGCGTCTCTGCACAAGATGTGAACAAGTCCTTATTTGCTCTTTTTTTGGTCTGCCTGGTTCGCACCATGTGCAGAGATGTTCACAATCTTTTGAAGATTAGAAGTGTAGAAGCTGTCGGATCAATATTCTGATTCTCTATTTACACTACCACCATACTTTTTGGATGACAGTTGTCTGAAATAAGACACAGCCTCAGTTCTGGCACCAAAATGATTCTTAAGGCTGGGTTCACACCACAGCGATGCGGAAACGCCGCAAATTTGCGGCGTTTTCCCGCATCGCATTACTCCCGCCGGCAGTTCACACTGCCCTATGCGAACGGCTGGGAGTGTCAATGATATGTTAATGACACCCCCAGATCCGTCCGCATATCGCAGTGCGATCTGCCGACTCGCACAGGAATCGGATCGCATGGTGTGAACCCCCATGCGATCCGATTCTGTTGCGGACCAAAAAAAGGGTCCCGTGCGAGTTTGCTGCGGGAGCGATGCGAATTCAGCCATACTATCTGTATACTATCTGTATGGCTGAACTCGCATCGCTACGGAGATCGGATGTGATTTGCACTGCAGTGCGGGTGCGAATCACATCCGGATCTCCCCCCGCAGCAGTGTGAACCCAGCCTAAAGTGACATTTAAAGGCGTTTTTTTTTTCTTTTTTTAAAATTGATATCATAACAAACATGTTCTACTTGCCTGCTTACCGATATCCTCCTCTTCTCGGGTACCCTGCCGCCTCCTCTACTCGGGTTCCCCACCAGCGCTCCAGGCCCCTCCGTCCGGCCTAGTACCCCCATAGCAAGCAGTTTGCTATGGGGGGGACACCTGAGCAGGCTCTCTCCTGAGCTGCTGCTCTGTGTGTCCATTCATACACCAGGAGTGTCTCAGCCCCTGCCCCCGCTCTCTCCTCATTGGCTGATTGACTGTTGTTATAGTGGGTGCCAAAGGCTTCCATTTAAAATCTCAGACAATAAGGGAGAGACCTGGGAGAGCCAAAGCTGGATCTCAGATGGGGCTCAGGCAAAGAAGGGGGGGGGGGGGGGGGAGAGCTGCACACAGGTTTCTTAGATTAATGTATAGAATGTATGAAGGTAAAAAAAGTGAGCCTTTACAATCGCTTTAAAGTGGGAGTAAACTCTCATCTCTGACTTATAGGTAAGCCTATAACCCTATGGGTCATATAAATGTCTCCTAAACCTGCACCCTTTAGGGTATATTTACTGTATACTCAGCCAGTGACATCAGTGCTCTGAAGGATCGGCCACCTGGGCCAATAAACTGCAGCTCCTGCGTGCATGCGCGGTGGTGAAGTCATCAAGGCCCTGGTCGGTCACACAGCCGCAGTCCGCAAACACGGAAGGAAGTCGGATGAAGATGGGAGTGGCTGCAGCTCTGACATCTCAGCCCTGGAAGGGCTTCGTTTTAAGACACAAGTTTAAAATAATGTGCTAGTACTCGATGCAGGGTACCAAAAAAAAAAAGTCCAGCGGTTTCTCCACCGTTTGTTCTGTTAAGTGTCTTGACCTTTTTAACAAAAAATGTTGCATATTTTGATTAAAATGGAGGGGGGGCGGTTTACTAAAACGGGAGCACTCAGAATCTGGTGCGGCTGTGCACGGTAGCCAATCCTCTTCTACCTTCTGGAAGCACCAGATTTTGCACCATGTATTTTTGGTAAATAGTATTTCATTGTGGGGGTTGTCTCCTAAGGCCGGGTGAATTGGTCAGTTTTGGGGATTACGCTTTTCATATTTTATGGCTAATTGTTCATTTATTGTTTATTTTATTTTAATTTTTTGCACACAGGTTAGCCCGTGGACGGGAAGAATGGGAGAGTGCGGC
Source organism: Lithobates pipiens (assembly GCF_037356315.1). Classification (NCBI taxonomy): domain Eukaryota; kingdom Metazoa; phylum Chordata; class Amphibia; order Anura; family Ranidae; genus Lithobates; species Lithobates pipiens. The sequence continues at coordinate 3,270,510 of NW_027507788.1, forward strand.
TCTACAAAACGCCAACACGAAGTGTAACGGCCTGCTTCCTGTGTGGGGGCCGCATGTTCCAGAATCTGCGTTTGCAACCTGCTTGGCCAGGTAGGCTGTGTGCATTTTTCGTCCTGTCGTCATGTACTGGTCATATTAGTGGGTCGTTTTGTGCGCTAAAGTATGTGGATGATTTCTGTAGGCACAACACCTACCTGCAGGAGTGTACCGGCCAACGGGAACCTACCTACCAACTCAACATCCACGACCTTAAGCTGCTATTCCTGCGTTTCGCTATGGAGCAATCATTCAGTGCAGACACTGGAGGAGGAGGGCGGGAGAGCAACATACACCTCATCCCATACATCATCCACACCGTGCTATATGTCCTCAACACGTATGTATCCCGCAGTCTAACAAATGTTGGGTTCTAACACACGGGGAAGTGTTACTAAACTCAAAACAGTAAAATCTGTCTGTATATATGTAGTAAAACATGCTTGTTATACTCCCTGTGGAACCTAAGGGGTTAATCCTCTGCATTGTGTAAAAAGGCTGTTTGATCCTGTCTTGTCTGATCCTCCCCTTCTCCCACTGTCCCCAGTCAATTTCCTGATTGTACGGAGCCTTGGGGGCACTCTAGCAGTACACAGTAAACTGAGCATGTGCAGGTTTTTTGTTTTTTGGGAGGGTGGAGGGGGAGAGAGAGGAGGGTGCATGTGATTAGTCTGGGCAGCTCTGATTGGCCCTGTGCCAGAGTCTGGGGCCTTGAAGCCTCATAGGACAGTCAGAACAGAATGAAAACTTTTCCTATAAGCTTTAACCAGACACTAATGGAAGTCAGAAAACTGCTATACACTGCTGATGAGAAAAGGTGTTTAGCAGTTTATAGTTACCAAAACTATTGCATTTCCATGTTCTGTGTACTGACATAGTGCCTGCAGGCTCCTGGAGAGAGCATATATAGTGAATGCAGAGTCCTGGGGAGACGAGATATAGTGAATGCAGAGTCCTGGGGAGACGAGATATAGTGAATGCAGAGTCCTGGGGAGACGAGATATAGTGAATGCAGAGTCCTGGGGAGACGAGATATAGTGAATGCAGAGTCCTGGGGAGACGAGATATAGTGAGTGCGGGCTCCTGGGGAGACGAGATATAGTGAGTGCGGGCTCCTGGGGAGACGAGATATAGTGAGTGCGGGCTCCTGGGGAGACGAGATATAGTGAGTGCGGGCTCCTGGGGAGACGAGATATAGTGAGTGCGGGCTCCTGGGGAGACGAGGTCTAGTGAGTGCGGGCTCCTGGGGAGACGAGGTCTAGTGAGTGCGGGCTCCTGGGGAGACGAGGTCTAGTGAGTGCGGGCTCCTGGGGAGACGAGGTCTAGTGAGTGCGGGCTCCTGGGGAGACGAGGTCTAGTGAGTGCGGGCTCCTGGGGAGACGAGGTCTAGTGAGTGCGGGCTCCTGGGGAGACTAGGTCTAGTGAGTGCGGGCTCCTGGGGAGACGAGATATAGTGAGTGCGGGCTCCTGGGGAGACGAGATATAGTGAGTGCGGGCTCCTGGGGAGACGAGGTCTAGTGAGTGCGGGCTCCTGGGGAGACGAGATATAGTGAGTGCGGGCTCCTGGGGAAGACGAGGTCTAGCGAGTGCGGGCTCCTGGGGAGACTAGGTCTAGCGAGTGCGGGCTCCTGGGGAGACGAGGTCTAGCGAGTGCGGGCTCCTGGGGAGACGAGGTCTAGCGAGTGCGGGCTCCTGGGGAGACGAGGTCTAGCGAGTGCGGGCTCCTGGGGAGACGAGGTCTAGCGAGTGCGGGCTCCTGGGGAGACGAGGTCTAGTGAGTGCGGGCTCCTGGGGAGACTAGGTCTAGCGAGTGCGGGCTCCTGGGGAGACTAGGTCTAGCGAGTGCGGGCTCCTGGGGAGACTAGGTCTAGCGAGTGCGGGCTCCTGGGGAGACTAGGTCTAGCGAGTGCGGGCTCCTGGGGAGACGAGGTCTAGCGAGTGCGGGCTCCTGGGGAGACGAGGTCTAGCGAGTGCGGGCTCCTGGGGAGACGAGGTCTAGCGAGTGCGGGCTCCTGGGGAGACGAGATATAGTGAGTGCGGGCTCCTGGGGAGACGAGATATAGTGAGTGCGGGCTCCTGGGGAGACGAGATATAGCGAGTGCGGGCTCCTGGGGAGACGAGGTCTAGCGAGTGCGGGCTCCTGGGGAGACGAGGTCTAGCGAGTGTGGGCTCCTGGGGAGACGAGGTCTAGCGAGTGTGGGCTCCTGGGGAGACGAGGTCTAGCGAGTGCGGGCTCCTGGGGAGACGAGGTCTAGCGAGTGTGGGCTCCTGGGGAGACGAGGTCTAGCGAGTGTGGGCTCCTGGGGAGACGAGGTCTAGCGAGTGTGGGCTCCTGGGGAGACGAGGTCTAGCGAGTGTGGGCTCCTGGGGAGACGAGGTCTAGCGAGTGTGGGCTCCTGGGGAGACGAGGTCTAGCGAGTGTGGGCTCCTGGGGAGACGAGGTCTAGCGAGTGTGGGCTCCTGGGGAGACGAGGTCTAGCGAGTGCGGGCTCCTGGGGAGACGAGGTCTAGCGAGTGCGGGCTCCTGGGGAGACGAGGTCTAGCGAGTGCGGGCTCCTGGGGAGACGAGGTCTAGCGAGTGCGGGCTCCTGGGGAGACGAGGTCTAGCGAGTGCGGGCTCCTGGGGAGACGAGGTCTAGCGAGTGCGGGCTCCTGGGGAGACGAGGTCTAGCGAGTGCGGGCTCCTGGGGAGACGAGGTCTAGCGAGTGCGGGCTCCTGGGGAGACTAGGTCTAGCGAGTGCGGGCTCCTGGGTTTAGTAACACTTTAAGGGGTGTACCAGGTGCATACAGATTTGGGGAGCATGTAATTTACTCCCCTTCTTTACAGAGGACAGTGCTTGGTAATTGGCCAATCAGAGCCAGTGAGAAACTCCTTAGCCCTATGTATGCATAAAGTCCTGACTTGGGTCTCCCAGGGATGGGAAGAGCAGGGAGGGCGGCTGGAAGCTGTTGCCGTGGTTTGCACCATTTTTTTTTTTTTTTTAGATGTTAACTGCTCTGGTCTTTTGCTGTATCCTTCCTTCCAGAACCCGCGCCATATCCAGAGAGGAGAAGAATGTTCAGAGTTTTCTGGAACAGCCTAAAGAGAAGTGGGTGGAAAGTGCCTTCGAGGTGGATGGGCCCCATTATTTCACTGTGATGGCGTTACATCTTCTACCGACTGAGAAGTGGAAGACCATCCGCATCGATGTGCTGCGACGGCTGCTGGTGGTCAGTCACGCGAGAGCTGTGTCCTCGGGTGGAGCAAACAGGTACACCAACATGGAAGAAGGATTCCTGAGAGCTTTCTGCACTTGTTTGAACCGATCTCTGCTGCTGTAGATATTAGAGGTGGAAATCATGGGGGTGATCTGAGAGGCCAATTCACACCGTGTGGTGACTGCATGGTAAAACGTTTGTCACTGCAGGGACAACAATTGTTTCCTATGTGTCCCATCATTCACTACAACGCAGCCTAGCACTGAGATAACATGCAAACAATGCTGTGCTTTATCGCAGCCCACCCCTCATTGCAGTGATTGAAGTGATACATTTTGCACACTTCAAATAAAGCTTGTAAAAAATAAAATAATAAAAAATAAATAAAAAGCGGTGCACTGAATTATGTACCCTAGCTAGATGGGAACACAGAGCGGCTGAATCGCTTCATTTGCTATTCGAATTAACACTATTGCAGTGTGAATTGGTCTTCACTGGGGGGATTTCGCCTCCCTTCCTGTGCCTGTGTCCCCTGAACAAGAAGTTGGGTGAGCTGTTGTCACTGGGATAGGAATCCACAGGTGGCAAAAAAAAAAAACTCAGACTTTCTAACCCTGCCCCCGAAAATTTGTTTAGCAAAAACATAAAAACCCCTGTAGGGAATAAATACCACCAAAAGTTCTATTTGTGTGATAAATGATAAAAATATAATTTGGGTACAGTGTAGCACGACCGCGCAATTGTCATTCAAAGTGTGACAGCGCTGGAAAATTGGCCTGGGCAGGAAGGGGGGGTTTAAGTGCCCGGTAAGCAAGTGGTTAAAATGGCACGACACTGTTTCTGAGCAAAATAAAACGCCCCCCCCCCCCCCCAGCCACCTTGAGTAAGGGCAGATTCACATGGCAATTTACTTCCAGGAATCGATATGCCCTTAGCTCAGGCAGGTGGGTGTGCTTAGCTGAGAAAACTCCTCTCCTCTCCTCTCCTCTCCCCTCCCCTCCCCACCCCTCCCCTCCTGAAAACTCTTGTGATGTATGACATAATTTGCCCTAGGCGTGGAAACTAGTAGGTAACTAAAATGTTAAAAAAAAAAAAGTTTAAGCCCAGGTTCACACTGATCTCGCACAATTTCAAACCAGCAATGCAGTCTGACTTTGGGGGCGATCTGACAGACATCTGTGTGGGTTCATGCACAGATGTCTATTCAAATGCCCCCCCCCCCCACCCCAAAGTCGGCAAAAGTAGTACAGGAATTACTTTTGGGAATTGGACGGTGCTATTGCCGGCAATAGCTGCCGATTCGGCGTGTCAAATCGCATGCCAAATCAGCCTGATGGGGATGTGGGCTCCAAGTAAAAATATGATCTACTTTGCTATCTATTTACAAAATGCTAGCAGGATGAGGATTAGAAATAGTCAATGGTGAATGAGAGAGTAAAATTCCACTTTAAATTTGTTAGGTTTTTTTTTTTGTCCCTGTTGGAGATATGAGAACCCGTTTCCTGGCACCAACGTGGCAGCATACATGTGGTAGAACGCTGCCATGCATTTTCGCCAGGAAGTGAAAATTACGGGAAGTATTTGATACAATTTTTCCATTTTTGGGGAGGTATTTAGGCTACTGTTGGTGACCTCTTCATGTCTGTCGTGGTAAATCAATGGCTTCAGTTCTTTTGAGTCAATAACCGACCAGTTGCTGGACATGTGGAGAGAGAGTCTCGATGGTTGATAATAGGAATGTCACACACTGAGTGCAGAGATAAAGATTTCAGGAATCCCAGGTGTGCGTAGTCGGTGGCGGTGCACATGGATCTTTGAGAACTTCAGGAAGGAGAGTGAGGAGGAGCCCCCGACGTAGTGACTGTTGGGTTGGCCCACTTGCTTCATTCTAAGGTTGGTATACAAACTTCAGCCTGGAAAACGAAATGTATACCATTGATTGGAGATGAAGAGACATGGCCAATCCAAAGTTCAGCTTTATTGCCCCCACAACAGATTTTTGGTTCTTTGGACCACTTGCTCAGGTTATGGCTTGTTATCCTGAGGAGGGAGCCAGAGGCCTCACATAGCAGCCAATCGGATGCAGAACCAGGTAAAGCAGATGTCTGGCTCCTCAGAGTTTTTGTTCAACTTTTTTTGCTTTTTACATTTTTGTTATACACTTTAAAAATAGACAAGGCAGGTTTGTATCGGACCCTCTGGGTTTACATCCTGTAGCAGCGGAGGGTTGGTGTTCTTCTGGAGGACTCCTTTGTGTTTTGTCATTGAGGATCCCTCGAGGCGTTGGCATAGGCTGGATGCTCAGACTGCCGGTGACTTCACAAAGGTGTCTCTGGACTTCGCAGCATCTCCCTCGGGCCTCTCGTGTCGCCCCGTCATTTTTCTGGTGACTTGGTAAACTGTCCCCCCCCCCCCCCCCCCCCCCGGAGACGCGGCGATAAATCATTAAGAAAAACATGCGGTTCTTCCTGTCCCCGGAGCCCCTCCCACCCGACTGACATTCCAGCGCTGGGCGAGTCTGCCTGTCTGTCTTTTGTTAGGTGTGTAATGAAGGCAGATGCTCTCGATACCTCCTTGTATTGTTTCCTTCTTTAAACAATGATTAATAATCTTTAATTACTTTTCTCTGTACTTAGTTTTGCATAAATTGAAGTTCCCAAAAAAAAAAATTTTGAAAAGACGTTCATTACAGTAATTGCGATTTATTAAGGCGCCGTTCTGGAGTGTGATTGATTGGCTTGATTACAAAATAAATTTGCATCTTTTTAAATGTTGACTTTCTGCAACTTGTAACCCTAAAAATAAAACCCAAAAAATAAACCCCAAATATATAATATTTTTTTTTAGAGATACACCGATATATCGGCCGCCGAAAATTATCGGTTGAAAATAGGGTTTTTGGCCATAGGGGAAAAAAAAGGTTATTATTATTATTATTCACAATTTATATAGCGCCAACAGTTTACGCAGCGCTTTACAATGTATGGGGGGGAGGGGGGGAACAACACAATTACAGTACAGTTCAATACAACAGGTACAGGATAATGGCCACTGAAAAAACGCATATGCGTTTCTTGCCGCATTTTACAGTTCTTTTTTCATAGGTAATTTTGATAATTTTTGGCGGCCGATGTATCTGCGTATTTTTTTAAAAACAAATTAGCATAAGCAGCGTTACAATTGTGACTCAAAAACTGCATCAAAAATGCAACATGGGTGCATTTTTGTTGCAGTTGTCAATGGGGAGGTGCGTTTTGGTGTGGTGGTTTTATTTTTATTAATTTTTTTTAAGGGCAAGTCCACCTTTACATAAAAAGGTGAACTTGCACGCAACTAAGCCACGCCCCCCCCCCCCTGACATGCAGAGCAGCGATCTTCCATTATGACCGCCAGTATAGCCGCCTCAGGAGTCCGGGGCTTAGAAATCCCCACAGCTGAATTTCCAAAACATTCCACATCTGGAAGGACGTTTCGGATTATTCTAATTGGTCGGCCGACCAATCAGAACCTGTGTAGCTTGTCCTGTCCGCGGGGAAGAAGAGGCGTGTATGCCGAAGGGGTTTCTAAGCCCCGGACCTTTGAAGCGGCTCTACTGGGGCTAAGAACGGGGGAACGCTCAGCGGGACTGGGGGGGGGGGGGGGTTATTTTATCTATGTATGTAGCAGTTTGCCTGTAGTTCATGCCTAACCCCTAATGTCCGGCTTTCAGTGATTTACTAAACTGTCTACTTGGCATAAAAAATGTAAATGAACTGAGACCCGGAAGATACTTGATGTGTCTAGCCTGTAGGATGAGATGGTGTTGGTCACGGCATGTCAGTGTGGACCTGTTCCACTAAATAAAGCGCCAAGTTCTCACCCAATTATTTTTTATTCCCCCCCCCCCCCCCCCACATAGGTTGACTGATAAAGCAATGAAGGATTACTCCGTCTACCGCTCCAGCCTCTTGTTCTGGGCATTGGTCGATCTCATTTACAACATGTTCAAGGTAAGTCTTCCATTCAGATCCTTTCTTCTTCAAAGATGAGAAGCCTGCAGGTCTAAATGATGATGAAGGATTTTCACACCTGTAGGTTTAAAAACCTCGGAATCCTCCGCGTTGCAAATGTTGTGACTTTTTATTTTATTTTTTGCATTGCAGAAAGTACCCATCAGTAACACAGAGGGAGGCTGGTCCTATTCCCTGGCAGATTACATTCGACTCAATGACATGCCCATCTACGAAGCTGCAGACAAAGCCCTGAAAACCTTCCAGGAAGAGTTCATGCCTGTAGAGTCCTTTTCTGAGTTCATCGATGTGGCTGGTGAGCATCTGTCATCATGGACCATCATTTGTTGGGGTATAGAGCAGGGAGGGGTCTCCAAACTTTCTAAGCAAAGGGCCAGTTTACTGTCCTTCAAGCTTTAGGGGGCCGGACTGTGGAGAGTGGGTGTAGAAAGTGCCCTGTCATCAGTGCCCTATCATTGATTATACTAAGAGGAATAGTGCCCCATTATTGGTTTTAACAGGAGGAATAGTGCCTCGATGGTGTCAGTTGGAGGAATAGTGTCCCATCATTGGTGTCAGTGGGAAGGAATAGTGCCCCATCGTTTGTGTCAGTGGGAGGAATAGTGCCCCGTCATTGGTTTTAATAGGAGGAATAATGCCTTGATGGCTCTGGGATTTTCTGTTCTGGTGGTTGGTCAGTAGGAATTTGTAGGGGCAGGAATTGGCAGCAAGCTCTGGGACTTGGTGGAAACGTTAGTTTGCCAATCAGAATGCTCTGGCATTCAGCCACTAGAGCAGTGGTCTCCAAACTGTGGCCCTGTGCTTGCTTTTATCTGGCCCTTGGGGCACTGTTTTATTCACTGACCCCAATAAAGGGCGCACTTCCTACCAATGACACCAACAATGGGGCCCTATACCTCCCGATGAACCAAAAATGGGGTCCTACCAATAATGGGGCCCTATTCCTCCCAATGACACCACAAATGGGGGGGCCCTATTCCTCCCAATGACACCACGAATGGGGGGCCCTGTTCCTCCCAGTGACTCCACGAATGGGGGGGCCCTGTTCCTCCCAGTGACGCCAAGGGATGGGGCCCTGTTCCTCCCAGTGACGCCAAGGGATGGGGCCCTGTTCCTCCCAGTGACGCCAAGGGATGGGGCCCTGTTCCTCCCAGTGACGCCAAGGGATGGGGCCCTGTTCCTCCCAGTGACGCCAAGGGATGGGGCCCTGTTCCTCCCAGTGACGCCAAGGGATGGGGCCCTGTTCCTCCCAGTGACGCCAAGGGATGGGGGGCCCTGTTCCTCCCAGTGACGCCAAGGGATGGGGGGCCCTGTTCCTCCCAGTGACGCCAAGGGATGGGGGGCCCTGTTCCTCCCAGTGACGCCAAGGGATGGGGGGCCCTGTTCCTCCCAGTGACGCCAAGGGATGGGGGGCCCTGTTCCTCCCAGTGACGCCAAGGGATGGGGGGCCCTGTTCCTCCCAGTGACGCCAAGGGATGGGGGGCCCTGTTCCTCCCAGTGACGCCAAGGGATGGGGGGCCCTGTTCCTCCCAGTGACGCCAAGGGATGGGGGGCCCTGTTCCTCCCAGTGACGCCACGAATGGGGGGCCATGTTCCGCCCAGTGACGCCACGAATGGGGGGTCCTGTTCCGCCCAGTGACGCCACGAATGGGGGGCCCTGTTCCGCCCAGTGACGCCACGAATGGGGGGCCCTGTTCCGCCCAGTGACGCCACGAATGGGGGGCCCTGTTCCGCCCAGTGACGCCACGAATGGGGGGCCCTGTTCCGCCCAGTGACGCCACGAATGGGGGGCCCTGTTCCTCCCACTGACGCCACGAATGGGGGGCCCTGTTCCTCCCACTGACGCCACGAATGGGGGGCCCTGTTCCTCCCACTGACGCCACGAATGGGGGGCCCTGTTCCTCCCACTGACGCCACGAATGGGGGGCCCTGTTCCTCCCACTGACGCCACGAATGGGGGGCCCTGTTCCTCCCACTGACGCCACGAATGGGGGGCCCTGTTCCTCCCACTGACGCCACGAATGGGGGGCCCTGTTCCTCCCACTGACGCCACGAATGGGGGGCCCTGTTCCTCCCACTGACGCCACGAATGGGGGGCCCTGTTCCTCCCACTGACGCCACGAATGGGGGGCCCTGTTCCTCCCACTGACGCCACGAATGGGGGGCCCTGTTCCTCCCACTGACGCCACGAATGGGGGGCCCTGTTCCTCCCACTGACGCCACGAATGGGGGGCCCTGTTCCTCCCACTGACGCCACGAATGGGGGGCCCTGTTCCTCCCACTGACGCCACGAATGGGGGGCCCTGTTCCAGTGATACTAGGACATTTTGTACCCCCAATGGTTACAGTGGAGCCCTTTGTTTAGAAAGTCTGGGGGCCCCTATGTTAGATTCTGAGACTAAACAGAATTATCCAGCTGCACCTGTAGATTCACCTTCCTCCAAGTCCATCCTCGTTACACCATCGTCCCCGTAATTCATATTACTGCCCCTTTCATGCTGAATCCTGTCACTCAATGGGACATTACAAGAAAACGTTTGGCCCATCGTTGCGTGTTTCACGGTTGCGGTCGGCCCCGTTGCCGCCAGGTTGTTCCCGCCAGCTTTCATCTCTCTTTCTCTTGCAGGTCTTTTACCGGAGATCAGTGACCCCGACGGCTTCTTCAAGGATATTCTGAACTCGATTCCCTGAGCTCGTGGTGGAGCCCCCTGCTGCTTTTAGTCGGTGGATGTCTTTCTTCTCCTCCCCTGGGTGTTGCCGTGTTTTTTTTTTTTTTGTTTTGTTTTTTTGTGTGCGCTTGTAGGGGGAGGAGGGGAGAGGACCTACATTCGGAATCCCTGAAATCTCCTCTTCAGTGAACAAACTCTTTTATCTTAAGTTTTGCAGACGGCAGCGTCGGGTGGTCGAGGTTTTGGCGCCCGTTGCCTCGTGTGTTTTTAGTGTGCATGAATTTTCAAGTTGTGTGGAAACGGACAGCAAGAAACCAAAACTTTACTGCGAGGCCGACCTGCCGGAGGAAGAGCAAACATCCCTCCACCCCCCCTCCCCCCCCACCACCAACTGCATGATGTGTCCAGCCCACCAAAGACAGAGATATGTGTGCATTCTGTAGACGTCTCCTGTGACATGCTGGCAGCCAGCAGAGGGCGCCGGTGAGGTGTCATTTCTGCGGCTACCAGTCATGTGACCCCGGAGCACCCAATCACTTTTTAGATGTTTAGTGACAATCTCGTTATGGCGCTGTGCGGAATCGGTGACCGCGGCACGTGGCGATTTCAGCACCTTCGCGTCCGTTCGTGCCGCCGTCCTCCCTCACTGGTGAAAGGTTCCTCCGCCGTGGGCTGTACTGGCAGCCAGTAACATGTAACCAGCCGTTGTTCTCACTTCACATAAAATGTAATAAAAGCTTTCATTTCTCATCCCGACTCCTCCGAGAGATGTGATTGGAGATAAGTGATTGATGCCGCTTAGAGCGGAAAGGTCTCTGCTCTTTATCATCTTCCATCATTTCATTAGGCAGATTGTCGGATTCGCCAGCAATCAGGAATGTACCAACAGCCGCGTCCGAGGAAAGGACCGCCGGCGCTTCCCAGCCGCTGGATTCCAATGGTCTACTTCCCAGCGGACACGGCCCAGCTTGGAATTGAATTGGCTGTTGCCGGGTAACACAGGCAGCTGTTGCCTCATTCAGTCGTGTCTGAAGCAAGTTGGTCTGTGAACGCAATTCAGCTGCCCCATCAGCCAATAGGAAATAGGAGGGCTTTTTGGTGGAGCTCTAACCGCTTAAGGACCGCCCTATAGCTGATGTTACTGCTACAGGGTGGCCGTATCCATCTATCTAATATCTATTGATCTATCTCGATATAGAGATGAGATATATATATATATATATATATATAGTCACACCTATACACCCAGAATACCTCGGATTGCGAGTAACACAGTTGACGAGTGTTTTTCGCAATACAAGCTGCTATTATTTTAATTTTGACTCGGTTTGCGAGTGTTGTCCCACAAAATGGTCAGGATTCAAGCCTCCTGTGGTGTGGAGTACCACATTTGGCCAGAGGTGCGGGGGGGGCGGTGATGGCCACTTGGAAACACTCAAATACTGGAAACACACATTTAACCCGGTGATCATACTAGATCAGGGTTTTTTTTTTTTACACTTTACTGTTAGTGATGAATGTTTTCAGCTGTCATGAACAGCTGTGATTTACTGTTGTGTGCTGTGATTGGCCCACAGCTACCACATGGAACCTGGACCATTCACAGCACCCCGTACTATGTGATAGCTGTTGGCCAATCACGGTACCCTGTACCATGTGATAGCTGTTGGCCAATCACGGTACCCTGTACCATGTGATAGCTGTTGGCCAATCACGGTACCCTGTACCATGTGATAGCTGTTGGCCAATCACGGTACCCTGTACCATGTGATAGCTGTTGGCCAATCACGGTACCCTGTACCATGTGATAGCTGTTGGCCAATCACGGTACCCTGTACCATGTGATAGCTGTTGGCCAATCACGGTACCCTGTACCATGTGATAGCTGTTGGCCAATCACGGTACCTCGTACCATGTGAAAGCTGTTGGCCAATCACGGTACCCTCGTACCATGTGATAGCTGTTGGCCAATCACGGTACCCTCGTACCATGTGATAGCTGTTGGCCAATCACGGTACCCTCGTACCATGTGATAGCTGTTGGCCAATCACGGTACCTCGTACCATGTGATAGCTGTTGGCCAATCACGGTACCCTCGTACCATGTGATAGCTGTTGGCCAATCACGGTACCCTCGTACCATGTGATAGCTGTTGGCCAATCACGGTACCCTCGTACCATGTGATAGCTGTTGGCCAATCACGGTACCCTCGTACCATGTGATAGCTGTTGGCCAATCACGGTACCCTCGTACCATGTGATAGCTGTTGGCCAATCACGGTACCCTCGTACCATGTGATAGCTGTTGGCCAATCACGGTACCCTCGTACCATGTGATAGCTGTTGGCCAATCACAGCATCACTATAGAAATGACAGCCACATGCCCCTAACCCGGCAGAGGCTGGGGATGATGTACGTGGTTCAGCCTGCTTGTGTTGTCCTGCCACTAAATGTACCGTGGCCGGGCGGCAAGTGGTTAATATCACATATTATATATGTTGACAATCTACCAAACACTCCACTGCTGGGGCAGTGTGCTGGAACGCATCCAAGATGTACTAATCAAAATACTCCCCAGGCCTGGGACAACCTGACGCGTTTTAGCAGATTCCCCCTTCAGGGGTACAGTGTGTATTATGGACTATGAAGCAAGGCCCTCTTTGCCTGTATGGAGACCACATGGTGACATAGACGAGGCACACGCATGTATTATATATGCTGCAGTTCTGGTGGCCTCGGTGAATACGGACATTCCTGGATTGGTCTGTAATCGGCAGAAGGTGGAAAGGTATTTTTGTATTGTGCGGGTAACGTGGCTGACTTGCTTCATAGTCCATAATACAAACTACACCCCTGAGGAAGGAACTTCTGAAACATGTCGGGTTCTTCCAACCCTGGGCAGTATTTTGATTACAGCTTCATCTTGTGATCCAAGGTTAGTGCATGGGGTACGGGGGTGGGGTGGGGGGGGGGTGTCCTTGGCTCAGGGTGGTGGAGTCCCATTTGAAGAATCCTGTTGGTTCCTGGGGGTGCAGAGTGGAGTGAAAGGAGGTGTCCCGGCTGTATTGTGGGCAAATAAAAGCTGCCTCAGCTCAAACCATTGAAGCCACGCCTCCAACGTGTTTCACCCCTAGGGGCTTAATCATTTGATTTTTTTTTAATGTAAAGTTTTAATCATATATTGTTTTTTATTGGAGGATATTGCCTTTAAAGTCCCACGGGAATGACACGCATTGAAGGACGCACAACCTTTTATTAAACTCCTTTTTCTTTCTGCTGTAGAGATTTCCCATGTCCTGATTAGAGAGGAGCTTCTGCACACGAAGGCTTCTCCCGATGTTTCTGTTTTGGTGTTTTTAATTAAGTTAATTGAAATAATTGTTGTTGGATGGCAGGTGTGTGCACATGGCGCCGATGGGGATGAGTGTTCTTGTCTGATCTTCAAAGCTGGGGGAGGCTGCGGGGCTCTTCCTGTGCCAGGATCAACCTCCACTTGTCAGGACGAGATGGTCCCGTGTATGTCTGGGGGATGTTTATATGTTCAGGAGCCAGAGCGTGCAATATGCGGGACGCCGTACACACTACTGCAAGGGGGTGGGATGGATCAAGAAAAGTGACTGCTCCAGGGGGGTGTAAAATTATGGTCTGTAGTAGAGGAGCGCCTCACTTTTCATTGAGCTGTAGTAGCTCCTCGCCTCTCATTACATGACCTGTAGGAGAGGAGCTGCTCATTTCTCATTCCATGACCTGTAGGAGAGGAGCACCTCTCTTCTCATTACATGACCTGTAGGCGAGGAGCAGCTCATTTCTCATTCCATGACCAGTAGTAGGAGAGGAGCGCCTCACTTCTCATTCCATGACCTGGAGTAGGAGAGGAGCGCCTCTCTTCTCATTCCATGACCTGGAGTAGGAGAGGAGCGCCTCTCTTCTCATTCCATGACCTGGAGTAGGAGAGGAGCGCCTCTCTTCTCATTCCATGACCTGGAGTAGGAGAGGAGCGCCTCTCTTCTCATTCCATGACCTGGAGTAGGAGAGGAGCGCCTCTCTTCTCATTCCATGACCTGGAGTAGGAGAGGAGCGCCTCTCTTCTCATTCCGTGACCTGGAGTAGGAGAGGAGCGCCTCTCTTCTCGTTCCGTGACCTGGAGTAGGAGAGGAGCGCCTCTCTTCTGGTTCCGTGACCTGGAGCGCCTCTCTTCTGGTTCCGTGACCTGGAGCGCCTCTCTTCTCGTTCCATGACCTGGAGTAGGAGAGGAGCGCCTCTCTTCTCGTTCCGTGACCTGGAGCGCCTCTCTTCTCGTTCCATGACCTGGAGTAGGAGAGGAGTGCCTCTCTTCTCGTTCCGTGACCTGGAGTGCCTCTCTTCTCGTTCCGTGACCTGGAGCGCCTCTCTTCTCGTTCCGTGACCTGGAGCGCCTCTCTTCTCGTTCCGTGACCTGGAGCGCCTCTCTTCTCGTTCCGTGACCTGGAGCGCCTCTCTTCTCGTTCCATGACCTGGAGTAGGAGAGGAGCGCCTCTCTTCTCGTTCCATGACCTGGAGCGCCTCTCTTCTCGTTCCATGACCTGGAGCGCCTCTCTTCTCGTTCCGTGACCTGGAGCGCCTCTCTTCTCGTTCCGTGACCTGGAGCGCCTCTCTTCTCGTTCCATGACCTGGAGTAGGAGAGGAGCGCCTCTCTTCTCGTTCCATGACCTGGAGCGCCTCTCTTCTCGTTCCATGACCTGGAGCGCCTCTCTTCTCGTTCCATGACCTGGAGCGCCTCTCTTCTCGTTCCATGACCTGGAGCGCCTCTCTTCTCGTTCCATGACCTGGAGCGCCTCTCTTCTCGTTCCATGACCTGGAGCGCCTCTCTTCTCGTTCCATGACCTGGAGCGCCTCTCTTCTCGTTCCATGACCTGGAGTAGGAGAGGAGCTTCTCGTTCCATGACCTGGAGTAGGAGAGGAGCTTCTCGTTCCATGGCCTGGAGTAGGAGAGGAGCTTCTCGTTCCATGGCCTGGAGTAGGAGAGGAGCTTCTCGTTCCATGGCCTGGAGTAGGAGAGGAGCTTCTCGTTCCATGGCCTGGAGTAGGAGAGGAGCTTCTCGTTCCATGGCCTGGAGTAGGAGAGGAGCTTCTCGTTCCATGACCTGGAGTAGGAGAGGAGCTTCTCGTTCCATGGCCTGGAGTAGGAGAGGAGCTTCTCGTTCCATGGCCTGGAGTAGGAGAGGAGCTTCTCGTTCCATGGCCTGGAGTAGGAGAGGAGCTTCTCGTTCCATGACCTGGAGAGCCTCTCTTCTCGTTCCATGACCTGGAGAGCCTCTCTTCTCGTTCCATGACCTGGAGAGCCTCTCTTCTCGTTCCATGACCTGGAGAGCCTCTCTTCTCGTTCCATGACCTGGAGAGCCTCTCTTCTCGTTCCATGACCTGGAGCGCCTCTCTTCTCGTTCCATGACCTGGAGCGCCTCTCTTCTCGTTCCATGACCTGGAGCGCCTCTCTTCTCGTTCCATGACCTGGAGCGCCTCTCTTCTCGTTCCATGACCTGGAGCGCCTCTCTTCTCGTTCCATGACCTGGAGCGCCTCTCTTCTCGTTCCATGACCTGGAGCGCCTCTCTTCTCGTTCCATGACCTGGAGCGCCTCTCTTCTCGTTCCATGACCTGGAGCGCCTCTCTTCTCGTTCCATGACCTGGAGTAGGAGAGGAGCTTCTCGTTCCATGGCCTGGAGTAGGAGAGGAGCTTCTCGTTCCATGGCCTGGAGTAGGAGAGGAGCTTCTCGTTCCATGGCCTGGAGTAGGAGAGGAGCTTCTCGTTCCATGGCCTGGAGTAGGAGAGGAGCTTCTCGTTCCATGGCCTGGAGTAGGAGAGGAGCTTCTCGTTCCATGGCCTGGAGTAGGAGAGGAGCTTCTCGTTCCATGACCTGGAGTAGGAGAGGAGCTTCTCGTTCCATGACCTGGAGTAGGAGAGGAGCTTCTCGTTCCATGGCCTGGAGTAGGAGAGGAGCTTCTCG
Organism: Lithobates pipiens; assembly: GCF_037356315.1. Classification (NCBI taxonomy): domain Eukaryota; kingdom Metazoa; phylum Chordata; class Amphibia; order Anura; family Ranidae; genus Lithobates; species Lithobates pipiens. The sequence goes on from NW_027507788.1 coordinate 3,286,406, forward strand.
TTCCATGGCCTGGAGTAGGAGAGGAGCTTCTCGTTCCATGACCTGGAGAGCCTCTCTTCTCGTTCCATGACCTGGAGAGCCTCTCTTCTCGTTCCATGACCTGGAGAGCCTCTCTTCTCGTTCCATGACCTGGAGAGCCTCTCTTCTCGTTCCATGACCTGGAGAGCCTCTCTTCTCGTTCCATGACCTGGAGAGCCTCTCTTCTCGTTCCATGACCTGGAGCGCCTCTCTTCTCGTTCCATGACCTGGAGCGCCTCTCTTCTCGTTCCATGACCTGGAGCGCCTCTCTTCTCGTTCCATGACCTGGAGCGCCTCTCTTCTCGTTCCATGACCTGGAGCGCCTCTCTTCTCGTTCCATGACCTGGAGCGCCTCTCTTCTCGTTCCATGACCTGGAGTAGGAGAGGAGCTTCTCGTTCCATGGCCTGGAGTAGGAGAGGAGCTTCTCGTTCCATGGCCTGGAGTAGGAGAGGAGCTTCTCGTTCCATGACCTGGAGAGCCTCTCTTCTCGTTCCATGACCTGGAGAGCCTCTCTTCTCGTTCCATGACCTGGAGAGCCTCTCTTCTCGTTCCATGACCTGGAGAGCCTCTCTTCTCGTTCCATGACCTGGAGAGCCTCTCTTCTCGTTCCATGACCTGGAGAGCCTCTCTTCTCGTTCCATGACCTGGAGAGCCTCTCTTCTCGTTCCATGACCTGGAGAGCCTCTCTTCTCGTTCCATGACCTGGAGAGCCTCTCTTCTCGTTCCATGACCTGGAGAGCCTCTCTTCTCGTTCCATGACCTGGAGCGCCTCTCTTCTCGTTCCATGACCTGGAGCGCCTCTCTTCTCGTTCCATGACCTGGAGCGCCTCTCTTCTCGTTCCATGACCTGGAGCGCCTCTCTTCTCGTTCCATGACCTGGAGCGCCTCTCTTCTCGTTCCATGACCTGGAGCGCCTCTCTTCTCGTTCCATGACCTGGAGCGCCTCTCTTCTCGTTCCATGACCTGGAGCGCCTCTCTTCTCGTTCCATGACCTGGAGTAGGAGAGGAGCTTCTCGTTCCATGGCCTGGAGTAGGAGAGGAGCTTCTCGTTCCATGGCCTGGAGTAGGAGAGGAGCTTCTCGTTCCATGGCCTGGAGTAGGAGAGGAGCTTCTCGTTCCATGGCCTGGAGTAGGAGAGGAGCTTCTCGTTCCATGGCCTGGAGTAGGAGAGGAGCTTCTCGTTCCATGACCTGGAGTAGGAGAGGAGCTTCTCGTTCCATGGCCTGGAGTAGGAGAGGAGCTTCTCGTTCCATGGCCTGGAGTAGGAGAGGAGCTTCTCGTTCCATGACCTGGAGAGCCTCTCTTCTCGTTCCATGACCTGGAGAGCCTCTCTTCTCGTTCCATGACCTGGAGAGCCTCTCTTCTCGTTCCATGACCTGGAGCGCCTCTCTTCTCGTTCCATGACCTGGAGCGCCTCTCTTCTCGTTCCATGGCCTGGAGTAGGAGAGGAGCTTCTCGTTCCATGGCCTGGAGTAGGGGAGGAGCTTCTCGTTCCATGGCCTGGAGTAGGAGAGGAGCTTCTCGTTCCATGGCCTGGAGTAGGAGAGGAGCTTCTCGTTCCATGGCCTGGCGTAGGAGAGGGAGCGCCTCTCTTCTCGTTCCATGACCTGGAGTAGGAGAAGGGAGCGCCTCTCTTCTCGTTCCATGGCCTGTAGGAGGAGAGGAGCTTCTCGTTCCATGGCCTGTAGGAGGAGAGGAGCTTCTCGTTCCATGGCCTGTAGGAGGAGTATGTAATGATACAGACAGTGGCAGATAGTTGGGGGGGGAACGGTCAGGCTTTGGACGTGCTCCGGGGGTGGTGGCAGATTGGAAAGGTGCTGTAGAGACATACCGGAATTTTCTCCGGCTCATGTAAATGGCGGTACCCGCGGGGAAGTGCGCCCCAATGATCCGCGCCTGGAAATGACAATTACACTAAGTATTGGATACAATATTTCTGTTTTCGTAGCCCCACCCGGGCGGCACACATGTGGCCGGGCGCTGCCATGGACTGGTGTTGGGAGATGAAAATTACAGTCAGTGTTTGAGACAATTTTGTTATTTCTGCATCTCCCTTAAAATTAAAAGTGCTCACTGCTGCCTCCTGGAGGCCAAGGGCAGCATAACAAGTACCAAATGTCCTCGGATTGGGCACCCGGACAGTAGACCGGACATCACTTGGAACTTTCCGTTCTCCCTGAGAGATCCACATCCCCAGCTTGGCTTCTCCCTCCTCCCCTCTGATCGTTACAAGTCCGCAGATCGATTCATTGCCATCACTTAGAGAAAAATAAAAAATAAAGGGGATGGATTGTATGGGGGAGGGGAAGGTGGGAGGAGTTCTGGGATTGAAGAGGAAATCCAGATCTGGAGGGTTATTATCACAATTACTGAACTCCACATGGAGATAGATTTCTCAATGTCCCTCCCTGGAGGAAAAAACGCGTTCTGCAGAGAAAATTACTTTTTATGAAACGTGTTAAATACCAACGACCTCCCCCCGAAGTGTCTTCACTGGAATCCCCCCCCCCCCCCCCCCCCGGGGCACACGGGGTAAATGCTCACACACTCACAAAGGCCTCTGCAAGGAGAGAAAACAATCCGGGTGTAAAACTTGTGATGTGAAGTTGGTGACGTGTCTTCTTCTCTATGCTGACATGTTGCAGCTTAGAAAGTGAATGTTGTGGTTTTGGCTTCTCATTCCAAATAAAAGGGGCTCCTTCCCTGCAAAACACATCAGAACTCCGCTTCCCAAATGTGTGTGACTGAGTGATGGTACAAACCTCTGCTTGCCTGTATGTAGCCCTTGAGGCACCATTCCTCCTCCTGACACCAATGATGGGGCACTATTCCCCCCGCTGACACCAATGATGGGGCACTATTCCTCCCACTGACACCAATGATGGGGCACCATTCCTCCCACTGACACCAATGATGGGGCACCATTCCTCCCACTGACACCAATGATGGGGCACCATTCCTCCCGCTGACACCAATGATGGGGCACCATTCCTCCCGCTGACACCAATGATGGGGCACCATTCCCCCCGCTGACACCAATGATGGGGCACCATTCCTCCCGCTGACACCAATGATGGGGCACTATTCCTCCCACTGACACCAATGATGGGGCACTATTCCTTCCACTGACACCAATGATGGGACACTATTCCTCCCACTGACACCAATGATGGGGCACTATTCCCCCCACTGACGCCAATGATGGGGCACTATTCCCCCCACTGACGCCAATGATGGGGCACTATTCCCCCCACTGACGCCAATGATGGGGCACTATTCCCCCCACTGACACCAATGATGGGGCACTATTCCTCCCACTGACACCAATGATGGGACACTATTCCTCCCACTGACACCAATGATGGGGCACTATTCCCCCCACTGACACCAATGATGGGGCACCATTCCTCCCACTGACACCAATGATGGGGCACTATTCCCCCCACTGACACCAATGATGGGGCACTATTCCTCTCACTGACACCAATGATGGGGCACTATTCCCCCCACTGACACCAATGATGGGGCACTATTTCTCCCACTGACACCAATGATGGGGCACTATTCCTCCCACTGACACCAATGATGGGCCACTATTCCTCCCCGCTGACACCAGTGATGGGGCACTATTCCCCCCACTGACACCAGTGATGGGGCACTATTCCTTCCACTGACACCAATGATGGGGCACTATTCCTCCTACTGACAGCAATGATGGGACACTATTCCTCCCACTGACAGCAATGATGGGACACTATTCCTCCCACTGACACCAATGATGGGGCACCATTCCTCCTACTGACACCAATGATGGGGCACTATTCCTCCCACTGACACCAATGATGGGGCACTATTCCTCCCACTGACACCAGTGATGGGGCACTATTCCTCCCACTGACACCAGTGATGGGGCACTATTCCTCCCACTGACACCAATGATGGGGCACTATTCCTCCCGCTGACACCAGTGATGGGGCACTATTCCTCCCACTGACACCAATGATGGGGCACTATTCCTCCCACTGACACCAGTGATGGGGCACTATTCCTCCCACTGACACCAATGATGGGGCACTATTCCTCCCGCTGACACCAGTGATGGGGCACTATTCCTCCCACTGACACCAATGATGGGGCACTATTCCTCCCACTGACACCAGTGATGGGGCACTATTCCTCCCACTGACACCAATGATGGGGCACTATTCCTCCCACTGACACCAGTGATGGGGCACTATTCCTCCCGCTGACACCAATGATGGGGCACTATTCCTCCCGCTGACACCAGTGATGGGGCACTATTCCTCCCGCTGACACCAATGATGGGGCACTATTCCTCCCGCTGACACCAATGATGGGGCACTATTCCTCCCGCTGACGCCAATGATGGGGCACTATTCCTCCCGCTGACGCCAATGATGGGGCACTATTCCTCCCGCTGACGCCAATGATGGGGCACTATTCCTCCCGCTGACGCCAATGATGGGGCACTATTCCTCCCGCTGACGCCAATGATGGGGCACTATTCCTCCCGCTGACGCCAATGATGGGGCACTATTCCTCCCGCTGACGCCAATGATGGGGCACTATTCCTCCCGCTGACGCCAATGATGGGGCACTATTCCGCCCACTGACGCCAATGATGGGGCACTATTCCGCCCACTGACGCCAATGATGGGGCACTATTCCTCCCACTGACGCCAATGATGGGGCACTATTCCTCCCACTGACGCCAATGATGGGGCACTATTCCTCCCACTGACGCCAATGATGGGGCACTATTCCCCCCACTGACGCCAATGATGGGGCACTATTCCCCCCACTGACGCCAATGATGGGGCACTATTCCCCCCACTGACGCCAATGATGGGGCACTATTCCCCCCACTGACGCCAATGATGGGGCACTATTCCCCCCACTGACGCCAATGATGGGGCACTATTCCTCCCACTGACGCCAATGATGGGCCACTATTCCCCCCACTGACACCAATGATGGGGCACTATTCCTCCCACTGACACCAATGATGGGGCACTATTCCTCCCACTGACACCAATGATGAGGCACTATTCCCCCCACTGACACCAATGACGGGACACTATTCCTCCCACCGACACCAATGACGGGGCACTATTCCTCCCACCGACACCAATGACGGGGCACTATTCCTCCCACCGACACCAATGATGGGGCACTATTCCTCCCACCGACACCAATGATGGGGCACTATTCCTCCCACCGACACCAATGATGGGGCACTATTCCTCCCACCGACACCAATGATGGGCCACTATTCCTCCCACCGACACCAATGATGGGGCACTATTCCCCCCACCGACACCAATGATGGGGCACTATTCTTCCCACCGACACCAATGATGGGGCACTATTCTTCCCACTGACACCAATGATGGGGCACTATTCCTCCCACTGACACCAATGATGGGGCACTATTCTTCCCACTGATACCAATGATGGGGCACTATTCCTCCCACTGACACCAATGATGGGCCACTATTCCCCCCACCGACACCAATGATGGGGCACTATTCCTCCCACCGACACCAATGATGGGGCACTATTCCTCCCACCGACACCAATGATGGGGCACTATTCCGCCCACCGACACCAATGATGGGGCACTATTCCGCCCACTGACACCAATGATGGGGCACTATTCCTCCCACTGACGCCAATGATGGGGCACTATTCCTCCCACTGACGCCAATGATGGGGCACTATTCCCCCCACTGACGCCAATGATGGGGCACTATTCCCCCCACTGACACCAATGATGGGGCACTATTCCCCCCACTGACACCAATGATGGGGCACTATTCCCCCCACTGACCCCAATGATGGGGCACTATTCCTCCCGCTGACCCCAATGACGGGGCACTATTCCTCCCGCTGACACCAATGACGGGGCACTATTCCTCCTGCTGACACCAATGACGGGGCACTATTCCTCCCGCTGACACCAATGATGGGGCACTATTCCTCCCGCTGACCCCAATGATGGGGCACTATTCCTCCCGCTGACACCAGTGATGGGGCACCATTCCTCCCGCTGACACCAATGATGGGGCACTATTCCTCCCGCTGACACCAATGATGGGGCACTATTCCTCCCACCGACACCAATGATGGGGCACTATTCCTCCCACTGATACCAATGATGGGGCACTATTCTTCCCACTGATTCCAATGATGGGGCACTATTCCTCCCACCGATACCAATGATGGGGCACTATTCCTCCCACCGATACCAATGATGGGGCACTATTCCTCCCACTGATACCAATGATGGGGCACTATTCCTCCCACTGACACCAATGATGGGGCACTATTCCTCCCACTGACACCAATGATGGGGCACTATTCCTCCCACTGACACCAATGATGGGGCACTATTCCTCCCACTGACACCAATGATGGGGCACTATTCCCCCCACTGACACCAATGATGGGGCACTATTCCTCCCACCGACACCAATGATGGGGCCACAGTCCGACCCTCCTAAAGTCTGAAGACCGTAAACCCGCCCTTTGTTTGGAGACCCCCGTCCTACACCCCTGTGAGGGTGGTGTTTGCCCACATGGGGAATATAGGGGTGTTCTGTGCAGCCCCCCCTTTCATGTCTATTGGGACACATTGGCTGCACAGACACAGCTGCTCCTCTAATCCGTTGGTGTGTGACCCCAACCGCACAAAGTCTTCATTCCGGGCTGTGTGACCCCACGCCTGTGGAATTGGGAGTGGAAGCCGCAGTGACATGAATGGGACTGCCTGTGTGTGGAAGCACAGAACCCCTGTACACCCCCCTATGGGGCAATACGGCCCTCACACGGGTGGATGCTGTAGTATACCAATGTGGATAAGGCCTCAGATCTGAGGCAGATTACCCAATCAGATTGTTCTATGTATGACCAAGTCAGCGGCCTGGTATTGGCCATCTCCGGTCTTTCCATCGCGCTTCATCTCTGTCGCTCTTCCAGGTCTCGTATGTGACGTCGTGTTCATCTTGTATTGATCCTGTACTCTGCGCTGTACATCAGACATCCTCCCTTCATATTACACAATAGAGGAACAAAACTCGTGTCTTGTGATCCGCAGCCAGCGATCTCCAGCGATCTCCAGCGATCTCACTTGTTATTTCTACCCCCCCTGTGCCGACAGCGAACTGAGGCGGCCCCGGGGCCCTTCCTTCCTCCGCGTGCAAACAGAAGCTGCTATTATTTATTACCCGCCTTAAAGGGAATCTCCACTTACAGAAAGTAAACTGATAGAATGTACGTTATATTACCAAAAGTATTGGGACACCTGCCTTTACACACACATGACCTTTAATGGCCTCCCCAGTCTTAGTCCGGAGGGTTCAATATTGAGTTGGCCCTTTGCATCTATAACAGCTTCACCTCTTCTGGGAAGGCCGTCCACAAGGTTTAGGAGGGTGTCTATGGGAATGTTTGACCATTCTTCCAGAAGAGCATTTGTGAAGTCCGGCACAGATGTTGGACGAGAAGGCCTGGCTGGCAGACTCCACTCTAATTCATCCCAAAGGTGTTCTATCGGGTTGAGGTCAGGACTCTGTGCAGACCAGTCAAGTTCCTCCACCCCAAACTCACTCATCCATGTCTTTATGGACCTTGCTTTGTGCACTGGTGGGGCAGTCATGTTGGAACAGGAAGAGACTGTCCCCAAACTGTTCCCACAAAGTTGGGAGCATGAAATATTCCAAAATGTCTTGGTATGCTGATGTCTTAAGAGTTCCCTTCACTGGAACTAAGGGGCCAAACCCAACCCCTGAAAAACAACCCCCACACCATAATCACCCCCCCCCCCCCCCACACTATAATCCCCCCCGCCACCCCCCCGACACCATAATCCCCCCTCCAACCCCCGACACCATAATCCCCCCTCCACCCCCCCACACCATAATCCCCCTCCAACCCCTGATACCATAATC
>NW_027507788.1:3299394-3371894 GCF_037356315.1 Lithobates pipiens
TTGTATATTTTGGGCCGTTCTACTGACCGGATTCACTCTTCACTCGCCACTTATCAAAAAAGTTGGGATCATTTGGGCCTTCAGAGATTGGTCCGCTTATGTTATGGAGAAATGAAGGCGCTATGGAAGTCCCGCCATGTGTGGTCAGATACCCGGCTGACCCTCCTCACTCTTTATTATCAAAGAAATGGTGGTGGTTGTAGTCCCTCAATTTCTGGAGATATTTGATTTCTGCTATGAACCATTACATCAGGCAGCAAATTATCAGAGTGGTCCGATTCCTTCTCCGGGGGCCACTCACCCAGCTCTTCTATGGATGACGTATCTCTTCTCCGGGGTCACCCAGCTCTTCTATGGATGATGACGTATCTCTTCTCCGGGGTCACCCAGCTCTTCTATGGATGATGACGTATCTCTTCTCCGGGGTCATCCAGCTCTTCAAAGGATGACGTATCTCTTCTCCGGGGTCACCCAGCTCTTCTATGGATGACGTATCTCTTCTCCGGGGTCACCCAGCTCTAATATGGATGATGATGTATCTCTTCTCCGGGGTCACCCAGCTCTTCTATGGATTATGACGTATCTCTTCTCCGGGGTCACCCAGCTCTTCTATGGATGACATATCTCTTCTCCGGGGTCACCCAGCTCTTCTATGGATGATGACGTATCTCTTCTCCGGGGTCACCCAGCTCTTCTATGGATGATGACGTATCTCTTCTCCGGGGTCATCCAGCTCTTCAAAGGATGACGTATCTCTTCTCCGGGGTCACCCAGCTCTTCTATGGATGACGTATCTCTTCTCCGGGGTCACCCAGCTCTAATATGGATGATGACGTATCTCTTCTCCGGGGTCACCCAGCTCTTCTATGGATGATGACGTATCTCTTCTCCGGGGTCACCCAGCTCTTCTATGGATGATGACGTATCTCTTCTCCGGGGTCATCCAGCTCTTCAAAGGATGACGTATCTCTTCTCCGGGGTCACCCAGCTCTTCTATGGATGACGTATCTCTTCTCCGGGGTCACCCAGCTCTTCTATGGATGATGACGTATCTCTTCTCCGGGGTCACCCAGCTCTTCTATGGATGATGACGTATCTCTTCTCCGGGGTCACCCAGCTCTTCTATGGATGACATATCTCTTCTCCGGGGTCACCCAGCTCTTCTATGGATGACGTATCTCTTCTCCGGGGTCACCCAGCTCTTCTATGGATGACATATCTCTTCTCCGGGGTCACACAGCTCTTCTATGGATGTGAACGTATCTCTTCTCCGAGGTCACCCAGCTCTTCTATGGATGATGACGTATCTCTTCTCCGGGGTCACACAGCTCTTCTATGGATGATGACGTATCTCTTCTCCGGGGTCCCCCAGCTCTTCTATGGATGACATATCTCTTCTCCGGGGTCACCCAGCTCTTCTATGGATGACGTATCTCTTCTCTGGGGTCACCCAGCTCTTCTATGGATGATGACGTATCTCTTCTCCGAGGTCACCCAGCTCTTCTATGGATGATGACGTATCTCTTCTCCGGGGTCACCCAGCTCTTCTATGGATGATGACGTATCTCTTCTCCGGGGTCACCCAGCTCTTCTATGGATGACGTATCTCTTCTCCGGGGTCACCCAGCTCTTCTATGGATGATGGCGTATCTCTTCTCCGGGGTCACCCAGCTCTTCTATGGATGATGGCGTATCTCTTCTCCGGGGTCACACAGCTCTTCTATGGATGACGCATCTCTTCTCCGGGGTCACCCAGCTCTTCTATGGATGATGGCGTATCTCTTCTCCGGGGTCACCCAGCTCTTCTATGGATGATGACGTATCTCTTCTCCGGGGGTCACCCAGCTCTTCTATGGATGATGACGTATCTCTTCTCCGGGGTCACCCAGCTCTTCTATGGATGATGACGTATCTCTTCTCCGGGGTCACCCAGCTCTTCTATGGATGACATATCTCTTCTCCGGGGTCACCCAGCTCTTCTATGGATGACGTATCTCTTCTCCGGGGTCACCCAGCTCTTCTATGGATGACATATCTCTTCTCCGGGGTCACACAGCTCTTCTATGGATGTGAACGTATCTCTTCTCCGAGGTCACCCAGCTCTTCTATGGATGATGACGTATCTCTTCTCCGGGGTCACACAGCTCTTCTATGGATGATGACGTATCTCTTCTCCGGGGTCCCCCAGCTCTTCTATGGATGACATATCTCTTCTCCGGGGTCACCCAGCTCTTCTATGGATGACGTATCTCTTCTCCGGGGTCACACAGCTCTTCTATGGATGATGACGTATCTCTTCTCCGGGGTCCCCCAGCTCTTCTATGGATGACATATCTCTTCTCCGGGGTCACCCAGCTCTTCTATGGATGATGACGTATCTCTTCTCCGAGGTCACCCAGCTCTTCTATGGATGATGACGTATCTCTTCTCCGGGGTCACCCAGCTCTTCTATGGATGACGTATCTCTTCTCCGGGGTCACCCAGCTCTTCTATGGATGACGTATCTCTTCTCCGGGGGTCACCCAGCTCTTCTATGGATGATGACGTATCTCTTCTCCGGGGTCACCCAGCTCTTCTATGGATGATGACTTATCTCTCCTCCGGGGTCACCCAGCTCTTCTATGGATGATGACGTATCTCTTCTCCGGGGTCACCCAGCTCTTCTATGGATGATGACGTATCTCTTCTCCGGGGTCACCCAGCTCTTCTATGGATGATGACGTATCTCTTCTCCGGGGTCACCCAGCTCTTCTATGGATGACATATCTCTTCTCCGGGGTCACCCAGCTCTTCTATGGATGACGTATCTCTTCTCCGGGGTCACCCAGCTCTTCTATGGATGACATATCTCTTCTCCGGGGTCACACAGCTCTTCTATGGATGTGAACGTATCTCTTCTCCGAGGTCACCCAGCTCTTCTATGGATGATGACGTATCTCTTCTCCGGGGTCACACAGCTCTTCTATGGATGATGACGTATCTCTTCTCCGGGGTCCCCCAGCTCTTCTATGGATGACATATCTCTTCTCCGGGGTCACCCAGCTCTTCTATGGATGACGTATCTCTTCTCCGGGGTCACACAGCTCTTCTATGGATGATGACGTATCTCTTCTCCGGGGTCCCCCAGCTCTTCTATGGATGACATATCTCTTCTCCGGGGTCACCCAGCTCTTCTATGGATGATGACGTATCTCTTCTCCGAGGTCACCCAGCTCTTCTATGGATGATGACGTATCTCTTCTCCGAGGTCACCCAGCTCTTCTATGGATGATGACGTATCTCTTCTCCGGGGTCACCCAGCTCTTCTATGGATGACGTATCTCTTCTCCGGGGTCACCCAGCTCTTCTATGGATGACGTATCTCTTCTCCGGGGGTCACCCAGCTCTTCTATGGATGATGACGTATCTCTTCTCCGGGGTCACCCAGCTCTTCTATGGATGATGACGTATCTCTCCTCCGGGGTCACCCAGCTCTTCTATGGATGATGACGTATCTCTTCTCCTGGGTCACCCAGCTCTTCTATGGATGATGACGTATCTCTTCTCTGGGGTCACCCAGCTCTTCTATGGATGACGTATCTCTTCTCCGGGGTCACCCAGCTCTTCTATGGATGACTTCTCTCTATGCTCATCTCCTACAATAACAGCTGCTGTTCTGTACAGACAGGACCCGGGGGCGGCTGATCAGGGAGATTTATATTCTATTGTTCTTGTCTGGTGTCTTCTGTCATTGTTATGATTTATAGGATGTGAACCGTCGGCTCCCAACTGTGCCGATCCCATGGCCGTCACCTGTCAGGATTCGGAACATTCCCCCCCCCCCCCCCTTCCTCGCCCAGCATCCTCTACATAGATCCAAAGTGACGCCAGAGGGACCCCGCCTGGTGACGTCACCTTCTGTCTGTAAGGGAGCCGAGACTTCCTATTGATCCCTGATTATTAAAGTCATCGCCGGCTGTCTGATTTACTAATCAATAATTGAGGGCCCATTCGTGTGCGTTGTGACAAGAGGTGCTAAAACGCCGCCGGTTAATCACCGCAATGCGTGGAAACGCACCTGCTCTGTGCTGTGTGGTGCTTTGCATTTTAAATGGCAGCCCAACACAATGCACATCCGAGCCGGGAGCACCGCAGCCGGGAGCACCGCAGCCGGGAGCACCGCAGCCGGGAGCACCGCAGCCGGGAGCCCCGCAGCCGGGAGCCCCGCAGCACGCCAAAACTCTCATACGTTGCGTTGTTGTATGCTGCATTATTTATTTATTTATTTTAGAAAAGGGTCATGTATGTGTTTTGTTTTTATTTATTTTTTATTATTTTATTTATTTTTGACTGCCTGGAGTTCCAATTATTGTCCTAGATATTAGATTAGCTTTAATAAGGATGGAAGATCCTCAGAACCATTTAGCTTTGTAGGTTGGCAGTGGATGGTGGGTACACACCCCTCGAGGTCAGGCCTGGTATGGATAAAGCTTTGTTGGCCGCACTGTGGGTCACCGGTATGCACTTACTTTCATCCTCCTGCAACCCGGAGTCGGCTTATAGCGGGCTATATTGCTCGTTCTCAGCTGACTATAGCAGAGCAGCTCCAGGTTCAGGAAGGATCCTGACAATATTGTTGGGATTCACTCAGCTGCCTGATTGACAGCTGGCTCCGCTTTTCAGTCTGCGCTGCTGAGAGCCTGGAAAGCTGCTCCCCCCCCATCTAGGGTTACCACCTGTCCAGGATTCACCCGGACAGTTCGGGTTTTGAATCATGTGTTCGGGTTTCAGTCCACCTGAAACCCGGACACAATATTCAGACAGGAATGTGGCTCAGAACAGGGCCCCATAGGAGGGTGAGGGGGCACTATGCACGCCACATTACTATTCTCTTTGGAGCACCCAAAGGTGTCCCGGATCTGTTACAATCCTATAGTGTATGCTAAAAAAAAAATATTTTTGCTGTGCGTCGCTAAAGTGTTCGGGTTTGGCTTGAAGAAAAAGTGGCAACCCTACCCCCATCCCCCCCCTCCCAGTGAGCGTTGGAGGAGCAGAGTGGAGAGCGGTGACTGACAGTCACCGCTCTCTGCTCCAAGAAGATGGAGAACTGAGTGATCAGCGGTTGTGTGATCAGTCTTTTCTCAGGCCAGCAAGGGACAGCTGCAGCATATGAAGGTGGTTTTGTTTTTGTTTTGTGTTTTGTTTTTTGCATTTATTTATTTGCTTGTTTTGTATTTTTAAACACCAAACTTCTCCTTCAAGAAACAAATGCAGACCTGAGCGATCAGCGGTTATGTGATCAGTTGGTTCTCAGGCCAGCAGGGGACAGCTGCAGCATATGAAGGTGTTTTTTTTGTTTTTGTTTTGTTTTTGTTTTGTTTTAGTTTTGTGTTTTGTTTTTTAGTTTTAGTTTTTTAATTTAGTTTTGTTTTTTAGTTTAGTTTTGTTTTGTTTTTTAGTTTTGTCTTGTTTTTTTAGTTTTTGTTTTGTTTGTTTTTTAGTTTTAGTTTTGTTTTAGTTTTGTTTGTGTTTCTTCTTTTTTTTTTCTTTTTTTTTGTGTTTTTTGCTTTTAGTTATTTGCCTGTTTTGTGTTTTTAAACACCAAAATTCTCCAAGAAAGGAGCGCAGACCTCCAGCAAGCAGCAGATAAACCAATAAAACGTTTCTACGCGCTTCTGATACCAATACACAATATCTCCCTCCCGTATGTTGTTGTTTCATTGACAATTAATTGGATGATCTCATCTGCAGCTTCTCCAGACTGGTAAATATAATAAACCCGTTTGGATCGTCTCGGTGAGTCGAGTTATCTGGTGCCAAGAATGGAATGTAATGCGATTGTTGCAGAGCGGCGCTCGGTGTCTGCACATGTTCACAGTTCTAGCCTCTTCCCCGTCTCCGCGTTCCTGGTGCCACGCCCGGGTGGGGCCCCCCCTCCCCCCCATAATTTAGGGCCAAGTCTCATGTACCTCGCACACATTGTAGCTTGTCCTATAAAACGATTAACTGTACACCCGTCATTAAAATCATTAATAGATCTCGTTCTCTGCTATCATCACACGTGACGCTCCTGCAATTATCACATCACCTGTGGGAGCCAAGAATTGCCATCAGACAATTGTTTACAATCAGTGGCGGCTGGTGACTACTATTTTTGGGAGGGTGGGGGGGGGGCGGCACAACGAACAGAACAACCCCAGTTGTGGCGGTCACCCCGCAGATACCCCCCCCCCCCCCCGCGTGCTGGAGACACTGACACATCCAGCAGGCAGCACAGCGATCCCCCTGCAGCTCTGTGACAACCCCCCATGTGCGGGAGACACAGCCAGCAGCGATCACCCCCCCCCCCCCCCCGACACTGACACATCCAGCAAGCAGTACAGCCAGGGCCAGGACAAGGGGTGGGCAGGAGGGGCGGCTGCCCCTGGCGCAATGGTTTATTGCAGGGGTAGGGGACACCCTGACCCTAAGGGAAAGGGGGGTGCAGTTTGGCATCTTTGCCCTGGGCGCTGGATGACCTTGTCCCGGCACTGAGTACAGCGATCGCCCCACAGCACCCATCCCCCCCCCCACATGTGGGGGACACGGCCAGCGGCAATCAGCCCGCAGTGTCAAGACTCCCTGGCCAATAGGTGCTTCCTGATTGGTGGGGAGGAGAATGTGGCAGAATAATGAATATTCATTGGCTAGTGTCAAACAACTGGGTGGGGTCAGGGCGCACTCTCTGCGCCCCAAGCCCGCCCTATTTTTTTTTTAAAGCCTATTAGAGCCTCTGGTTCCAATCAGGTGCTTCAAAATCCATGGATAGAGGAAGGGTGACGGTGCCCACAATGCACGGGGCCACCACTGTCTACAATGTATCTATAGGGGGAACATTCTGAGCCACGTGACAGGGTGACAATGCAGGAACACCACTGAGAAGGGGTTAAAGGGTACATTCTTGGGGGGGAATTAAATTTAAAATAATAATAATATTTCGTATATAATTGATACACAAGTCATTTTTGTGTAAGGTAGGGGATGCGTTCCCAAATTGCTTCGCCCGATAACGCCAGCAGTCCGGTCACCCGTCTAGTCCCATCGCCAGCAGTCCGGTCACCCGTCTAGTCCCATCGCCAGCAGTCCGGTCACCCGTCTAGTCCCATCGCCAGCAGTCCGGTCACCCGTCTAGTCCCATCGCCAGCAGTCCGGTCACCCGTCTAGTCCCATCGCCAGCAGTCCGGTCACCCGTCTAGTCCCATCGCCAGCAGTCCGGTCACCCGTCTAGTCCCATCGCCAGCAGTCCGGTCACCCGTCTAGTCCCATCGCCAGCAGTCCGGTCACCCGTCTAGTCCCATCGCCAGCAGTCCGGTCGCTCCTCCTCGTTGCCCATTGGATATTGTTGTCATGTGTTATTTTTTCTGTCCTTTTGTGAGTATCTGGCTGTTTGGTTTCTTTTAAAAAAAAATCTTGGGTAATGCCCTCATTTGCGCCAAGTCACATTCTAGTTAAATGTCATTCAAGATTTCCTTTCCAATCTGCAGCCGCTGTCATTTTCTGTAAAATGCAATATGGCCACCTGGAGGCGCTCTGTACACAGATGGTATACAGAACCCCGCCCCCCCGGAAATGTAATTTCCTGCTTGGGTGATTGGCTTAATGATTTTTTTATTTTTATTTTTTCCCAGAAGTCTGCACTAAGATTCAAGTCAGATTTTGGGCATCCCCTGCAACAAAAGTCTCTCTTATTTTATTTTTATTTTTTTAGTTGAGCTACAGAAATCCCGTCTAAAGAGATGCAAACCTTTCCTCATTAGAGCCCTGCAGGTGCAGCAGCTGATTGATCATTATAAAGTCACTGCCATTCACTCTGCACAGGGAAACGACCCGGCAGGGCTCGATAAAACCCCAGGCGCCAGGTCGTCATAGCGACAAGCAATTGTGTCCTGGTGCCCGCTATATGTATCCTGGGCTCCGCTTGCCCATCTGTGGTTCTCCCCCCCCCGACCGGCATAGTGGGTGGGGGGAGCGCAGACATGTGTCCCCTCCTTGTTGCTAACCTGGGGGTCCCCGATGACCATTTCTCCGGCCATGAAGTCCAGGAAAGAATATAATGCAGTGCATTACATTACATTCAGTGGAGCATTGGGGGAGGGGGGGGGGGGGGTCTTTTAAACCCAATATGTCTTGTTAAAGAGAACCTGTCACCAAAAAAATAATCACGGGGGGCAGTTGATAAAAAAAAAATTAAAAATTAAAGAAGTTACATATACAACCATATAATACCCCCCAATAAACCCCACCCCACATATACGTGGAGAAGGTTGATATTGGGGGGGCATCTCCTTGTCCTGGAAGGACGATCGTCTCTCCATTGTCTCGGTCACTGAGGAGTCTCCCGTCACCCTCCCGTCTGATGATTTGGACACCTCATCGTATTAACTGGAGATCAATCAAATGTAAAGTGATGCGAATGCTGCACCCGGCTCAGAGGTGACAACTATAAAGCCGATGGTTACTGGGAGACGTCAGGGGTGTCGCTGGGGGGGGCGGGAGGGCCGAGCGTTCGCTCGTTAAATTTGGAGTTTATTTAAATGACACAAATCTGAGTAATACGAGTTATATGAGAAAAATCTAATTACTAAAACTGTCCGGATGTCTTCCCTGTTATCCCCCCTCCCCCCCTCCCAGTCTATGCTCCAGTGTAAAATCAAATGCTGACCGGTGATCCGGAGTCTCCGCACTTCCGAGAAACATCCGGGATCTGCAGGAAGCCGAATGTCATAAAGGCCACACAGTATACACTGGGGGGATAGTCCATATACTATACACTGGGGGGATAGCCATATACTATACACTGGGGGAATAGCCGTATACTATACATGGGGGGGATAGCCATATACTATACACTGGGGGAATAGCCGTATACTATACATGGGGGGGATAGCCATATACTATACACTGGCTGGGGGATAGCCGTATACTATACACTGGGGGGGGGACAGCCGTATACTGTACATGGGGGGGATAGCCGTATACTATACACTGGCTGGGGGATAGCCGTATACTATACACTGGGGGGGGGGGACAGGCGTATACTGTACATGGGGGGGATAGCCGTATACTATACACTGGCTGGGGGATAGCCGTATACTATACACTGGCTGGGGGATAGCCGTATACTATACACTGGGGGGGGGGGGGTACAGCCATATACTATACACTGGGGGGGGGGGCAGCCGTATACTATACACTGGGGGGGGACAGCCGTATACTGTAGACTGGGGATGATAGCCGTATACTATACACTGGGGGGGACGATAGCCGTATACTATACACTGGGGGGGGACGATAGCCGTATACTATACACTGGGGGGGACGATAGCTGTATACTATACACTGGGGGGGTAGCCCTATACTGTACACTGGGGGGGATAGCCGTATACACTAGGGGGATAGCCGTATACTATACACTTGGGGGGGGATAGCCGTATACACTGGGGAGGGGGATAGCCGTATACTATACACTGGGGGGGGGATAGCCGTATACTATACACTGGGGGGATAGCCGTATACTATACACTGGCTGGGGGATAGCCGTATACTATACACTGGGGGGGGGGTACATCCATATACTATACACTGGGGGGGGAGGGGACAGCCGTATACTATACACTGGGGGGGGGGGACAGCCGTATACTGTAGACTGGGGATGATAGCCGTATACTATACACTGGGGGGGACGATAGCCGTATACTATACACTGGGGGGGACGATAGCCGTATACTATACACTGGGGGGGACGATAGCTGTATACTATACACTGGGGGGACGATAGCCATATATTATACACTGGGGGGGATAGCCGTATACTATACACTTGGGGGGGATAGCCGTATACACTGGGGAGGGGGATAGCCGTATACTATACACTGGGGGGATAGCCGTATACTATACACTGGCTGGGGGATAGCCGTATACTATACACTGGCTGGGGGATAGCTGTATACTATACACTGGCTGGGGGATAGCTGTATACTATACACTGGGGGGGGGTACAGCCGTATACTATACACTGGGGGGGGGGGGACAGCCGTATACTATACACTGGGGGGGGCAGCCGTATACTGTAGACTGGGGATGATAGCCGTATACTATACACTGGGGGGGACGATAGCCGTATACTATACACTGGGGGGGACGATAGCCGTACACTATACACTGGGGGGACGATAGCCATATATTATACACTGGGGGGGATAGCCGTATACACTAGGGGGATAGCCGTATACTATACACTTGGGGGGGGGGATAGCCGTATACACTGGGGAGGGGGATAGCCGTATACTATACACTTGGGGGGGGGGGATAGCCGTATACTATACACTTGGGGGGGGATAGCCGTATACACTGGGGAGGGGGATAGCCGTATACACTGGGGAGGGGGATAGCCGTATACACTGGGGAGGGGGATAGCCGTATACACTGGGGAGGGGGATAGCCGTATACTATACACTGAGGGTGGCCATACACACGGATCAGGGGAACTGTGCTTTTTTTTGTTTTGTTTTGTTTTTTTTGTTTTTTTTGTTTTTTTTTCCCTGAAATTGAAATTGACAGATTTAGGGATACGTCACATTTAACCATTTGCCTACCGGACACTCCCCTCCCCCTTCCTGCCCAGGCCAGTTTTCAGCTTTCAGCGCTCTCACACTTTGAATGACAATTACGCGGTCATGTGACACAGTACACATGTGACATTTGTATTGTATTTTAATAATCACTAATTATATTTTCCTAAATAAAAAAAAATAAAAAATAAAAAACTTTTCATAGCCTGTTATAAAATTTTACAAACAGGTATTATTTTTCTCTTGCAGCGGTGGGGCGGCTCTGTGCCTCCAATCAGTGATCAGCGGTGTCCTGAGGAGTGCCCCGCCCACACCCAGCATGGGGCACCATCAGGGGGCGCTGTCATTCAGGCGGTCGGCTGGTGGGTTAAAGTGATTGTGAATACGATCGCCTTGTAAATACACCCCCTTCATTTTAAAATAGAAATGAAAGTCAAAACATTTGTGTATAAATATATAAAAAAAGATTATAATTGCCCCCCCCCCCCTTTTTAATAAGTGATCACATTCCCTTTGTTCTCAGCTGCATAAGAGCTGGGGGAGGAGAAGCAGCAGCACACTGAGCTTCCCAGCGAATGGCTGTGCAGGGGGCAGTGGGGGGGGGGGGGTCTGGCCATTGGAGGAGAGCAGGCTGAGTTCCCAGCATAGCTAAAGAACTGACTGGGCTGTGCTCTCCTGCTTAGTGTGGTCAGTTTCCAATAGGAAAGCAGAGGGACTGGCAGGATTAGCGGGGATCTCACACAAAGGAAGCAATACAAAGAGAAGAGGAGGCGTCTTCATATCAGTACACGGGACAGCCGACGCATATCAGGAACATGAAGTGCCGGGGCAACAAAAGCTTTAAGCCCCCCTTCAGTCTTGCACAGTTGGACCGGCCCCTGGGACGGCTTCCTCTGATTTCCCCGCACACTGCGAGCTTCTCACCCCATAATTCCTCAATTCTGATAAATTCGGATTTGTTACGTTCACCAACGACCAAATTTGAAAGGAATTTCCAATACCTATCATTTAATAGTTACGTTGTTATTTCTGATTTTTGGGTTTTTGTTCTTATTTTCATTCTTTTGAATTTTTTTCTTTCGGATTTTCAAATATTTGGAAAAATTAGTTAAAAGGATTTTCAATAATTTGGGATATTTCCCAAATTGTATAAAAAAGAAAAAAAAAAAAACGAATTTGGAGCGAAGCGAATTGCACGTGTGTAGGAACGATGGCCCCCGGCTGCAGGGTGGGGGTAGGGAAGTGACACGGATAGAGAAGGGGTTGTCACTCTCGGGGATGTGCGGTCCGGCAGGAAGCGGACGGAATCGCAAGACTAGCTGCACAGGATTCCGAGTCCTGCGCCGGGTAAGCGTTTGGCGCCTACGCGTTTCGCTTGGGCTTCAGCACCCACTCTGGCAGAGCTGTGGGTGAGGTCGGGGGGTTTGTGCCGGGCTGTGCGAGGCTGACGCACACAACGCTCCCAATTTCATTTAATAGCGATGAGACTTTGCAGTGATTGCTCTGGGAGCGGCATTCTGCCCCGAGATACGGAGTTATGAAATTATTATATAAGAGTACGGAATGTCTCTCGTCCTGGCGCTCCGCCGTGTGATGTCATCACCGAGTGTGCAGTGATGAGACCTGCTGAGAACGGAATGGGGCTGTATGGGGGGAGGGGGGGGGGTATTTTATGATAAATGTAGATCTGAGGACGGGGCGCTCTGATTGGAGCCGCCCCTTCCATTCTCCAGCATAACATCCCCTCCCCCACTCATTGTCCTCTCCAGGCTTTCTGTGTTACTTTATTATCCCGGCTACATGGAGGGTAATAATCTCCATGGTAGGGCAATATCTCATGGTTACTCTGGCTACATGGAGGGTGTTGGGTAGTAATCTCAATGGTAGGGCAATATCTCATGGTTACTCTGGCTACATGGAGGGTGTTGGGTAATAATCTGCATGGTAGGGCAATATGTCATACTTACTCCCGACTGCATGGAGATGTTGGATAATCTGCATGGTAGGGCAATATCTCATGGTCACTCCAGCTACATGGAGGGTGTTGGGTAATATTTTATGGTTATATCAATTACATGGAGGGTGTTGGGTAATAATCTGCATGGTAGGGCAATATCTCATGGTTACTCCACGGCCACATGGAGGGTGTTGGGTAGTAATCTCCATGGTAGGGCAATATCTCATGGTTACTCCACGGCCACATGGAGGGTGTTGGGTAGTAATCTCCATGGTAGGGCAATATCTCATGGTTACTCCACGGCCACATGGAGGGTGTTGGGTAGTAATCTCCATGGTAGGGCAATATCTCATGGTTACTCCACGGCCACATGGAGGGTGTTAGGTAATATTTTATGGTTATATCAATTACATGGAGGGTGTTTGGTAGTAATCTCCATGGTAGGGCAATATCTCATGGTTTTTCCACGGCCACATGGAGGGTGTTGGGTAATAAACTCCATGGTAGGGCAATATCTCATTGTTACTCCGGCTACATGGAGGGTGTTGGGTAATATTTTATGGTTATTTCGGCTAGATGGAGGGTGTTGGGTAATAATCTGCATGGTAGGGCAATATCTCATGGTTACTCCTGGCTACATGGAGGGTGTTGGGTAATATTTTATGGTTATTTTGGCTACATGGAGGGTGTTGGGTAATATTTTATGGTTATATCAACTACATGGAGGGTGTTGGGTAATAATCTCCATGGTAGGGCTATTTGTTTTTTTTTGGAGCACCAGGAAAAAGAAACGCGTCGGGATCCGCCAATACTACACCGCTAGGAGACAAAGGGCTGTACTAATTGGGTCATGATTGCACTTGTTTGTATTTGGATACAATATTTTAATTTATTGTTTAATAAAAATCGACATTTGAAGAGAATTTTGACTAGTTTGTTGCACCCTAAAATATCCCTAAAATATCCCTAAAATATCCCTAAAATATCCCTAAAATATCCCTAAAATATCCCTAAAATATCCCATCCGTTGCTCTTCATCGTCTTCTATACCCCGAGGGATGAGTTTCTGTAGCTAATTTATGATTCGTCCACATTGGTACCTATAACCCGGCACCGTGCCAATCACTGCTTACAGTTTCCTCCTGTGGTTACTCACGGCAACTTCTCCTCCTCTTAGACTCGCAGGCTAACCTTGCGTTGCGGCGGTGGCGGCCCGTCCATACGGGGCCACAGGGGTGCCGCCCCCTAATCCATGCGGCTCCTAATCTACGTGCCGGACGCATGGATTCCATGTGATTAGAGCCCGAGCTTCTAATTGGCTTCAAAAAAGGGTGTGCCCGGGGGGCGCAGTCATGTGACAATAAATACTCGCTGTTGTCTTCCTGACCTCTTCTACATAGACACCCCTACTACAATGCTACTACACACACAGCTTCTACCCCCCTTCTACATTGACATCCCAACTACATCACTACTACACTGCTACTAGACACAGCTACTACCCCCCTACTACACTGCTACTACACAGACACAGCTACTACCCCCCTTCTACATAGAAATCCCTACTACACCCCTGCTACAATGCTACTACACCCCTACTACAATGCTACTACCTCCTTCTCCATAGACATCCCAACTACATCATTACTACAATGCTACTACACAGACACAGCTACTACCCCCCCTTCTACATAGACATCCCAACTACTACACTGCTACTACAATGCTTCTACTTTCCTACTACAATGCTACTACAGACACAGCTACTACCTCCTTGTACAGAGACATCCCAACTATATCATTACTACACTGCTACTACACAAACAGCTACTACCCCCCTATTACATAGACATCCCTACTGCAATGCTACTACACTGACACAGCTACTACCCCCCCTTCTACATGGACATCCCAACTACATAACTACTTCGCTGCTACAACACACATCTACTGCCCCCTACTACAATGCTATTACCCCCCCTTCTACATGGACATCACTACTACACTGCTACTACACACACAGCTACTAACCCCCTACTACATCACTACTATACCCCTACTACAATGCTACTACACAGACACAGCTACTACATAGACCTCTCAACTACATCACTACTACATAGCTACTACAATGCTACTACACACACAACTACTACCCCTACTACATAGACATCCCTACTACATCACTACTACACCGCTACTACATAGACGCCCTGACTACTATGCTATCACACAGACACAGCTACTACCCCCTTCTACATGGAAATCCCTACTACAGCGCTACTACACCCCTACTACAATGCTACTTCACAGACACAGCTACTACGCCCCTTTTACATAGACATCCCAACTACATCGCTACTACCCCCCCCCACTACATAGACATCACTACTACACTGCTACTACATAGACACCCTGACAACTATTCTACCACACAGACTCAGCTACTACCTCCCCTCTCCTCTTGGCCAATCAGGAAGTGGGTCCTGTGAAGCGATTGTATTGGCCACCGAGAAGGAGAAGAGGCAAGGTGAAGCCGATGATAAGGAAGCGCTGCCCCTGACCTAGATGGGGTAAGTGGTGAGCTGATTAAGTGATAGGGGGTGGCAGGTGGTTTTTCCACCCCCCTCCCCCATCATAAAAATGGAGCACCAGCCGCTACTACCTTGCAGTGATGTTTCACAGGCCCCCCATGTGCTATTCCAGGGGACCCCACATTGAGTAACTTCACACCAGGCCTGGACCGGCTGAACTCTGAACATGTAGCACATGCAGTGATGTCTTTCCCCCTAAGACCGCTGGCGGGGCACTTTTTGCCCGATAACGCTTTTAACCCCAAAAAAGGGGAATTTTGCGGCACTTTCAAAGCTCTGCCCATTCATTCCAATGGGCAGCGCAAGCCGGATCATTGGAGGGGAGTACATGGAGTACCCAGCATAGCTAGAGAACTGATCATGCTGTACTTTCTTGCTTGGTGTGGTCAGTTTTTAATAGGAAAGCAGAGGGACTGGCAGGATCACAAGAGGAAGCAATGCAAAGAGAACAGTTCTGGGTACCTGTGCATGTGTCCCCGGTCTGTTCTAGGGTCCGCCCCCCCCCCCCGGGATCCAGATCGCTTCCCATTTATATCACATGGGGGGAGGGGTGATTGGACCCCAGAGGGAAACACGCCAATGGGCAGCCAGGTGGCCAAAAACCAAAGTAGGCAACCTACAGACGGGTTTGGGCACTACAAGCGATACACTACCTGGCGCCCCCATGGACCAATCCGGGAACTCCTTTCCAGGGAAAGACCCCTCCCTCGCTATAGGGACTCCCCCCCCCCCCCCCCCGGAAACGGGGACAACTGTCCATCGGAGATATTGGAGACCAGGCTTGGGTCAGTGGGCGGGGCTGTGACACCAATCTTTAGGCTTAGAAATCGGGGTCACCCACAGAGCAGGCTGGATGGATAGAATTAGGGGAACCGCCATCAAAATGACTGTGAAATGCGTTTTTTTCTCTGCGTGTCGCAGGAGGCGACTTTTATGTCTTTGCGACTGTTAAATATTAACCCCGTCCTGCCATGAGCAGAGTGTGGCGCAGCAGGTAGCTGAGAAGACGGCTCTGCCCGCCATCCGGAGGAAAGATTCCAGGAGACGCATTGGGCGCCGTGCCAGCTGCTGTGCCGCAGGCTCCTGTACCGTGCCCCTTCTAAGGCAATGCCTTCCCAACCGCATGATTAATCCTCTTTATAAGCTCCTCTCCATTGTTACAATGTATCTGGCAGAGCCGGGCGAGGTCTGCGCTGGGAGATGAGTGGCTCATACCTGAGACATTACATCACCGCGTGAAATACGCCGAGCCCCTCCCCCCTCCCGGCCTACACCTGTCTGTGCCGTCCTGCGGGAGAGGCCAATAAAATGGATGACAGGTGCAGGCCGGGCGCCGAACCAACGCCTGGAATCATCATCGGGAATGGATCCAAGAAGGCCGTACGTCACACAGATCCCACACATGGCAAATGGGGCAACTAGTGGCTCTAAATAATTCCTTTATTATACAGAGATACATTGTTCCAGCTTGGACCAACTCCGTATATACCATACCTGTGCGGTCCCTCTAGAATTCACTGTATAGACACCGCTACTACACCCCTACTACATCACTACTACACCCTTACCACATCACTACTAGTACACCCCTACCACATCACTACTACAATTCTACTACATAGACGCCACTACTTCACCCCTGCTATGATGCTACTACATAGACACTAATACACCCCTGCTACAATGCTACTACATCGCTACTACAGACACAGCTACTACCCCCTTCTACATAGACAGCCCTACTACATCACTACTACTACATAGACACCCCTATTACAATACTACTAAACTGCTACTAAACAGACACCGCTACTACCCCATCCTACATAGTCATCCCTACTGCAATGCTACTACACAGACACAGCTAAACCCCCCCTTCTACATAGACATCCCAACTACATCACTACTACACACACAGCTACTACCCCCTACTACATCACGACTACACCCCTACTACACAGAAACAGCAAATACCCCCCTTCTATATAGCCATCCCTACTACATCATTACTACACTGCTACTGCATAGACACCCCTACCGGCACCACACAGACACCGCTACTACCCCTTTTCTACATAGACATCCCTACTACACCCCTGCTCCAATGCTACTACACCACTACTACAGTGATCTCCACCAGCTTCCAGGACCCACGCTGAATGGCTGCGTTGTGAACACAAGACGTCAGTAGCTCGGCACGGGCACCATTCAAAGCATGCTTTGCATTTTTGGAATGAATGCAAGGCATTCTCTGATTGGACAAGGCGGGGAGGCGGCGCAGTGATGTCGCACTCTCTGCCTCGTCCAATCAGACTGCTTTGCATTCATTCTGAAAATGCAAAACCACCTCTGAATTTCACCTGTGCGGACCTGGAAGCTGCCGGAGATCATTGTAGTAGTAGTGGTGGAGTAGAGTAGAGTGTAGTGGAGTGTAGTAGGGATGTAGTAGTGGTGGAGTAGAGTGTAGTAGGGATGTAGTGGGGTGTAGTAGGGATGTAGTGGAGTGTAGTAGGGATGTAGTAGTGGTGGAAGAGTGTAGTAGGGATGTAGTGGGGTGTAGTAGGAGTGTAGTACAGGTGTCTATACAGCGATTTCCAGCGTCTAGAGGGTCTCACAGGTCGGGTATATACAGAGTTGGTCGAAGCCGATACAATGTAAACCTATAAAAATTCTCCATAGCTGGAATTCTTCTTTTAAAGAGTAACTCCACTTTTGATGAACATCGATGCCACGAGCAGATGTGTGTGGAGTTGGTCCTTCCTGTGTCCGTCTGTCTGGGTTTCCTCCCACAATCCTCAGAGAAATTTCACACCAACTCTCCAGCATCGCCTTTCATTCTCCGGGGTGCAGCCGCTGGAATGAGGTTCTGATGGGTGTAAAAAGTGACATTTCCTCCACCTGACCTCTAAAACCCAAATTTCTTCATATAATATAATATTGGACATCTTGTCAGCAGGCCCATGTCCCTTTTTTTATTTTTTTTCTCTCTTTTTTTATTTATTATTATTAATCAGGATTTATATAGCGCCAGCAATTTACGCAGCGCTTTACAATATAAAAAGGAGACAATACAGTTACAATACAATAACATACAAGAGGATTAAGAGGGCCCTGCTCGGAAGAGCTTACAATCTAATAATTTTTTTATTTTTTTTTTATTTTCTCTTTTTTTTATATATAATCATGGTCTTTTTATGCTTAATCCCCCTCACTTGCAATTAAATTTTGGTATTTTTCATGGCAATCTATGTTCATCTCCATAATAAAAATAATATAACTAATAATAAAAAAAAATATATATATATATATATACAGTGGTGTGAAAAAGTGTTTGCCCCCTTCCTCATTTCCTGTTCCTTTGCATGTTTGTCACACTTAAGTGTTTCGGAACATCAAAACAATTTAAACAATAGTCAAGGACAACACAAGTAAACACAAAATGCAATTTGTAAATGAAGGTGTTTATTATTAAAGGTGAAAAAAAATCCAAACCATCATGGCCCTGTGTGAAAAAGGGATTGCCCCCTAAACCTAATAACTGGTTGGGCCACCCTTAGCAGCAACAACTGCAACCAAGCGTTTGCGATAACGTGCAATGAGGCTTTTACAGCGTCCTGGAGGAATTTTGGCCCACTCATCTTTGCAGAATTGTCCTAATTCAGTTACATTAGAGGGTTTTCGAGCATGAACGGCCTTTTTAAGGTCATACCACAACATCTCAATAGGATTCAGGTCAGGACTTTGGCTAGGCCACTCCAAAGTCTTCATTTTGTTTTTCTTCAGCCATTCGGTGGTGGACTTGCTGGTGTGTTTAGGATCATTGTCCTGCTGCAGAACCCAAGTTGGTTTCAGCTTGAGTACACGAACAGATGGTCGGACATTCTCCTTCAGGATCTCTTGGTAGACAGCAGAATTCATAGTTCCTTTTATCACGGCAAGTCTTCCAGGTCCTGAAGCAGCAAAACAGCCCCAGACCATCACACTACCACCACCATATTTTACTGTTGGTATAATGTTCTTTTTCTGAAATGCAGTGTTCCTTCTACGCCAGATATACTTGGACACACACCTTCCAAAGAGTTCCACTTTTGTCTCATCGGTCCACAGAATGTTGTCCCAAAAGTCTTGGGGATCATCAAGATGTGTTGTGGAGAAATTGAGACGAGCTTTGATGTTCTTTTTGCTCAGCAGTGGTTTTCTCCTTGGAACTCTGCCATGCAGGCCATTTTTGCCCAGTCTTTTCCTGATGGTGGAGGCATGAACGCTGACCTTAACTGAGGCAAGTGAGGCCTGCAGTTCCTTGGACGTTGTTGTGGGGTCTTTTGTGACCTCTTGGATGAGTCGTCGCTGCGCTCTTGGGGTAATTTTGGGCGGCCGGCCACTCCTGGGAAGGTTCACCACTGTTCCATGTCTTCGCCATTTGTGGATAATGGCTCTCACTGTGGTTCGCTGGATTCCCAAAGCTTTGGAAATGGCTTTATAACCCTTTCCAGACTGATAGATCTCAATTACTTTCTTTCTCAATTGTTCCTGAATTTCTTTGGGTCTCGGCATGATGTGTAGCTTTTAAGGATCTTCTGGTGGACCTTACTGTGTCAAGCAGCTCCTATTTACGTGATGCCTTGATTGTGAACAGGTGTGGCAATAATCAGGCCTGGGTGTGGCTAGAGAAATTGAACTCAGGTGTGGACAACCACAGTTATAGTATGTTTTAACAAGGGGGGCAATCACTTTTTCACACAGGGCCATGATGGTTTGGATTTTTTTTCACCTTTAATAATAAACACCTTCATTTACAAATTGCATTTTGTGTTTACTTGTGTTGTCCTTGACTATTGTTCAAATTGGTTTGATGTTCCGAAACACTTAAGTGTGACAAACATGCAAAGGAACAGGAAATGAGGAAGGGGGCAAACACTTTTTCACACCACTGTGTATATATATATATATATATATATATATATATATATATATATATATATATATAATTTTTCATGGCAATCTATGTTCATCTCCATGGGCATATTACTGAATCTATTTACTGTATACTTACTATGTTGCTAATTGTGTTTTTTTGTTTTTCTTTGTAAATTTCTATGATGACAATCTCAATTTAAAAAAAAAAAAAAAATATATATATATATAGAGAATGAATGAGAAGAACAAGAAACAAAACCAACAGAAATATCTGAGCCTTTTGTAACTGAATAGAGAAAAATAATAAAAATACATTATATATATATATATATATCTTAAATAAAAATAATATATATATATATAATATAATTTTTTTTTATTATTTTTATATATATATATATATATATATATATATATATTGTATGTATTTTTATTATTTTTCTCTATTCGGTGTTACATGAGGCTCAGATATTTCTGTTGGTTTTGTTTCTTGTTCTTCTCATTCATTCTCCAGCAGAAAGAAATGAATTCCCTGGTCCTCTCTGATTGACAAGAGAGCGGTTATATAATCCGGCTGGTCATGTAAAACGCCGGAGACGAGGGGGCGGGGGGATGGGGGGGGGGGGGGCGAGGGGGGGACTCCTCGGGAACAATGGCGGAGACTCGGGTTCCATTGTATCTGATCCCCGGATAGTATTACTGTCACGGAATAAGGTGTCCGTTGTTTACTTCCTGTCGGGGCTCTTAGGGGGTCACTCGCTCACACTTCTATTAACCGCTTGCCGACCGTGTACTGTACATAGATGGCGGCTCTCCTGTGCAGAGTCGCGTACCGGTACGTCATCCTGCATTCCCGGGTCGGGGGCGCGCACACGTGTGCCGCCAGCGACCCGCTGTGATTGGGAGATAGGGTTGCCACCTTTTCTTCAAGCCAAACCCGAACACTTTTGCAGCACAGGGCATTTTTTTTTTTTTGCAGTAAAAACTATAGGATTATAAAAGACCCTGGGACACATTTGGGTGCCCCAAGGGGAGTAGTAATGTAGCGCACAGAGAGTGCCAGTGGGTGTGGCCAAATCACTCTTGCTGACATAATGACCCCCACCCTTCAGTGATGCCAAACCTGCCCCCCAAACAGCTGCCCGCCGCGGCAATAGATTTGTGTATGACTATCTCGGTTACTTGGGGAGCCCCAGCCTGGTCTGAATAATGTGTTTGGGTTTCAGGTGAACTGAAACCCGGACACATGATTGAAAAACCCAAACTGTCCGGGTGAATCCTGGGCAGGTGGCAACCCTATTGGGAGAGAAGCAGAAGGATGGTCTGCCTATGTAAACGAGGCAGATCCCCGTTCTGTGAGAAGGGAAGGAAGTGATCCTGTGTTTCTGCAGAGCAGGGACACAGATCTCTGCCTTCCCATAGTACAAGCACCTCCCCCATACACAGTGAGTAAGCACTACCTAGGGCAGTGATGGCGAACCTTGGCACCCCAGATGTTTTGGAACTACATTTCCCATGATGCTCCACTACACTACAGAGTGCATGAGCATCATGGGAAATGTAGTTCCAAAACATCTGGGGTGCCGAGGTTCTCCATCACTGGAATAGGCACACAGTTAACCCTTTGATTGCCCCTGATGTTAACCCTTCCCAGCCAGTGTCACTTGTACAGTGACAGTGCATATTTTAGCACTGATCACTGTATTGGAGTCACTGATCCCCAAAAAAGTGTCAAAAGTGTGGCTTGGTGTCCAATTTGTCTGCCACAATATCCCAACCCCGCTACAAGTCGCTGATCGCCGTCATTACAAGTAAAAAAAAATACAATTTCTATAAAGATATCCCATAGTTTGCAGACACAATAACTTTTGCGCAAAGCAATCAATATCCGCTTATTGGGATTTTTTATTTTTTTTTTAAATATGTAGCAGAATACATAATGGCCTAGATTGATGAAGACTTTTTATTTATTTTTTATTATTGGATATGTTTTAAAGCAGAAAGTAAAAAAAAAAAAAATATTGTTTTTGTTTTTTCCAAATTTGTCGCTTTGTTTTGTTTATAGCGCAAAAAATAAAAATCGCAGAGGTGATCAAATCCCACCGAAAGAAATCCTTATTTGTGGGAAAAAAGGACATTCATGTTTATTTGTGTACAGCGTTGCACGACCGCGCAATTGTCAGTTAAAGTAACAAAGTGCTGCGTCGCAAAAAAATGGCCTGGTCATTAAGGGGGATAAATCTTCCGGAGCTCAAGTGGTTAATGGGGGTTGTTCACATGGGGGGGGGGGGGGAGGGGTTGGCAGCCATCATTTGAATTCATTCATGTATCTTATTTATTTTGAGATCTTTATGTAATTTCAGAAGCTGTTTCCATCTTTTTACAGATTTAATTTAAAAGGATCAGTAGTCCCGCCATGAAGGGACTTCCTGTTATAGGGTGACAACTATCTGTCCCTGTCTCCCAATTGTGTTCCTGTGTTGTCACCCGGCCATATGGGTCATGTCATTCTGTCCTAGGCCAGAATGGTGGGGGGTAAAAAAAATAAAAATCTGTAATTCTGCTTGGGGGGGGGGGGGGGTGTTAAAACTTAGTCACTGGTCTCCCCAGGACCCTGCACTCACTATATCTGGTCTCCCCAGGACTCTGCATTCACTATATCTGGTCTCCCCAGGACTCTGCATTCACTATATCTGGTCCCCCCAGGACTCTGCATTCACTATATCTGCTCTCCCCAGGATTCTGCATTCACTATATCTGCTCTCCCCAGGACTCTGCATTCACTATATCTGCTCTCCCCAGGATTCTGCATTCACTATATCTGGTCTCCCCAGGACTCTGCATTCACTATATCTGGTCCCCCCAGGACTCTGCATTCACTATATCTGCTCTCCCCAGGACTCTGCATTCACTATATCTGCTCTCCCCAGGATTCTGCATTCACTATATCTGCTCTCCCCAGGACTCTGCATTCACTATATCTGCTCTCCCCAGGACTCTGCATTCACTATATCTGCTCTCCCCAGGATTCTGCATTCACTATATCTGGTCTCCCCAGGACTCTGCATTCACTATATCTGCTCTCCCCAGGACTCTGCATTCACTATATCTGGTCCCCCCCAGGACTCTGCATTCACTATATCTGGTCTCCCCAGGACTCTGCATTCACTATATCTGGTCCCCCCCAGGACTCTGCATTCACTATATCTGGTCTCCCCAGGACTCTGCATTCACTATATCTGGTCTCCCCAGGACTCTGCATTCACTATATCTGGTCTCCCCAGGACTCTGCATTCACTATATCTGGTCCCCCCAGGACTCTGCACTCACTATATCTGCTCTCCCCAGGACTCTGCACTCACTATATCTGCTCTCCCCAGGACTCTGCAGTCACTATATCTGGTCTCCCCAGGACTCTGCATTCACTATATCTGGTCTCCCCAGGACTCTGCAGTCACTATATCTGGTCTCCCCAGGAGCCTGCAGTCACTATATCTGGTCCCCCAAGGACTCTGCAGTCACTATATCTGATCTCCCCAGGACTCTGCAGTCACTATATCTGGTCTCACCAGGACTCTGCAGTCACTATATCTGGTCTCACCAGGACTCTGCATTCACTATATCTGGTCCCCCCAGGACTCTGCATTCACTATATCTGATCTCCCCAGGACTCTGCATTCACTATATCTGGTCCCCCCAGGACTCTGCATTCACTATATCTGGTCCCCCCAGGACTCTGCATTCACTATATCTGATCTCCCCAGGACTCTGCATTCACTATATCTGGTCCCCCCAGGACTCTGCATTCACTATATCTGGTCTCCCCAGGACTCTGCATTCACTATATCTGATCTCCCCAGGAGACCAAGGTGTAATGTGGGGGGGGGGGTGATTATTTTTGCCGGATGGCAACCCCATGACCTTCATGTTACTGGCCCCATAGGGACCTGCAATGTGCAAATACACCGTGAATGGGGGGTCACTCTTCTCCGGTAGAGTCTTTGATTTTTTGTCACCCTGAGCCCAAATGACAATGAAAATTACCCCTCTTTATGCCCCTGCAGCGGTCACCCGTCTGACCCCGGCGTCCCCTCCAGTCACAGCATCATTGAGAAGGTCGGTGGCTCATCGCCGTCTCCACTTTATTGAGCTGATGGAAGACAAAACCTCGATTGTCTCGGAACTCCCCGCCGGCTTCATTAAC
This sequence comes from Lithobates pipiens, assembly GCF_037356315.1. NCBI lineage: Eukaryota > Metazoa > Chordata > Amphibia > Anura > Ranidae > Lithobates > Lithobates pipiens. Next base: position 3,323,656 of record NW_027507788.1, read on the forward strand.
TGGGTTGTGTATTCTTGTGTGAGGACCAAGGTTGGGGGTGGGGGTGGGGGGTCCTCCATCACTCAATGGGGGCGATTGTCCCATATGTGGTGAAGACACATTGGATCGGTGACCAGTCCGAGACAATGGCGACTCTTCACGGCTCCTCAGACGGTTTGTAAACACTCGTAGGTCATCTGTTCACTGTGCGTTGGTTGGGGATCGCTGGTCGGTGCGGATACTTTGTATCCAAGATGGAGGATCACCAACGTCTTCCCAATCACATTGTATCGTTTTCATGATTGTCGGGTGTATCCCCCCCTCCCCCCGACACCATAATCCCCCCCCCCCCCTCTAATGCAGAAATCGGACGAAAGGTTTATCACTGGAAACACTTTATGATAAATAAATAATGCATTTTATATACAACTATATAGATCAGAGCAATATGAGGGACACATGGGGCTGGGGAACGGGGGGACACATGGAGGGGGGGAGGGACACATGGGGAGGGGAGGCACAGAGGGACGCATGGGGGGGGGACAGAGGGACACATGGGGGGGCGGAGGGGAACATGGGGAGGACGGAGGGACACATGGAGGGCACGGAGGAACACATAGGGGGGAGGACGGAGGGACACATGCGGGGAGGGGGGAGGGACCAATGGGGGGGACGGAGGGACACATGGGGGCGGAGGGACGGAGGTACACATGGGGGTGGGGGCGGAGGGACACATGGGGCCAGACGAAGGGACACATGGGAGGGGGAGCGGAGGGACACATGGGGAGGACAGAAGGACACATGGGGTCGGATGGAGGGACGGAAGGGACGGATGGGGCAGACGGAGGGACTTTGGGAGAACCCATAGGCCTCTATGATCAGATGAAGTACCTCCTGGGACTGTGGTGTCCCTATGGATTCCAGGGCTCAGCTGTCAGATGGAGGGACACTTAGGGACAGATGGGGCGGATGGAGGGATACATGGGGCAGACAGAGGGACTTTGGGAGAACCCATAGGCCTCTATGGTCCCTCTGGGACTGTGGTGTCCCTATGGATTCCAGGGCTCAGCTGCCGGTGTGCTGGCAGATAGTGTCCTGCCATCATATAGCGTCCGCCCCGTACTGCGCATGCACAGTACGGAGCAGAAGAAGCTTTGGAAAATCTCCGAAGCAGAACGGCGCCTGCACCGTGAGTGGAGGTGGTAGCCCCACCATCCAAGCGGACATAGGGTTGGGAAAATTAGAGGGCCCCTCGCGGGTGAGCTTCACTCGCCAAGCTTTGGGCTCGGCCTCGCTGCGCTCGGCTCTTTTTTATTCTAACTCTATGTCCACTTGGATGGTGGGAATAGAACCTGCACTCACGGCGCAGGCGCCGTTCATCTTCGGGTATTTTCGGAATCTGTGTGTGCTGTGTACTGCGCATGCTCAGTACACAGCGGACACTATCTGATGGGGGACCTTTATATGATAGGACACTGGGAAATGATGTGCAATCTTCAGTGCAGACGCCTGCACAGAGTCCTGACATGGTGTGTGATGATCTCAATTCTGATGATTCATATTCTCCCTCCAGCACTGATGAAGGGTTCCTTTTTTAGGTGGCGGGTTCTATTTATCGGGTGATAATTGCCACGTTGTGGGTGTTCCTCGGCTGTCCTACTTCTTGTAGATTAAATTGTTAGATGATTAAGAAATATTAATGAGGGATTCTCCATGTCTGGGACACCTCCCCCCTCCACCCAATCAGATCCAATGTATGCAAATCACCTGCTGGAAGGACCTGAGACCATCAATGGCAGAGCGGAGGAGAAAGAAATGGATCTGATACTGGGGGGGGGGGGCTATGGGGGCTGGATCTGATACTGGGGGGCTATGTGGCCCGAATCTGATACTGGGGGGCTATGTGGCCCGAATCTGATACTGGGGGGCTATGGGGACCGGATCTGATACTGGGGGGCTATGGGGGCCGGATCTGATACTGGGGGGCTATGGGGGCCGGATCTGATACTGGGGGGCTATGGGGGCCGGATCTGATACTGGGGGGCCGGATCTGATACTGGGGGGCTGGATCTGATACTGGGGGGCTGGATTTGTTACTGGGGAGGGCTATGAGGACCGGATCTGATATGGGGGGGGGGTAGGGGGCTATGGGGACTGGATCTGATACTGGGGGGGGCGCTATGGGGACCAGATTTAATACTGGGGGCTATGGGGACTAGATCCGATACTGGGGTGTTATGGGGGCTGGATCTAATACTGGGGGGGCTATGGGGATTGGATCTGATACTGGGGGCTATAGGGATTGGATCTGATACTGGGGGGCTATGCGGACCGGATCTCTTACTGGGGGGCTATGGGGACCAGATCTGATACTAGGGGGCTGGATTTGTTACTGGGGGGGGGGCTATGAGGACAGGATCTGATACTGGGGGGGGGGGCTATGGGGACTAGATCTGATACTGGGGAGCTATAGGGGATGGATCTAATACTGGGGGGCTATGGGGATTGGATCTGTTACTGGGGGGGCTATAGGGATTGGATCTGATACTGGGGGGCTATGGGGACCAGATCTGATGCTAGGGGGCTATGGGGACCGGATCTCTTACTGGGGGACTAAGAGGAATGGATCTCTTACTGAGGGGCTATGTGAACTGGATCTGATACCGGGGGGGGGGGGGCTATGGGGACCAGATTTAATACTGGGGGCTATGGGGGCCACATCTGATACTGGGGGGCTATGGGGACCGGATCTCTTACTGGGGGACTACGAGGAACGGATCTCTTCCTGAGGGGCTCTGGGGACCGGATCTGATACTGGGGGGCTATTGGGACCGGATCTGATACTGGGGGGCTCTGGGGACCGGATCTGATACTGAGGGGCTCTGGGGACCGGATTTATGGAGAGAAGGGAATTCAGAGTTATTGTGAAATCTGCATTTCCTCAAAAAGTGTCAAATTTTTTTCTTTTTTCTCAAGTAATTTTTAGTCTCTTTGCAGCTTTCCTTAAAATCTACCCGCTGATTCTGTTCTTATTCAGTCACTTCCTGTTACTGGGTGACAACCAGGGCAACCACTAGAAGTTTTTGGGCCCCTTACACAGCTTTAGGCCTCGGCCCCCTGGGCCTGACCACTGACATTCCCCACTGGCCGTCACACTGAATCCGCCCATTGGTCCTCCCACAGAGTCCTTCAGCACACCCACTTTTGTTTTAACACCCTTACAACTTACTATATGAAAATAAATCCAATCCATTAAAAGAGACATCCCAACCCAGCAAAGAGACATCCCAACCCAGCAAAGAGGGTACCCCATATATTCAGAAAAGAGACATCCACATCCAGCAAAGAGACATCCTCCTCTATTCAGCAAAGGGACATCCCAATCCAGCTAAGAGATGATCCAGTCCAACAAAGATGGCCACATCCAGCAACAATGTCAATTCATTTACCATTATGATGTCTAAAAACTTGTCTCCAGACCGGTCCACAGTGAGCTGACCTGAAACTGGCACGGCGCCCAAACCAGCGTCTGGTCTGCAGGGAGAGGCGGAGTGCAGATGGTATCACTCCACCTTCCCCTGCAGCTGGACCTAAGTGAGCTGCATCGGCTCGCTCGGTGGCCGCCCTGCTTTAGCAATGGCTAGTTACCACAGCAGCAACAACTCGTTGGTTGGGGCCCGGGCCCCTTCGGACACCCGGGCCCCCTACATGCATATGGGCTGTGTCCCCCCCCCCCCCCATGGCTGCCCTAGTGACAGCCCTCTTTTTTGTATCTCAGTTGTGTTCCTCCCTTGTCACATGGTCTTCCTATAGTCTATGAGCGGCCACTTCATCACACAGCGTAGACACGGCCCGCTGCAGGCGGTATACATGCGGTCACAGGATGGATGGAAGGTCTTTATATTAGCTGCACATTCTGCAGGCGGTATACATGCGGTCACAGGAAGGATGGGAGGTCTTTATATTAGCTGCACATTCTGCAGGCAGTATACATGCGGTCACAGGAAGGATGGAAGGTCTTTATATTAGCTGCACATTCTGCAGGCGGTATACATGCGGTCACAGGAAGGATGGAAGGTCTTTATATTAGCTGCACATTCTGCAGGCAGTATACATGCGGTCACAGGAAGGATGGAAGGTCTTTATATTAGCTGCACATTCTGCAGGCGGTATACATGCGGTCACAGGAAGGATGGAAGGTTTTTATATTAGCTGCACATACTGCAGGCGGTATACATGTGGTCACAGGAAGGATGGGAGGTCTTTATATTAGCTGCACATACTGCAGGCGGTATACATGCGGTCACAGGAAGGATGGGAGGTTTTTATATTAGCTGCACATTCTGCAGGCGGTATACATGCGGTCACAGGAAGGATGGAAGGTCTTTATATTAGCTGCACATACTGCAGGCGGTATACATGCGGTCACAGGAAGGATGGGAGGTTTTTATATTAGCTGCACATCCTGCAGGCGGTATACATGCGGTCACAGGAAGGATGGAAGGTCTTTATATTAGCTGCACATTCTGCAGGCAGTATACATGCGGTCACAGGAAGGATGGAAGGTCTTTATATTAGCTACACATTCTGCAGGCGGTATACATGCGGTCACAGGAAGGATGGAAGGTTTTTATATTAGCTGCACATACTGCAGGCGGTATACATGTGGTCACAGGAAGGATGGGAGGTCTTTATATTAGCTGCACATACTGCAGGCGGTATACATGCGGTCACAGGAAGGATGGGAGGTTTTTATATTAGCTGCACATACTGCAGGCGCTATACATGCGGTCACAGGAAGGATGGAAGGTCTTTATATTAGCTGCACATACTGCAGGCGGTATACATGCGGTCACAGGAAGGATGGGAGGTTTTTATATTAGCTGCACATACTGCAGGCGCTATACATGCGGTCACAGGAAGGATGGAAGGTCTTTATATTAGCTGCACATACTGCAGGCGGTATACATGTGGTCACAGGAAGGATGGAAGGTCTTTATATTAGCTGCACATTCTGCAGGCGGTATACATGCGGTCACAGGAAGGATGGAAGGTCTTTATATTAGCTGCACATTCTGCAGGCGGTATACATGCGGTCACAGGAAGGATGGAAGGTTTTTATATTAGCTGCACATTCTGCAGGCGCTATACATGCGGTCATCGGCTGTATTTGGTTTCGGCAGCTTGTGTTAAAATTAAATCCGCGTCTGAAAATTGCGCCGAATTCTCCTCAACATGGGAGCCGAAATGTGAAGAACTGATGTCGCTGTGAGAAGACGCTCAGCGTCCGGTTACAGAAACCTGCTGAAATATTAAGTGAACGGCGTCACTCTCTGGATGCGGATCTCGCACTATATACATATTTCATGTTCTGTCTGCGCATGCTGAGTAATGTGTCCCTCTAACACACAGGTATTCCTTACCATTCATAGGGATCAATGTACAACCCCCCCCCTCCCCCCACCCATCTTCATCTGGTTTTCTCTCACAGAGAGCGGCGCCATCTTTGTTCAGGCATCATCCGGCGTCATCATCTAAGTCTTGGATTGAAATCTCAGCCTCTGCACTTCCTGGCTGTGTTTTGAAAATGTTTGCCACAGATCAGCCCCCTTCGCAGCCTCTCACCTTGAGACTTGCTACAACGTTACAATGTACAGTCTGATCACTGGGGGAGGGGAGCCTGATAGAGATAGAGGCATTCCCCCCTGACCTGTGAAGGGAGGGGGGTGGTGTTGCGCTACCTCTAGTATATTTTTTGGTATATTACCACGGTATTGCCAAAATATTAGTTATATATCCAGCAATTAACGATAAAGTGCATTAAATTAATTAAATAGTTATGTTTAGAAAAGCATAATAGTTTTAGAACAACAAAGGACAAAGTAGGCAATCTCTAAACAGCAAAAATAAAAAATAATAAAATATAATTATAGCTAAAAGGTGACTATATCACTTGTATTACTAATATATATATAAAATATAAGTGAATGGTTCATGAGGTGATAGATATGCAAACGAATAAAGCAAAATTGACTCAAAATATATAAATAACGTATACACAGATAATTCGACTAACTACATAAATATACAGTGCGGTATTGGATTTTAGTCCTTGATCCAGTGTGCGAATATTGGTGCAAACGTGCAAAAGTGCTTCGCTGGAACACTGTGTATAACTATCTTGATATTAAAGTGACACTGTGCCTTTAAGTGCAGAAAATAAGTTAGATCTTCAGTGTCCTAGACACCCGTGAATAAAATGGGTGATTACCTTACTGCTGTAAGATATACAGCGTGTAGCAGAGTAATCTTTAGGAGGAGGGGGGGGGGGTCCCTTCAGCTCGGTTCAATCCTGGACTTTCATTCACTTTTAAGTGGAGCCAGGGGGATGGGGGCGAGAGAGGGGTGGGAGTAATCCTTTTCTTCCTCTCTTTCACTGGGTGCCTCGGATCATATCATTCTCAATATGCATTTAAAAGAGATAAAACAGGCCCACCATTCCCCCCTGACCTCCTTCTGAAAATGTTAGTTTCCTGGCTGCTAAGTTAAACCCTGCCAGCTTCATGGGACACTATTCCTCCCACTGACACCAATGATGGGGCACTATTCCTCCCACTGACACCAATGATGGGGCACTATTCCTCCCACTGACACCAATGATGGGGCACTATTCCTCCCACTGACACCAATGATGGGGCACTATTCCTCCCACTGACACCAATGACGGGGCACTATTCCTCCCACTGACACCAATGACGGGGCACTATTCCTCCCACTGACCCCAATGTTGGGGCACTATTCCTCCCACTGACACCAATGACGGGGCACTATTCCTCCCACTGACCCCAATGTTGGGGCACTATTCCTCCCACTGACACCAATGATGGGGCACTATTCCTCCCACTGACACCAATGATGGGGCACTATTCCTCCCACTGACACCAATGATGGGGCACTATTCCTCCCACTGACACCAATGACGGGGCACTATTCCTCCCACTGACACCAATGACGGGGCACTATTCCTCCCACTGACCCCAATGTTGGGGCACTATTCCTCCCACTGACACCAATGACGGGGCACTATTCCTCCCACTGACCCCAATGATGGGACACTATTCCTCCCACTGACCCCAATGATGGGGCACTGTTCCCCCCCGCTGACACCAATGATGGGGCACTGTTCCTCCCGCTGACACCAATGATGGGGCACTGTTCCTCCCGCTGACACCAATGATGGGGCACTGTTCCTCCCGCTGACACCAGTGATGGGGCACTATTCCTCCCACTGACACCAATGATGGGGCACTATTCCTCCCACTGACACCAATGATAGGGCACTATTCCTCCCACTGACACCAATGACGGGGCACTATTCCTCCCACTGACACCAATGACGGGGCACTATTCCTCCCGCTGACACCAATGATGGGGCACTGTTCCTCCCGCTGACACCAGTGATGGGGCACTATTCCAGCCAACAATGGAGGCACCCCCCCCCCCCCCCCCCTTTTCACATATTTATTTGTATCATTTTCCTTCCACTTCACAATTATGTGACACTTTGTGTTGGTCCATCACATAAAATCCCAATAAAATACATTTATGGTTCTGGTTGTAACAAAATGTGGGGAATGTAATTATATCTGCATCAGCTTTATAGTTTTGTGTTTTAATATATTCCATATATGTGTATATATATATATTCTATATCTGTCCTGTACATGGACTGTATGTGTGTATATATGTATGTGTGTATATATATATGGGGGGGGGGGTGTCAGTCACATTGTATCGGACGGATGATCGGTAGCACAGCCGTTACACGGTACCCGGTGCCCTCTCTGTAGGACCTCCCCCCGGGGTGGACCGTCCCCCGCCCCTCGGCGGTGCCCATACAGTGACATCACCGGGGGGCGGGCCCGGCGTGCGCTAGAGGGCGTTCCGGGGCCGGTGGGGGCGGGGTGCGGTAGAAAGCGCTGATGCTGGGCGGACGGCGGGAGGGTCGGTCGGGTTTGTGCCGCATAGAAGGAGCGGAGGATGAGCGGCCGGATGATGAACTCCGTCCTGTTCGGGGATATGATGCGGGAGCTGGACCCCCCTCCCCCCTCCGGTACCGGACAACCCCCTCCGGGATCCGGGGTCACCATGGCTCTCCGCAATGATCTGGGCTCCAATATCCACGTGCTGAAGACCCTGAATGTCCGGTTCCGGTGCTTCCTGGCCAAAGTGCACGAGCTGGAGCGGCGGAACCGACTGCTGGAGAAACAACTGCAGGAGCAGCAGAGCCGGTACCGGGAGGAGCGCCGCCTGAAGATCTACCACCGGGAGCAGGGGGTCCAAACCGACCCCACCCCCCCCAATGCCAACCTCACCCCCTACAGCCGCCTACCGGGGCACATCTGGAGCTACACCCATGTCCGCCGTACCGGGGGCGGCCTGGAGACCGTACAGGGGCCCGGAGTGTCCTGGACCCATCCCGACGGGGTCGGTGTGCAGATCGACACCATCACACCGGAGATCCGAGCTGTCTACAACGTGCTGGCCAAAGTCAAGCGGGAGAGAGACGACTACAGGAGGAGGTGAGACCCCGGTGTACCCCAATACTACGCCCCCCATATATATATGTACCCCAATACTACGCCCACTACTAATTCTATACTGCACCCCACATCTGTGTACCCAACTACTAAACCCCAATGTACCCACTACTGCACCCCCTTCTATGTACCCCAATCCTGTACCCACTACTAATTCTATACCAAGAGGGATGACCACCCCACTATTATACCCAGTGTACCCATACCCATGATTTATTCTTTACCATGAGGGATGACTACGGAGGAAGCAAGTCAACCTGGCCACATAGTCACCAATAATAATTCTTCTATACCAAGTGTACCCCACTACCAGAGTTATACCCCCTACACCCCATCCCTGTGTTCACTACTTATTCTTCTACACCCTGTGCGCCCCATCCCTGTGGCCACAACTACTGTGATCTACACCCAGTGTTCTCCCTCCCTGTGCCCACTACCACGTCACTTAGGCCTTGTGTACCCTCATCCTGGGCACATTACCTGTATTGGGTGCCCTATCCCTGTACCCACTTCATCTCCCCCCTGTGCCCACTACTTCTACACTCTGTGTGCCCAACCCCTGTGCCCAACGTGTACCCCTTCCTGGGCCCACTACGCTTTACACTCTGTGCCCAGTTTTAGGTCATTTGCACACTCTGTGCCCTCTTATACTACCCACCCCAACTTCCAAATTCAGTGTGCCCTCTCCCTGCACCCACTAATAATCATCTGTATCCAGTGTGCCCACAGCTCCTGTTTCCCTCTGCCTGAGCCTGCACCCCCTGTGTGCCCACTACTCACACTGCCTGAGCCTGTGTGCCTACTACTGGCACCACCTGAGCCTGCACCCGATGTGTGCCCACCACTCCTATAACCTGTGTGCCCACCACTTGCACCAGCCGAGCCTGTGCCCACTCTTCTTACACCTGTACCCTTTTGTGCCCACCACTCCGGATCTTGCAGCTCCCCCGTGCCACTCCCCCTAGTCTCTGCAATCCTCATCCCACGTTCCGGCCTTTACGTATAGCTGGCACATCGTTGGTATAAACCTGCAGCATCCCAGCTTATCACCTCTCCTAAATCCCAGCCCCATATGTCATCCTGTCATTGGTGGACCCCCCATCCCCATCCCCCTGCTCCCCCTGTATTGCATTGTTTGTAAACACTGTCTGGGGTCCTGGTCACACCTCTTTCTCTGCATCCTCAATGACAGTTGGAGGATCATATGTAACCTGCAGTCGTTGTGGTGATGACATTATTGCAGTCGGCCTGAACTGTGCGTTGTGTGATGATTCTCTGAGATTCCTCCTGAGATGAGGGATGTTCATGTTGAGATGCCGGATCCTGAGTCACACAGAGAAGGCCTCATGTGAGGACAAGTCACTTCTCTTCTATTCCGGTGATCTGGTGCAGAGGGGACCGTGTGCCAAAAATCAGAGACGTTGAAGGCCAGCGATCACCGCGAGCCTTACAGGAGCTTCTGACAGGCAGAGGGAGGCTCTATAGAATCCCTAACGTGCAATCTGCTGGGGGACTACAAGTCACAGCATGGCCTGATAGCATGGAGCATGTGCCTGTATCCAGCCCTAGAAGCCCGGGGCCCATAAACTATATCGTGTATGTGTGTGTGTTTTACTCTTTTAAAAGCACTTCTTGGATCGCACATCAGACTAGCCGACTCCTAAATTTTGTTTTATTGGCTCGTCTTTGCTATATATAACCTTCAGCTTCAGAATAGTCTGTCTGCATCGGGTTAGGGGGCCAGATGGTGGGCTGCTTGTGAATTCTCCATCTGTCACTATATACAGTAGGAAGTGCAGTTGGCTTCTAATGAACCGATAATATCTCGGTGCAAATTGCTAAAATTGGAACGTTCCTTGTGTTCTGGTCATGACTTTTTGGTCTGTGGAGCTGACTGCAGTGACTTCAGAAATATGACCATCGTGGAGAATAATCTGATTGGTGAGGGGTGTGGAGACCACCATTAGAAATATGACCAAAATCATCAACCAAGATTATTCCCCATGATGGTCCTATTTCTCATGATATCCAGTGGTCGCCATCATGGGGAATATTCTGGTGATGATTTTGGTGGCTACTGGATGCCCTCAGAAATATGACCATCATGTGGAATTATCTGGTTGCTGTGACCACTAGATGTCCCCAATCAGATCCTTCCCCCATGATGGTCATATTTCTGAGGGCATCCAGTAGGCACCAGAATATTCCCCATGATGGTGACCACTGGATATCATCAGAAATGGGACCATCATGGGGAATATTCTGGTTGCTGATAAATTGTGACTACTGGATGTCTTTAGAAATATGACCAAAATCATCACCAACCAGATTATTCCCCATGATGGTCCTATTTCTCATGATATCCAGTGGTCGCCATCATGTGGAATATTCTGGTGATGGTTTTGGTGGCAGCTGGATGCCCTCAGAAATATGACCATCATGGGGGAAGGATCTGATTGGGGATGAGTTTGGTGGCCTCTGGATGTCATCAGAAATATGACCGAAATCATCACCAACCGGATCCTTCCCTCATGATGGTCCTACTTCTGATGATATCCAGTGGTCACCATCATGGGGAATATTCTGGTGGCTACTGGATGCCCTCAGAAATATGACCATCGTGGGGAATTATCTGGTTGCTGATAAATTGTGACCACTGGATGTCGTTAGAAATATGACCAAATCATCCCCAACCAGATTATTCCCCATGATATCCAGTGGTCGCCATCATGGGGAATATTCTGGTGATGGTTTTGGTGTCGGCTAGATGCTCTCAGAAATATGACCATCATGGTGGAAGGATCTGATTGGGGATGAGTTTGGTGGCCTCTGGATGTCATCAGAAATATGACCGAAATCATCAACTGGATCCTTCCCCCCCCATGATGGTCCTATTTCTTATATCCAGTGGTCACCATCGCAGGGATTATTGTGGTGGCCACTGGATGCCCTCAGAAATATGACCATCATGGTGGAAGGATCTGATTGGGGATGAGTTTGGTGGCCTCTGGATGTCATCAGAAATATGACCGAAATCATCAACTGGATCCTTCCCCCCCCCATGATGGTCCTATTTCTTATATCCAGTGGTCACCATCGCAGGGATTATTGTGGTGGCCACTGGATGCCCTCAGAAATATGACCATCATGGGGAATAATCTGGTTGCTGATAATTTGTGACCACTGGATGTCATTAAAAAATATGACCAAATATGACTAAAATCATCACCAACCAAGATTATTCTCTATGATGGTCCTATTTCTCATGATATCCAGTGGTCGCCATCATGGGGAATATTCTGGTGATGGCTTTGGTGGCCCCTGGATGATTTTTGGTCATGTTTCTCTCCAGAGGCCACACTACTCTTCCCTACTGGCCATCGGATACCATCAGAGATATGACCATTATGAGGAATAATCTGGGTTGTGATAGTTTTGTTGACCACTGGCTTTAGAAATATTATTGAAATCATCTCCAACCAGAATATTCCCCATGATGGTCATTTTTTTTTTCAGGTGACATCCAGAGGCCACCAAACGCCTCACTCAAATTTCATCCATAATGGTGACTGCTGGATGTCATCAGATACGTGACCATCATGGGGAATAATCTGGTGACCAGTTGCATGTACGTTCTTGCAGGCAGCTAATGGGCAGGGCCCTCTGATCCCTCCTGTATTGATTTGTATTTTAAGTGTACTGTCTGCCCTCATATTGAAAAGCGCTGCACAAACTGTTGGCGCTATATAAATCCTGAATAATAATAATAATAAAAATAATACTCCAGGTCTTCCCATGGCAGGTCTATGGTGGTAGAGGCGCGCTTCCACCTCCTTGTGGAGGGCATTTCAAAATAGATAATGCTGGACTTCTCCAACTTCACTGTGAGTGATGTCACAGCCTGGTATGGAGTCTGATAAAGGGGTATAAACCCCCAAGACTTCTGGCATGGTGGTGTGGGCATTATATGTGATGATTATTTCAGCGCCGGGGTTGCTTTGATTATAGGCCAACCGAATGTGCTTGTGGCTTAAACAGAACTGCTAAGGAGACCAGACTGTTCCTCCCGGTATTACCATGTCTGTGTTTTTGTAAGATAAGTGAGCTTTCTGTGAAGTAGACAGATGAGGAGCATTGTAGGGACCTCCCTGACCGCTCCTCTGTCCTCGTATGAAAAATAAATTCTATGAAGTGATTCTTTATTACTGGAATGTTTCAGTTTGTTGTGACCCCCCCCCCCCCCAGTGTAGTGGATGGCCTGGATCATCCAGAGCCCAGGCCGGAGTTGGGGGGGGGGGGGGGGGGGGGGGCTGGAGAGGCATTTCCTCCCTTTGGAGATACAGAAGCAATTTCTTCAGAAATGTTCAGCAAACAAACCAAATTTTTCTGACTCATATCCAGAAACCTTCCCCGAGGATTCCGGCTCATGTTTGGGTGATGGGAAGTAAATAACTTTGTAATGAGTAAAGTAGGACGGGGGTCGTCACAACTGTCCATACCCGGGCATGCGGCCTGCTCATAGGAGCAGCAGAGACTTGTAGTTGGCACTTTGATGTCTTCTATTTTTATGTTCTGACCAATCGTTTTAAAAGAGAGCTGGTTGAGCAGAAGTTTTATTTTATTTATTATTTTATTTTTTCTCTTTTTTTTTTATTTGCATGGACCTGATTAAAGCCTTAGATTTTGTTCTGGGTGGGGTGGAGACGGATTGGAGTCTCTTGGCCTGTCCACATTATAGAGTCATGATGGACTGTAATGCATGCTACATGCGTTGGCATTCAGTTTGCATGGCACCCCAGTGCTCTTTGGTGATGGGCGTACTTCGCAGCGCACATCTGAAAACACCCGCCCAATGGTTGGTCCGTTGGGGCAGCCCGATCCATTATGTGCCCTAATGCAACACACTCTAACCAATGGGGTTTTCTCTGCTGTCTGTTCCTCTATTGGGGAGATTTTCCCTCACATCCTGTCAGAACAGAAGGTGATGGGAATTTTTATCTCCTAGACAAACGCACAGTTTGGGGTTGGAACCTATGGAAATGTTTTTTTTGTTTTTTTTTTGCTCTGTCCTGTGACCTTCTCCTTTCCTAGACAGGTGTCATGGGAACAGGAAATGAGGGAAAAATCTGCCCAGTTTCATTTTATTTTATTTTCTTTTTTTTTCTTTTCCCCCCCCATACTAAAGTGGAACTTTGAGCAAAGTGAGGATGGACAACACTGCTAAGGAGAGAGCAGAGCCTGCCTATCTTATAAGCAAATATGACTATTGCGCATATATATATAGCAATATATATGCAGTCATATGTAAGAGATATATATATATATATATATATATATATATATATATATATATATATATATATATATATATATATATATATATATATATATATATATATATATATATATATATATATATATATATATTTTTTTTTTTTTACACAGTAAAACCTTGGTTTGAGAGCGTTTTGCAAGACCAGCAAGATTTTTAAATACATTTTTGACTTGATATACAAGTAGCGCCATGTCACAACTGAGTATAAAGAAGAGAGGCACCTCCTAAGTGTAGCAATATGGTTCCAATTAATGAAGGTCCAACATTGAGCAACAAATTGCTACACTTAGAGGCGCCCTCTCTTCTCTTTTATACTTTGCTTCTAAGCCCCTTGTGGGGTCTTCTATTTGTAGATGGACATTTTATGGTTACCCAACCAATTGCATTGCTAGAATCCTTTTTTATATGGACTGTAAACTGAAGGACCTATGAATGAATGGTTGTGGAACGAATCATCCGAGGTTCCATTATTTCTTATGGGGAAATTCACTTTGATATGCAAGTGTTTTGGATTACAAGCGTGTTTGTGGAACAAATTATTATGCTCACAATCCAAGGTTTTACTGTACATATGACTGCTTTGTTGTTACATATATGCCTGGTTTGCATATATCTATATTTTTGCTATTACATATATATTTGCTTTTACATATGACTGCTTTGCTATTACATGTACATATGACTTTTTACATGTGACTGCTTTGCTATTACATGTACATATGACTTCTTTTACATGTGACTGCTTTGCTATTACATATACACATGTGACTTATTTTACATATATGACTTCTTTGCTTTTACATACGACTGCTTTGCTATTACATTTACATATGACTTCTTTTACATATATGACTTATTTTACATATGGCTGCTTAGCTATTACATTTACATGTATGTAATGGCAAAGCCGTCATATAATTACCAACTATACACCAGCAAAGTTTTAAAACCTGGTGTATTGATTTAGATTTTTTTTTTTTTTTATATTCGGCTAATAATTTTTTACATTGCTGAAGAATAAAATGGGCCAAGCTGTACTCCTCCCCTGGGTATGGCAGGAATGAGATCGGTTCTGTACAATGCCTAGTTTGTTTTTTTCTATACACATGTCCCGGGGCGCACATTGCATGCGGTGAGGGACTGGCAGTACCGGTACTAATTTGGGGAGAATTCTTGCGCTGTAGATGCCTCGGGGGGGTTGTCTGGCCGCAGAATGTTTCTTGTAAACACCTTTTGTTTCCGCAGAACAGTGAAGGAAATCCATAAATTATATAGGTGATCTTCATACAAAGTTTTGTGGATGTCGGGCCAGCGGGGAGGACCCGGGGGATTGGCCGGTGATTCAGCACAATGTGCTGCGGTGCTAATTTTTGGGGTTTCATGGGTTCCCATGTGGCCCTCTGTCAGTCCTATGAGCCTCTATAGGTGTGCACAGCCTATTGCATTAGGGTGTGCACCCCAAAGCTCAAATATGTGTGTGCGCATCTATCTATATGGACAGTGTCAGTAGAGGGGTGGACGGTGTCATTGGGGCAGTGGACAGTGTCCTATAGTTTATTTTTTACTAGGGTTGCACCAATACTAGTATTGGTGCCGATACCGAGTATTATCGGTACTCATGCAAATTCGCCAATACTTTCAGGCTCGGTTCTTTGAGCTGTCAGCGGGTCTCCCCAATGTTAAAGAAGTCCGGTAGTTGGAGCTGTCAAAAAAAAAAAAGCAGCCGGCAATGTTTATTAACAAAGCTACAATAAAAAAAAAATTGTTTCTTTTTGTATCTTTCTGTTTCTTCATCTGCAGATCAAAGGGATGAACAAATGTTCCTCTGTTTAACCTCTTAACCCTTCATTTATGCTCATCAGCCTTAATTAACTCCCTATTCTCCTCCATTTTATTATTTTCCTGCTTTTTTTTTAAATTTATTTTTTCTTTCTTTTGTTCACGTTTAAATTTTTTTAAAATAATTAAAACCTTTTTTTGTTAGTGAAAACACATACATATACGCACACACACATGTGTGTAAAAAAAAAAAAAAAAAAAAAAAAAAAAAAAATATATATATATATATATATATATATATATATATATATATATATATATTTATATTGTAAGGGATCTTCCCGGGGTAGGGTGAGTTTAGACACAGTTCACATCAGACTTGGAATTTATAAAGCAGACCTTGGCGTTTATTCGTGGTACAAACAGTCCAACAAACAAAATATACAGCAACACCGTGCTTCTTGTGTATAACAGGAACAAAATAATAATAAAACAAAACAACCTAGCCCGGCTGGGCGCTTACTAACAGGTTCTTCTCACCTATCTGACACTTATAAACACAGCGTCTTTCGCCTGGACATCGCAGGGAGAGTTTTAGCTCCAGCAGTGGCTGTGCTTGCAGCTTCCTCCAACACACAGACTGTTCATTCCCTGGCTGAGAGCAATCACCTGCAGGCCCAGCAGAGCCTTTACCTTCCCAGGCTAATTAGGATCAAAGCTCACCTGATCCAAAACCCAGAACTGGATCGGGGGGGTGTGGAATGACAGGTCCCTACTGCCATTCCATATAAACCCAGGCCCGGCAAGATTAAATAACAACTCAGCAGCATATCGCTGCTGAGAAACTGATCCATCCTGGACTTACCATCTCACACTGTGTAGCAACCTAAGTGAGATGTACACCCCCTCGATCACTTCTCCAGTGACATGTCTACAATATATATATATATATATATATATATATAATTTATTATATTTTCGGTACTTGTAAAAAAAAAATTGTATCGGGCGTGTTTTTATTTTATTTTATTTTTTAGGGGCCCCATTAGGAGGCTTTGGTGAAATATCAGGGGTCTAAACAGAGGGAATCTGCACCACACAGGGTGATTGGGGTGTGCCCAGGAACACCCAGCACACCCTGTGCGCACACCTATACCTATGAGTGATTTTCTGGTCACTTGTCAGCAGTTATAGGGATGAAAAGGCAAAAGTTCCTCATAAATTACTTATTGTTGGTGCAGCAACTTGTAGTAATCTCAAGCTTTATAGAGGAATGAATTCTATCCTTTTAGAAGTTCTTTAGCTTTGCCATATCGCACACATTCCTATTTGATCCCCTTACTATTGGCACTGTGCATGGGGGGAGGGGGCTCTCGCTGGTGCAGAATCTTTTTGGAAAATGTATCATGGTTCTTTGCAGCCCTCATGGGTCCTGCTGGAAAAGCTGCCCAATGTGCCCCCTATAATGGACCATTCACCCGGGTATGGCCAGATGGGTATGCCCCGTCGGCAGATCGACTTCTACCCAGAGCAAAACCATTCTGGCAAGACTTGGGTTTGTTACTCTTTCATGGTGAATCCTGTGACAGACCCAACCAGGACAGGGGCTTTTGGAAGGGACTGCAGGGGGGCCTCTTCCCTACTGACTATGGGCCCTGGCATTTGAGGGGGCACTACTCTTTGGGAGGTGTGTGGGCCTCTGGGGGACCCTCGGAGTGGTCTTTATTCGGGTCCTTGTCTGTCAATGCTGCTTCCAATTTTTTGTTTTGTGGTTTTCCAATTTTATATTTTCGGTCTTCTATCCATAAAATTGTAAATGTGGTGTTTTAATTGGCGCTATTTTCAGAAAGTTTATTTAAAGCCTTATTTTAGACCATTGAGGAAGACCTTGGGCTCCTCACAAGCCTTAAAACTCTCAAGTTTACTCAACGCGCTTTCCTAACGTAATGCAATGTGAAGTCCCTGCAAAGCCGCTCTGTAGTGTTGTCTGGTTTGGCATCATTGTGTGTGTGTGTGTGTGTGTGTGTGTGTGTGTGTGTGCTGTTGTTTTTTTAATATATATTTTTTTTGTATCCTAAAATGTAATTAAGATAAAAAAAAACACAAAATGCAGGTCATGTTTTCTAATAAAGAACGTCCTGGAGAGAGTAAAATCACAACCCCCCGAGATTTAGCTGAACGCCAAACAAGGCGCTGTGTAAAGGTTAGAGGTCCTGTTGATGAAACATGGAAGTCTTTGAAGCGTGCGGTGAATGTACACACAGACTTTCACCTTCTGGGAGGGCAAGAGCAGAAAAGGGGGAAAAAAAAAACTTATTAGAGGCTTGGCACTCCAAAAATGGATTCATTCTTAAATCAAATCATTATACAGTGAAGCCTTTTCCATAAACCTTCTGCAGCATTCATCAGAAATCTGTTTTAGTAATTTAAAATATATATTTTATATGCACAAATTATTATTATACTGGATTTATATAGCTCCAATAGTTTACACAGCACTTTACAACATCAGAGAGCTCTGCCCATTAGAACTTACAAATGTTTCTTCTTCTAATGTCCCGTGTTTTCTGACGGAGCGTCAGCTTGTGTTTTGCATCCGAATTGTGTGCTAATATAAGTGGAACTTTTACTTTTATGTGTGAACTCCACATACTGAAAACATTTTAATATTTATCTTATTAGGTACTTTTTAATAATAAAAATTGCATTTGAAAGATCGCTGCGCAAATGCAGTGTGAAATAAAATATTGCAACAGCTACCATTTTATTCTCTAGGGTGTCTACTAAAAAAAAAAAAAAAAAAAAAAAAAAAAAAAGATATAATAATGTTTGGGGGTTCTAAGTAATTTTCTAGCAAAAAAAAAATATATATATATTTTAACTTGAGACCAACAAATGCCAGAAAAAAAGGTTTAGTGGTTTCAACTTTTTTCACTTGCACACAAAGTCTATTCTGATGACAAATTGTTACAATGTTTATACTTCAGTTCAACTGATAAAGAATGTTTTGATTCCTGGCAGACTGCCTGTTTTCTTTCTTTTGAGGGCTGTGGCTTCAGAAGAGCAGAGAGAACTCTTTGCATAGCAAGAATTGTGAAACACTTTAGCCAAGTTTGCAATGACGATTAATTGTACAGTGTGTATATATATGTGTGTGTGTGTGTATACACACACACACACACACACACATATATGTATTATACACATATATATATATATATATATATATATATATATGTATGTATGTGTGTGTGTATATATATATATATATATATATATATATATATATATATATATATATATATATATATATATATATATATATATATATATATATATATATATATATATATATATATATATATATAATTTTATATACACACTTTGTGTATCTTCTTTCTTCCACGCTGCAGAGGTTTAAGCACCCCAAGACCCCTTTCACACTTGGGCAGGCAAAGCGTCCTGAAAGAGCCGCTCCTCACACACCTTGGGCTTTCACACTGGAGCGGTGCGCTGGCAGGACGCAAAAAAAAAAGTCCTGCTAGCAGCATCTTTGGAGTGGTGTTTGTGTGTGTGTGTGTGTGTGTGTATAGCGTTCCTGCCCATTGAAATGAATGGGGCAGCGCTTTGCGGTGGTTTTAACCCCTTCTCGGCCACTAGCAAGGGGGTAAAACTGCCCCGCTAGCGGCCAAAAACCGCTGCTAAAACAATGGTAAAGCAGCGCTAAAAATAGCAGCGTTTTACGGCCGGCGCCCGCACCGCCCCAGTGTGAAAGGGGCCTAAATAATAATATATTGTTGGTTGCTGATGGTGTAGTTAAAGTGGTTGTAAACTCACAATAAAAGGGGGTGGTGGTGGTGGGGTGGGGGGGGGGGGGGAATTGCTAATTGCATTATTTTGGCCTAGACCAGAAATCGGGAAGACCTTAAATGTAAAAAAAAGTTTAAAACAATATAATATACCTTCCTATGTATCGACTATTGCTAGCAGCAAAAGGATTAAAATTTTTGTATTGGTTGAGGGAGTTTGGTTCCACTTTAATAAATCTATTCTGTTCTAACACAGACTGGAGTGCAGTAGGTGATGATTCTGTCTGCCCAACAACAACAACAACAACAACAACACTCACTGTGATTCTTTTATTTTATTTATTTTGGCTAAAACCGACTCCTTGCATCTTCCATAAATATTAGAAGGAAGTTCGCTACACCCAGGAAATGATTTCTTTTTTTCTTTCAAGACGCAGACCAAAAAAAAAAAAAGTTAACAATCGCCTGAAACCTTTACATAAATATTTTTGAATTAATGTTTCAAAAGTCCAGAGGTGACAGTAATGTTTGGGAACATTGTGAACTTTTTAGAAAGTAGCGATTCTTCAGAGGAAGCTTTGCTTCTTTTTGCTACATAATAATAAGAAGGTTTTCCCTGCAGGTCTGGTGGAATATCTTGTAAATAAAATCTGTGAATGCCCCTGTGGTTGGCGGGTCCAGTCTTGTAGGTGGAGCTGCAAACTTTGTTTTTAATGTATTTTTAACATTTTGCATATATTATATTACACACATTTTTTATTTTTTTTTCTTCTTATAATAACTAGCTAAATGGTGATGTACATTCTGTGTATCGGAACCCCATTTATATTTGTAGAAAATCCACATTTTGTACAATGAATCAACTTTTTTAGTATTTACTCCTGTCTCTAATTCTTTAGGAAATATGGGCAGAAGTTTTATTTTTATTTTTACATTCTTGGTTAGTTGCTTTCCAAAAAATGTCACGTCTCATGCGGCTGTGGAAATAATGGCTCGACTCCCATGAATCGGTGCATTCAGCGATTTTTATTTTGTATTTGCAGTATGCTGTATTCTGGGCCCTTGGCACTTCCAGCTTCGAAGTTGGGGCAAACAGTGGCTTCCGGCCCCCGAGGTTGGCGCTCTGCCACGCGTAGGCGTTTGGGGAATGGAAGCTTCCATCTGCATACGGAGTGCAATGGCTCTTAAACGGGGTTCAAAACTGAGCACAGCAAGAGCTCGCAGTCTGGCTCATTGGGGGAAGGGGTGGTTGGGTGGATTTTGTTGGGTGGATTTATGCATTTTTGGAGTGTATTTTTTCGCTCATCACATATGGCAGCCCATTCACTTAAATAAAGGACTGCCCAAAAAAAAAAATCTAAAAAAAATAAAGGACTGCCCTACACTTGACAGAGTAGCGGCAAAGCCACGCTTGTGCTTCTGATAACGTAACGCTCCGCCGTTGCTCTGGATGCAGTTACACGGTGTGTGGTTGGTACACAACAGGTTGTAGGTACATCATGTTTGGTTATTCTGAGCATCAAGTCCTTGTTTGCTCGGCTTGCTCTGACCTGTCTGGTAAACGGCTCACCCGACATACTAATTCCCCGCCATTGTACTTCTAGGACCTTGTGCCGCCCTCAGACGGCGTTTACATTTCTCTAATGTCTTAAACGGCTTAGATTGTCTAAATATTGCTAAATTGATGGTTACCAATTTGTACTATTCTTTTCGTCTGGCCGCAGAATAAAAAGCTTATGAATAATTACTAAAATTTTAACCTTTTGATACATCGCTTCTTAGACGGAAGTAATAGATGTCGGTATTTATTAGAAATAAGAGCTGCCAACTTCAGTCACCAATACAAAAAAGTGCAGAGCTGTAAATAAATCTGATTGATAAATTTATCATCAATCCCCAAAAAAATCACAAATCTGTGCCCATGAACAGGGTGGATTTGATCTAAATTCACTTGATTTTTAAATCATAATTTTTAAAAAGCAACGGCCTCCTCCTGGCCCGCTGTTGGCGGGCTCCTCCTCATCCTCCTGGCCCGCTGTTGGCGGGCTCCTCCTCATCCTCCTGGCCCGCTGTTGGCGGGCTCCTCCTCATCCTCCTGGCCCGCTGTTGGCGGGCTCCTCCTCATCCTCCTGGCCCGCTGTTGGCGGGCTCCTCCTCATCCTCCTGGCCCGCTGTTTGTTTTTTAAGCACTTCCCGACTGCCTACTGCAGATGTACTGCGGCAGGTCTGCTCTACTGAGTGAAACGCCGTACCTGTATGTCATTTCATGCAATAGACACTGGGGGGCTCACTCACCGATTGGACAGAGGGGGGAGCCAATCGGCAGGTTCAGCAGAACTGATGTCCACCAGCCACCCATGATCGTTCCCCAGAGAGGCAGATCGCCGTTCTGACAGGGGAGAACATGGAGCTCTTGTGTTCCTTGTAAGCAGGAACACCGATCTGTCTTCACTCAGTCAGACCATCTCCTCCCCCCCCACACAGAGTTGGCAAGCCCTTCCTAGGGAGACACATTTAACACTTTGCTCGCCCCTGGTGTTATTAACTCCTTCCCTGCCAGTGTTGTTAGTACAGTAACAGTGCATATCTAATAATGTCACTGGGTCCCAAAAAAGTGTCAAGTGTCTGTCTGATTTTTTTGTCTGCAGCAATGTCGCAGTCCCGCTAACAATCACTGATCGCCATCATTACTATTAAAAAAAAAAAAAAAAAAAAAAAAAAATGTAAATGACGTAGAAATATCCCATAGTTTTGTAGATGTTATATCTTTTGCACAATCCTATCAATATACACATTATTGATTTTATTTATTGATTTTTTTTTTTTTAACATTTATTGGGTATGTTTTATAGCAGAAAGTAAAAATATATTTTTTGTTTTTTTTTATAGCGCAAAAAATTTGTGCAGAGAGCAAATGCCACCAAAAGAGAGCTCTATTTTGGGACATCATTTTTATTTGGGTACAGCAACTCTCGACCGCTAAATTGTCAGTTAAAATGACGCAAAAAAAAAAAGTCCTGGTCATGAAGGGGGGGGGGGGTAAATCTTCCAGAGCTTAAGTGGTTTAAAAAAAAAAAAACACAAAAAATGTAGGTGGGTGCAATGAAGGGGGTATAGTGGCGATGTGGATATTTGAGATATTCTTCACCTCTAGCGTTTTAATGAACAGCTTGCGATTTTTATTGTTCTGGTATTAATGACGAAGTATTCCTAACCTTACCGAGGAAAGCGATTGATTTCACGCATTAAACTTGTAGAGCTGGAGTCGGTTGAATCTGTTTCCTTTGTCAATATTTGGGTTGCTCCCCTCTGGTCACGTCCATCTTAAAATAATTTTTTGATTTGGCGCAGTCGGCAGGATCGCGGCACCGGGGGGCTTATCGTTCGACCCCCCGCGCAATAACAGCCAGATTAAACGGCTTTGAGTGTCTTTAGGCGCTTGGCGTGAAACATTTTGATGGTCATTAAAATAAATCTTTTTTTAATTTTCTGGCAGCTTGAGCTTCATCCTCCTCTGGCCTAACCGAGCCTAACCGCGGCGGTAACCGGACGCTTCCAATAACAGAGCGGCGTTTCGTCCTCGTGACCTTGGTGCTGAGGAGATTTCGCTCTCCAGCTTGTGGCTGTTATTGCAGTAAGTTAGGAGAATTTTACACTGTTCTGTGTTAATAAAGAGTGGATTTCCTGATAATCGCACACATGTGCTTCGCAGGAAAGCGGCGCAAGGTGGTGTTAATTTGTTGGTGCTACAATGTAATCTTCTGCTGCTCCGTTCAGGAGGGTCCCGAAAAATCGAATTTCCGCCGGCTTTGCAGAGAGTAATCCCCGGCGTTCGCGTTTATTGTTACAAAGTTAAAGGTGTCGTTTCCTCGTCTCCACCGACTATTGGTCATTTGTTTTGGGGGATGGGTACTGGTGGTTTATTAATAGCTGGATGGATATGATCTATAGATCAATATGATTATGGATTATTGTAATATAGGAATTCAAGATCACCGGCCAATTGGGAAATTAATCCTTTGTTTAGAGCAGAGTGAAGAAGTATCATCAGAACAACAAGGATTCCTCAAAAAGGGTCCAAAGCTTTGTTTTCATGGTAATGTTTTGGAGCCCTGCGGGCCCTTACACTTGCCTGACGAAGGGCCCCACCGTGGCTCCAAAACATTGCTGTTGGGTTTACCTTTTTGAGGAATCCTTGCTCTAATTTTCGTGGTCACATGGTAAACCCAACGGTAATGTTTTGGAGCCACGAAGGGGCCCTTTGTCAGGCAATTAACACTTTGCTGACGATAAGGGCCTGCAGGGCTCCAAAACATTGCTGTTGGGTTTACCATGTGACCATGAAAATTAAAGCAAGGATTCCTCAAAAAGGAGTCCAAAGCTTTAATTGTCGTGGTCACATGGTAAACCCAACAGCAATGTTTTGGAGCCATGCTGGGGCCCTTCGTCAGGCAAGTGTAAGGGCCCGCAGGGCTCCAAAATATTACCATGAAAACAAAGCTTTGGACCCTTTTTGAGGAATCCTCGTTGTGCTGACGATACTACTTCACTTGGACTCTTGGACTGCGGACCATCAAAGTGAAGACGCATTATCAGCACAACGAGGATCCCTCAAAGGTCCAAAGCTTTGTTTTAATGGCCACATGGCAATGTTTTGGAGCCATGAAGGGGCCCTTTGTCAGGCAAGGAACACTTACCTGACGATAAGGGCCTGCAGGGCTCTAAAACATTGCCGTGTGACCATGAAAAGTGTTAATTGCCTGACAAAGGGCCCCTTCGTGGCTCCAAAACATTGCCGTTGGGTTTACCATGTGACCACGAAAACTAAAGCAAGGATTCCTCAAAAAGGAGTCCAAAGCTTTCATTTTCATGGTCACATGGTAAACCCAACGGCAATGTTTTGGAGCCACGCAGGGGCTCTTCGTCAGGCAAGTGTAAGGGCCTGCAGGGCTCCAAAACATTGCCATGTGACCATGAAAACAAAGCTTTGGACCCTTTTTTGAGGAATCCTCGTTGTTCTGATGATACTTCTTCACTTTGATGGTCCGCAGTCCCCCAGCCTATGGTGATTGCAGCACCCGGCATTGGCGAACAGCCATCTTCTTGAATGTGTGCCTGGGGAATATTGTGTTCAAAGCGGAACTCCGGTTGTGCCCACTCTGGGTTAACTGCTCGTTTTGTCTAGTGGTGGACAGAGTTTATACTCGCCCGATCCTCTGGAAAATGGCGCTTCCCCACCCCCACGGTCTAGCGTGGTGGACTGTCCCTGCTGTCCTTGCATCCAAGGCTGATCTATTGCTGTGGATGACATTGGGAATAGACCATCGCGCTAGAGCATGGGGGGGGGGGGGGGGCATGAGCGTCAGGCACTGGTCTTGCACTGGAAGGATCAGCAGATTAGGTGAGTATAATGAGATGTAATGTGGGCACAGCCCCACTGTGGGGAGAATTTTTTTTTTCCCCAGAGTTCTTTAACTTGGCAAAAATAAATCCAACACTTTGTGTTAAAATAAATAAAAACAACAGTTCTGCTTTGTTGGGCAGAACTGGGAAAGTTTATTGGGAAAATTTCATTGGACAAAACATGAATATCGATTATTTTTTTTTGGGTGGCACTTATTGTGGTCAAAGTGGCCACGTTGCATATACCAACCAATAGGCAACTCTTCCAGTTTTGCAAGTCTGCTTTAGCATTTCAGGAGTGCTTGGAGTCTCTTCCCTTATCCTTGTGAGCAAGCTAGGAGTGGTGAAACGCATTGAGGAAGTTGGTTTTTGGGTGGAGACGTTGCTGTATGTAGTCAACTTATTCTTAAAACAAGAAGAGCCATGTGGGGCTCGGCTGACATCCTCTTATGTCCTGACTAGGAGTCCGTCACTTGCAAGAGTGACGGGGAAGGGTCAGCCTGTGGGGTGAGTAAGGAGGCGGGTTCCTGGCACCAACATGGCAGCATACATGTCATAGGATGTTGCCATGGATTGGTGCCAGGAAAGGAAAATTACCGGAAGTATTTGATACAATTTTTGATTTTTCTTTGAATTTGTTCTGGCAGCGATATGAAGAAGCACTGGTGGGGGGAGGGGAGAGGATGCCATGACTCGGTTACTGGCCAGCTCATCAAACCAACCGGCCATTGTGGGTGTGCAAAATAAAGACGTAGAACGCAGAACTGACTGCTATTCAGTCCTGATGTCATAGAGGACGTTGCTGGGTGAAATTGTTGGTTTGGTGACACCAGCAATCCTGCCTGACGGCATTGCATGATCTTCAGCTGGTCCTTCTCATGTTCTGTGACCTCAGATTGGGCCTCCAGGCTGGAGAGGATTGATGGGGGAGGGGGAGACGGCTGATATCTTGGGAAAACGGCTCAGCTGGTATTGTGGTGTTTTTTCCTTTTGTGACCGAGTCTGGCATCAGCTGACTCGCTCGACCTCGTAGGAAACACAAAGGCCATTCACATGTAAAGGAATGAGATCTGTAAACATGTTTCTGGTCCGATAGACAAAAGTTTGGATGAGGCATACCCCGCCAAACCCGGACTCGTCACCCCCCGATAATGGGCCGCTTGTGTAAGATGCACTCGGGCAATTTTGCGGAAATGAGTAAAAACTGTCTGGATGTGTTAAAGTACCCGAGATCATGGGGTAACTGCATTTGGTGGTGGGGGGGGGGGGTGGATTTTGCTGCATACAAGAGACTTTTTGACCTTTTTCTCGGCATCTCACAAGGCAAATTGCAATAATAAATGGAAATCCAACTACTAAGATCTTCTCCTATAAACCCAACTGCAGGAATTGGAGAACATCTACCCCTGGAGTGGGGGCTCTCCCAGAACGGGGTCTAAGTAATGCGGTCTCTTCTGCTCCCCCTGTACCGACAAGCACTTGATCCTTGCAGTGTGGGGGGGCTGAGGGAAGGAGCTGGTAAATTTTATATAATTCCTGGAGGTTGGGCTTTAATGTGGAATTACAGCTCTACTGTCACTTTAAATAATTTTGTCCAAGCTGGCCTCAAACCCATTATATTACATGATGATTTGGCCCCACCGAGGGTTCTCCACGGAGGGTTTCCCCCCCCCCTTTTGCGGGAGGCGCTCCACGGAGGGTCCCCCCTCTTTTGCGGGAGGCGCTCCACGGAGGGTCCCCCCCCCTTTTGCGGGAGGCGCTCCACGGAGGGTTCCCCCCCCTTTGCGGGAGGCGCTCCACGGAGGGTTCCCCCCCCTTTTGCGGGAGGCGCTCCACGGAGGGTCGCCCCCTTTTGCGGGAGGCGCTCCACGGAGGGTCGCCCCCTTTTGCGGGAGGCGCTCCACGGAGGGTCGCCCCCTTTTGCGGGAGGCGCTCCACGGAGGGTTCCCCCCCTTTTGCGGGAGGAGCTCCACGGAGGGTTCCCCCCCTTTTGCGGGAGGCGCTCCACGGAGGGTTCCCCCCCTTTTGCGGGAGGCGCTCCACGGAGGGTTCCCCCCCTTTTGCGGGAGGCGCTCCACGGAGGGTTCCCCCCCTTTTGCGGGAGGCGCTCCACGGAGGGTTCCCCCCCTTTTGCGGGAGGCGCTCCACGGAGGGTTCCCCCCCTTTTGCGGGAGGCGCTCCACGGAGGGTTCCCCCCCTTTTGCGGGAGGCGCTCCACGGAGAGTTCCCCCCCTTTTGCGGGAGGCGCTCCACGGAGGGTTCCCCCCCTTTTGCGGGAGGCGCTCCACGGAGAGTTCCCCCCCTTTTGCGGGAGGCGCTCCACGGAGGGTTCCCCCCCTTTTGCGGGAGGCGCTCCACGGAGGGTTCCCCCCCTTTTGCGGGAGGCGCTCCACGGAGGGTTCCCCCCCTTTTGCGGGAGGCGCTCCACGGAGGGTTCCCCCCCTTTTGCGGGAGGCGCTCCACGGAGGGTTCCCCCCCTTTTGCGGGAGGCGCTCCACGGAGGGTTCCCCCCCTTTTGCGGGAGGCGCTCCACGGAGGGTTCCCCCCCTTTTGCGGGAGGCGCTCCACGGAGGGTTCCCCCCCTTTTGCGGGAGGCGCTCCACGGAGGGTTCCCCCCCCCCCCTTTTGCGGGAGGCGCTCCACGGAGGGTTCCCCCCCCCCCTTTTGCGGGAGGCGCTCCACGGAGGGTTCCCCCCCCCTTTTGCGGGAGGCGCTCCACGGAGGGTTCCCCCCCCTTTTGCGGGAGGCGCTCCACGGAGGGTTCCCCCCCTTTTGCGGGAGGCGCTCCACGGAGGGTTCCCCTCCCCCCCCCTTTTGCGGGAGGCGCTCCACGGAGGGTTCCCCCCCCCCCTTTTGCGGGAGGCGCTCCACGGAGGGTTCCCCCCCTTTTGCGGGAGGCGCTCCACGGAGGGTTCCCCCCCTTTTGCGGGAGGCGCTCCACGGAGGGTTCCCCCCCTTTTGCGGGAGGCGCTCCACGGAGGGTTCCCCCCCTTTTGCGGGAGGCGCTCCACGGAGGGTTCCCCCCCTTTTGCGGGAGGCGCTCCACGGAGGGTTCCCCCCCCCCCTTTTGCGGGAGGCGCTCCACGGAGGGTTCCCCCCCCCCCTTTTGCGGGAGGCGCTCCACGGAGGGTTCCCCCCCCCTTTTGCGGGAGGCGCTCCACGGAGGGTTCCCCCCCCCTTTTGCGGGAGGCGCTCCACGGAGGGTTCCCCCCCCCTTTTGCGGGAGGCGCTCCACGGAGGGTTCCCCCCCCCCTTTTGCGGGAGGCGCTCCACGGAGGGTTCCCCCCCCTTTTGCGGGAGGCGCTCCACGGAGGGTTCCCCCCCTTTTGCGGGAGGCGCTCCACGGAGGGTTCCCCCCCCCCCCTTTTGCGGGAGGCGCTCCACGGAGGGTTCCCCCCCCCCTTTTGCGGGAGGCGCTCCACGGAGGGTTCCCCCCCCCTTTTGCGGGAGGCGCTCCACGGAGGGTTCCCCCCCCCTTTTGCGGGAGGCGCTCCACGGAGGGTTCCCCCCCCCTTTTGCGGGAGGCGCTCCACGGAGGGTTCCCCCCCCCCTTTTGCGGGAGGCGCTCCACGGAGGGTTCCCCCCCCCCTTTTGCGGGAGGCGCTCCACGGAGGGTTCCCCCCCCCTTTTTACCTTTGCACGAGGCTCTTCTCCATCAAGGGTTCCCTCCTCCCCTTACAGCAGAGGACTAGATTTGGCCCAGGGGTCGTAGTTGGTGGACCCCTGAATTAGTGAACTTTAAACAGAACTTTCCTCCCATGCCTTGCTGCCACTTTCCCTGTAGCTGCGGTCTCGTCTCTCATTCCCCGTTGTTCTGCCGCCTTGGTGGAGAGGTGAAGTACATTCCGCTTCACAGAGAAATTACTCGTTGTTTGTTTTTTTTGGGTAATAGACGTCATTACCTGTAAAATCTCACGGCTGCCGTTGTGTTCAGTTATGAGAGATTTCTGAATATAAAATGGATTTGTCGCTGGAATTTGTTTTTTGTTGGCCGACTTGCGGTTTTGGTTTATTGGCTTTTCTAACGATCCCGTATTTTTACACCGCGCTCGCTTGTGAACGCCAAATTTATTTAAACGTTTACTGAGGGAACTTCTGGACGTTTTCTACAGATGATCGCGGAGGAAAGGGAAAGGCGCCGAATGTTTAATGAGCGTAGATTGGAGGACCCTTTTATTCACCTGGAACAATCAGAGAAAGTGTTACAAAGTTTCTTCTTTCTGGTGATTGTCGGATTCTATTCTATTCTAAGATTTATGAATCTTGTGATTATTTCCCCCGATGTGATTGTGTCGGATAATCCTACAAGTGCAGATCGCTATACAAGTCCTCGCCATTTCTCTCTGGTCGTTTGGCTTCCATTGACCCCTTTGATTGGCTCCTGATGGTTTAATTATTTGCTGTCATTAAACTCGCCAGCTGCCATTGGCTTTCCGAGTCCAGAAATTCCAATATGTTATTTTTTTTTCCTTTTTTGTGTGTTTAATTTTTTTATTTTTTTTCCTCCCTTGAATAAAAAAAATTCCGGTTGGTTTCGGCCGTGTCGCCGTATCGCGCTGGCTGTGATTTGATGCAGATTTGATTCTTGGGAATGTGATCTTTGTTCCGTGTTGTGCAGATAGAGAAATATGCGACTATTTGCTGAGGAATCGCATTCTGCAACCTGCAGCATTCTGCACATTCCTGCAATGTTTGTTTTCATTTCTTTATTTTATGTATATCGGAATCTATCGCGCCCGGGGACATTTTTTATTGCTAATCTTTTTTTGTGTGTGTCAGGGTTGTTTAGCAAATGTCATCTCTGAAATGTCAAACGCGCACACAAGGGTGTTCAGACCCGGAGGAGCAAAAATGTTTTTCAACTAGATTATGCTAGATGCAAATTACGTCTGTAAAATACACTTTATTAGGTACATCTGTTCAATTGCTCTGCAACACAAATTGTTAATCGGCCAATCGCACGGTAGCAACTCAATGCATTTAGGTCTCTAGACGTGGTGAAGACGACTTGCTGAAGTTCAAACCGAGCATCAGAATGGGGAAGAAAGGGGATTGAAGTGACTTTGAACGTGGCGTGGGTTGTTGGTTGCCAGACGGGCCGCTCTGAGTATTTCTGGGATTTTCACACACAACCATCTCTCAGGATTACAGAGAATGATGGGGGAAAAAAGAAAATATCCAGTGAGCGGCAGTTGTGTGGAGGAAAATGCCTTGTTGAGGTTAGAGGAGAATGGGCGGACTGGTTCCAGATGATAGACCAAAGTAACTTAAGTAACCACTCGTTACACCCATCTTTTGGCCCCGCTCTTCCTCCGCCGCTCCCCCATCTTTGGCCCCGCTCTTCCTCCGCCGCTCCCCCCATCTTTGGCCCCGCTCTTCCTCCGGCGCTCTCTCACATCTTTGGCCCCGCTCTTCCTCCGGCGCTCTCTCACATCTTTGGCCCCGCTCTTCCTCCGGCGCTCTCTCACATCTTTGGCCCCGCTCTTCCTCCGGCGCTCTCTCACATCTTTGGCCCCGCTCTTCCTCCGGCGCTCTCTCCCATCTTTGGCCCCGCTCTTCCTCCGCCGCTCTCTCCCATCTTTGGCCCCGCTCTTCCTCCGCCGCTCTCTCCCATCTTTGGCCCCGCTCTTCCTCCGCCGCTCTCTCCCATCTTTGGCCCCGCTCTTCCTCCGCCGCTCTCTCCCATCTTTGGCCCCGCTCTTCCTCCGCCGCTCTCTCCCATCTTTGGCCCCGCTCTTCCTCCGCCGCTCTCTCCCATCTTTGGCCCCGCTCTTCCTCCCCCGCTCTCTCCCATCTTTGGCCCCGCTCTTCCTCCGCCGCTCTCTCCCATCTTTGGCCCCGCTCTTCCTCCCCCGCTCTCTCCCATCTTTGGCCCCGCTCTTCCTCCGCCGCTCTCTCCCATCTTTGGCCCCGCTCTTCCTCCGCCGCTCTCTCCCATCTTTGGCCCCGCTCTTCCTCCGCCGCTCTCTCCCATCTTTGGCCCCGCTCTTCCTCCGCCGCTCTCTCCCATCTTTGGCCCCGCTCTTCCTCCGCCGCTCTCTCCCATCTTTGGCCCCGCTCTTCCTCCGCCGCTCTCTCCCATCTTTGGCCCCGCTCTTCCTCCGCCGCTCTCTCCCATCTTTGGCCCCGCTCTTCCTCCGCCGCTCTCTCCCATCTTTGGCCACGCTCTTCCTCCGCCGCTCTCTCCCATCTTTGGCCACGCTCTTCCTCCGCCGCTCTCTCCCATCTTTGGCCCCGCTCTTCCGCCGCCGCTCTCTCCCATCTTTGGCCCCGCTCTTCCGCCGCCGCTCTCTCCCATCTTTGGCCCCGCTCTTCCGCCGCCGCTCTCTCCCATCTTTGGCCCCGCTCTTCCGCCGCCGCTCTCTCCCATCTTTGGCCCCGCTCTTCCTCCTGGGTTCACGCTCCTCGGTGGTTTGACTGACTTGGCCTTGATGATATGACTCCTGTGCGCATGCGCGGGGGTGACGTTGAGGCACGGCGCTCTGCATTCAGGGCACACTCACTCGCAGTGACCTCATTGGCTATAACTTATGTGAATATCCCTGAAATGGCACATGTGTAGGACTTGGTAAGACTCCCCATAAGACTCTGAATTTGCTAGACCTGTAACATGGCAGGATCACCAGGGATTATTTTTTGGCCCCGCTCTTCCTCCGCCGCTCTCTCCCATCTTTGGCCCCGCTCTTCCTCCGCCGCTCTCTCCCATCTTTGGCCCCGCTCTTCCTCCGCCGCTCTCTCCCATCTTTGGCCACGCTCTTCCTCCGCCGCTCTCTCCCATCTTTGGCCCCGCTCTTCCGCCGCCGCTCTCTCCCATCTTTGGCCCCGCTCTTCCTCCGCCGCTCTCTCCCATCTTTGGCCACGCTCTTCCTCCGCCGCTCTCTCCCATCTTTGGCCCCGCTCTTCCGCCGCCGCTCTCTGCCATCTTTGGCCCCGCTCTTCCGCCGCCGCTCTCTCCCATCTTTGGCCCCGCTCTTCCGCCGCCGCTCTCTCCCATCTTTGGCCCCGCTCTTCCGCCGCCGCTCTCTCCCATCTTTGGCCCCGCTCTTCCGCCGCCGCTCTCTCCCATCTTTGGCCCCGCTCTTCCGCCGCCGCTCTCTCCCATCTTTGGCCCCGCTCTTCCGCCGCCGCTCTCTCCCATCTTTGGCCCCGCTCTTCCGCCGCCGCTCTCTCCCATCTTTGGCCCCGCTCTTCCTCCTGGGTTCACGCTCCTCGGTGGTTTGACTGACTTGGCCTTGATGATATGACTCCTGTGCGCATGCGCGGGGGTGACGTCGAGGCACGGCGCTCTGCATTCAGGGCACACTCACTCGCAGTGACCTCATTGGCTATAACTTATGTGAATATCCCTGAAATGGCACATGTGTAGGACTTGGTAAGACTCCCCATAAGACTCTGAATTTGCTAGACCTGTAACATGGCAGGATCACCAGGGATTATTTTTATTGAAAGTTGCAAAAAAAATCCTGCCGCTTTCATTAGAATAATCCCCGGTGATCCTGCCATGAAGGACCTCGTCCAGAGATTTCCATAAGGTGACCACTGTTTCCCAATGGTGCTCCTGCGTTGTCACTCATGCAGACGGCGACTGTCCTCATCGCTGTGCGGCTCGGGAGACGTTTGCTGAGCTGAATGTGACATTTTATTGCCTTTTTTACACTCAGATGATTCCTTCCCCTGTGATTTATCCCTGGGACTCCTTGTAAAGCGGCTCAGACAATGCAGGGCCGGACCCCTGTGTGCAGAGTTACAAGCTTGTAATTATTATTATACAGGAGTTATATAGCGCCGACAGTTTACGCAGCGCTTTACAACATTGGGGTAGACATTACATTACAATACAATTCAAGACAAGGGGAATCGGAGGGCCCTGCATGTTAGAGCTTACAATCTATGCCTGTTAGAAGTTTGTCAGAGTCTCACTCCCTCTGCAGCAGGATTCCCCGCTGTCCCCAGAGCCGCTCTGACACACAAGTGTTATTACTGGAAGATCTCTGTCTGTATTCTGTCACCTTTTTCATCTGAGATCCGCACTGATATATCCAGTAATAATAACCTGCAGACAGATGGCGACTTGTTAAACGCAGCAGAAGGTTAAGTGGTGTGACCCTTTAATTGGATGTTGTGGGAAGAATGTTTCCAGGTATGCGAGGTGCTCCAAAATACCAACCAATGAGGACAGGCCACCGACACCTGGGATCTCAGTGTTTATAGGTGACGTGCATGACGACTTCTGAAGACTCCAGTTATGAAGACTGGGGGAGGGGATATTAGAGTGTAAGCTCCTCTGTACAGAGACTGATGTGACTGTGGGGGAGGGGACATTAGAATGTAAGCTCCTCTGTACAGAGACTGATGTGACTGTGGGGGAGGGGACATTAGAATGTAAGCTCCTCTGTACAGAGACTAATGTGACTGTGTGGGGGAGGGGATATTACAGTGTAAGCTCCTCTGTACAGAGACTGATGTGACTGTGGGGGGAGGGGATATTACAGTGTAAGCTCCTCTGTACAGAGACTGATGTGACTGTGGGGGGAGGGGA
Organism: Lithobates pipiens; assembly: GCF_037356315.1. NCBI lineage: Eukaryota > Metazoa > Chordata > Amphibia > Anura > Ranidae > Lithobates > Lithobates pipiens. Next base: position 3,357,100 of record NW_027507788.1, read on the forward strand.
CATTAGGGTGTAAGCTCCTCCTGGTGCAGTGAGGCTCTGTACAGCACTGCGGTCAGTATATGTCAGAGCTATATAAATATAATAATAATAATAAATACTAGTGTGTGACTGGGGGGGGGCAAACATTAGAGTGTAAGCTCCTCTGGACCTGAGACTGATGTACAGAGAACACTGACCCAGTCACCTCAGTCTCAGGTCCAGAGGAGCTTACACTCTAATGCTCCCCCCCCCCCCCCCATTCACATCAGTCTCTGTACCAGAGGAGCTTACACTCTAATGTCCCCTCCCGCACAGTCACACTATAATAATTATTTATTATTATACATATAGCGCTGACATATACCACAGTGCTGTGCGGAGCCTCACTGCACCAGAGGAGCTTACACTCTAATGTCCCCTCCCCCCACAGTCACTTTATTACTGTTATTATTATTTTTATTATACATTTATATAGCTCTAACATACACCGCAGTGCTGTACAGAGAACACTGAGCCAATTGCAACACTGGTGTGTGACTGTGCAGGGACATTAGAGTGTAAGCTCCTCTGTACAGAGACTGATGTGACTGTGGGGGGAGGGGACATTAGAGTGTAAGCTCCTCTGGTACAGAGACTGATGTGACTGTGGGGGGAGGGGACATTAGAGTGTAAGCTCCTCTGTACAGAGACTGATGTGACTGTGGGGGGAGGGGACATTAGAGTGTAAGCTCCTCTGTACAGAGACTGATGTGATTGGCTCAGTGATCTCTGTACAGCGCTGCGGTATATGTCAGTTATATAAATGTATAATGGTGTGTGTGTGACTGCGGGGACATTAGAGTGTAAGCTCCTCTGGTGCAGAGACTGTGTTCTCTGTACTGCACTGCGGTATATGTCAGAGCTATAGAATTAAAATTGAGAGCTAGTAACTGTTAGAAGCACATAAAGGAAAGGAATTGTTTTTTATAGGGTGTTGGTTTTCTCTCTCTGGGGGGGGGGGTTGGGCCGGGTTGCAGACATTCCTCCAGTTCTCGGTGACCTGTGATTGGTTTGCTGGGTGTTGTGGACATTCCTGGGATGACTTGTAGTGCCCACACCCCGGGCTCCCCTCCCAGCACAGCTGGTCATTATTGTCGCCTTGTACCTGCCCACCCACTAAACTAATGTTGTGACACCTTTGCTGTCACTGTTGGCGTCGGTGTTGGGTGGATTCCTCGGTGTTGGGTGGATTCCTCGGTGTTGGGTGGATTCGGGTCGGACTCTTCGCGGTGTTAATTATTTTCAGAGGTGAGGAATTAAAGACGCGATGACCTCATCCCGATTTGATTTGTGATATTTAATAAATATCTGGGCCGGGAGGCAAACAAATCCTGTGATTAGGAAACTGGAACGATGTTTGTTCTTCTGTAATGTAACATTTCTCTGTTTACACAACAAACATGGAATAAAGGTTCTTATAAATGGTTCTATAATTGGCCGTAATCTGCAGCTCTGGATGATGAATGAGGAGTAAAAACTTCTCCTGTGTGTTTGGATTTGTGACCTGGCCGGGGCGGGTCACACCAGAACGCAACGCAGGATTTCCTGCGCCACAAACGCGCTGCCCCTGCGGTTCGCGGGCGGCTGCCAATGTGATGATAAAGGCGCCCTGAACGCAGATCACAAGCGCAGTGCGTTTGCTGGCACCAGATTGAAGTATGCGGTACCATGTGATGTGGTGTGGCGTGTCCTTTTTAAACGTAGCGCATACAGGACTTTTCCGTGTTCCAGTGTGATTTGCACCAGATGGGAATAGATGGGAGGCACACGGGAATGCACAGGTGTGAATCTGGACCATCCTGGTGTGAACCGGCCCTTTAAAGCTGAACTCCGGGCAAACTGGTAAATGCACTAATGAAGTCCATGTATACCAAAGGATCTGCATTTCTACCAGTCCGGTCCTGAGATTTACACTGCTCTGCAACGCAGCACAGCCCTTCTAGCAATTCTTTCTCTGCTGCAATTTCACTTCATCTTACAGGCCTCCTTCCCAGCTAGAACAGAGAGTTGAGCTCTTCTGTGTGCTTTCGCTTCCTTTGTTTGCTTTGCTCTCTCCTCCTATCAGCATGCTCTGTGCACTGCAGCACACCTGATTGGCTTCTGGTGCCGCTTCTCGCTTCCCCCATCTCTGAGCTTTGCTGTTCAGTAGACTATAAGCTTCAGATATCAAGGCCATATGTACATAAACTGCTTAGATTTTTTTTTAAAATACTTTCAGGATGTATTATTGATTACAGTGTTGCGTTAATTTGTGGTTAATATATCTTCCTGCAGTACAGGCGGAACTGAAAGTGAAACCTACATTTTACTAAAGCGCCACCGCCCCTCCAGCCAATTTTTATAACTTTTTAAAAAAAATTTAGCGGCCTTTAGCGAGGCAGCCTGCACATCTTCCAAAAATGTATTATTATTATTATTATTATTATTATTATTATTATTATTATTATTTTTTTTTTTTTTAACCCTTTTCCCAACAAACCGAGCGCAATCTGGGAAAGGTAGGGGTTTTATGGTGGGGGGGGAAAGTTATAAAGTGGAGATACACTTGGAGTTAGGGTTAAAGTTCATAGGGCAAAGGTTAGTTGGGGTTTCCCCCTGAAGAGCAAGGTTAGGACTCAGGGATTGCAATAGGGACCTCCGTCAAAGGTCAGCAGGCGTGCTGCCCCCAGAAGTCAAAGGTCAAGAGGTGTGGCTGACCCACCCCCTCCAAAGTGTTCCGCCTACCCCAGCTAAGTCTGGAAAAGCGCTTACCCAGGCTTGTTCATTCCCCCGACTTAGTTGGGGTAGGTGGAACACTTTGGGTAGGGGTGGGTCCGTAACGCCTCTTGACTTTTTTTTTTTTTTTCTTTTTTTTTTTTTTTTAGGGGCCTCCACTTCACTTCAGAGGTGACGGGGGTAAACTCCCGACTTTTCCAAAGTCGATATTTTGCATACAGCTTGCAGGACCTTCTTTTATTAGTGTGCAGATATCAGATGCACAGAAAGTGATCCATGCTTGGTAAAGAGGTGTATGGGAGCTGCAACCTGCCCACATAACGCCACCCGCTTCTCGGACCTCGAGGCTGCCAACGTATCCCGAGTAAGGAAAAGGATGGTGGGCACTCAGGATAACGTCAAAAAAAATTGTATTCCTTTTATTAAAAAAAAAATACATGTACATTGCGGTGAAAACAGTCTACCTGCTTCGGACGTTCGTCCTTGGTCATGGAAGCCACGATGAAGTACTAACATCTGAAATGCGTAGGCTGTTTTTACAGCGTTGTACTTGTGTTTTGCTTTTAAAATAAAGGAATACCTCCCTTTTTTTTTTTTTTTTTTGTCATCCTGAGTGCTGACCATCCCTTTCCCTACTCGGGTACATGCTTGGTGACCTCGTAGTTCTATGGGCGGCACAGTGGTGTAAGTGGGTAGCACTCTCACCTAGCTCCCACACTCCAAAGACATGCTGGCCGGTTGGCCCCAGTATATGAATTTTTGAGGTAGGGACCTTAGATTGTAAGCTCCTAGAGGGTAGGGACTGATGTGATTGTACAATATATATGTAAAGCGCTGAGTAAATTGACAGCGCTATACAAGTACCTTTTTTTGTTAATAGGTTGAAAGAAAAAAAAAAAAAAACCCACAAGTCTATCTAGTTCAACTAATAGAAAAGAAAAACAAATGGGAAACCTCCGTAGTTGATCTGCTACAATTGCCGAGGTGTCCGTGGCAGTGTTCTGATTCCAGTGCGTTCTCTTATCTCGTACATCGCAGTAAACCTGCTTACATGGAGATCTTAAGTGTCAGCGATTTAGCTTTCACTCTCCGCTTGCTTTTGTTTCTTCCATTTGTAAGCCTGACCTTTTTTTAGGATAAGTATTTTTCAAAAAATGTGTTCTGCCAGACATGGAACATGTTTGGTCACCCTTCCTTCCCTTTCCTTTTCCTTTTCTTTCCCCTCCCTCCTTTCCTTTCCTTCCTTTCTTCCTTTCTTCCTTTCTTCCTTTCTTCCTTTCTTCCTTTCTTCCTTTCTTCCTTTCTTCCTTTCTTCCTTCCTCCCTTCCTTTCCTTCCTTCCTTCCTTTCCTTCCTTCCTTCCTTCCTTCCTCCCTTCCTTTCCTTCCTTCCTCCCTTCCTTTCCTTCCTTCCTCCCTCCCTTCCTTTCCTTCCTCCCTTCCTTTCCTTCCTCCCTTCCTTTCCTTCCTTCCTCCCTTCCTCCCTTCCTCCCTTCCTTTCCTTCCTTCCTCCTTTCCTTCCTTTCCTCCCTTCCCTTCCCTTCCCTTCCTTCGTGTCTGGTGGCCTTAGTGGAGTGGTTGTAGAAGTGTCCATCTGATGGTAGTTGGGTGTTTTGCTGGTTTATGTGGTTTCGGGCTACTAGAAGATGTAGACGCCTCGGCAATTGATGGTTCTTTTTGCAGCTGGTTGTATTTTTTAATTGTCCGGTTACATGTTGCTACCACAGCACATAGCTTATGAAGGGCCCCCCCAAAAAAAAGGTGTTTCTACTGAATCAAGTATGGTTATTATCCTGGGGCTCCTAAATCTTGAAGGACCCCATGGCTGTTTAAATTTTCCTTATTTGATGGTTCCTCAATATGTAGATTTTTAACCAAGAAGATGTTGGCCATTTACTATAATGTACAATCCTATACGGACATGCTTGTTGTAAGCGGCAGATTATAGGAGGAAACGCACTGGTGACGTCTATAGCTTGCTGACTAATCTCTGGGCATGCCTGGGAAGGGTTACGCTGCACCCACCTGTCACTCTCTGAGGCACCATTTAGGAATGCCGGGATTTTGCTGCATGGGAGCTCTGACAGGTTTTCACTTGTGGACCAGATATATAGATGACATCAATTGAGGAACTTGCATCATGACGGTTTGGGGAGGTGCTGTTAATACAGGTCTGTGCACCAGGACTTGGAAGTTGGGTTGTGGTGATCATATCTTGGATAAAGTCATAGAAATACCAGCAAAGAGCCAAAGGCACTTCATGTGCTTTCTACAAACTTAGTCAGCCCTCTGACAGTATATCCCCCGCCAACATCCTGGCACGCAGGGGGTCACCTCTGCGCTCTTATAAGATGGCGCCATCACTCGGTCCTGCCGCTTGGTTAATTGCGCTCATTAAATTCTCAGTGCATAGAGAGGAGATGTCACTGGATACAATTAATGGACAATTTAACTGGTATACTGGCAGCTCTGGTCTACAGGAGATAAATGACTTCCATTGAAAAGGTCATAGCTGGCATGCTTATATCAATCGGTCTTGCTAATATAATATCTGTTTTGGATTGGATTATTTTTTTTTTCTTTTGGTTGTCTTGTATTGGGCGGAACACATGGCATTATTTCCACAAAATTTGAGCAGCAAATGTTTAATGGGCAAGCCTTGTGCATGAATGGAGCAGGGTGGACCTCCTAATACTGGATGAATAGCACTGGACCCACAGGGTCATCTCGCTAGTATTGCTTTCCTAAAGTACTGATGTTGATGTAGGTCAGGGGTCTTCAAACTTTCTAAACAAGGGGCCTTCAGACTTTGGGGGGGGGGGGGGGGCTTGACTGGTCCCAGTGGAAGTAGACCATGGCACATCTATGGTGGGAGGAATGGTGGCCCGCCCTTGGCGTGAGTGTGAGGAATGGTGCTCTATTGTTGATTCCAGTAGGAGGTATAGTGCCCCAAGGACTGCATCCAGCCCCCCCCCCCCCCCAAGCCACAGTTTTAGAGACCACTGATGTAGGTCACCTGGTTCCCAGGAAGGCGGCTTCTACACCCTGGAGGATCTCCAGCAGGGGTCTCAAACTGGCGGCCCTCCAGCTGTTGCGAAACTACAAGTCCCATCATCCCTCTGCCTGTGGGAGTCATGCTTGTAACCGTCAGCCTTGCAATGCCTCATGGGACTTGTAGTTTTCGCAACAGCTGGAGGGCCGCCAGTTTGAGACCCCTGATCTCCAGTCTCCTTTACTTGTAATGTAACCTGGAAATGAAAGCGCCACACCACTAAGAGGTCCAGATAAAACTTCATTAAAAGTCCAGGGGGAACAATCCAAAGAGTAACCAACTTGTTTCAGCTGTCCAAGAACGCCCCCCTTTCATCAGGGCTAGAAAAAAACATAGCATCTCCTCCATATCAATCTGATAATAAAGATAAATCTCCCCTTCTCAGGATTATATTTGTAAATATAACCCCAAGTATGATAATGTATTGATTTGGAGATGTCCTTTTTATGGTTTTCCTTTTTCTAGCCCTGATGAAGGGGGGAGGTCATGGACCCCCAAAACATGTTGGTTACTCTTTAGATATTATTTTTTTTCCCCTCAAATACTTGGCTGGGGTGTATGGGCAGGCTTCTGGTGGTAAATCTGTGCACCTGACCACCTGGCACCGATCACAACCAAGTCATCCCACTCTACCTGTGTGATTCGGCGATGCCCTCTTCATAATTGGGACTCGACGCCCAGATAAATGTCTGTGCCCATCTCTCCAGGGCTTCATGCTGGTAGACTGAGCAGAACAGCATTGCCGTACGAGAGAAGACATGAAATGTTGGAGGCCTAGGACCCCATAGTGACTCTTTCTCCCTCTGAAGCCACGTTGGGATGAGTTTAGGATCGTTAACATAAAACCCTGCACAGTATGGTCTTTTGTTTAATAGTTTCTATTAACTTTCATGTACTCAATTAAGTTTTAATGAACCCATTTTTCATCGGCTGTTTACAGTGCCGCGTCCTTGCAGGGTTGTGTCACCGTTCTGGCTCCCGGCCGTTGCCACCATCTTTTTTTCCTGCAAAGTAACAAATTGCAGCTCGGGCTTTAAATAAGCATCTTGTTTTGTTAGTTGGGCTGTTTCCTAATTGGTAGATCTGGCGGTAGGCCAGGAAGCGGGTATGAGTCAGGCTGCCGTGTCCCCTGTGCTGGCACCGGCAAGGTGGCAGCTGGTCCCATTCGTGTGTCTGTGGCTTCCTGTTGGCTTTCCTGCCTGCTGGTGGCTCTTTATTTTGCAGACATGTGTAGCATGAGCCTCGCATACGGCTACGTGATACACTAAGCTGTATTGATTGCTTCCCAGAACCCTCCTGCTTCTTAAAGCTTACAGCTTAATGTGTAGGATGGGTTGCATGGTCTATTGTTCTGTCTTCATATGAGATTGACTGACTGGGGCTCTATTCAAATCTAATGAAGAAAGGACCCCATTAATATAAGCAATGCACTCCTTATTCCCTATAGTAATGCCTCTGCTAGATGCTATTAGTTGCTTTTCTATAGAGGGGAAGAGAAGAAATACTTTATCTAGTCATGGATCAAGTGTTGTGGTTTGTAATTAAAGCGGAACTCCAGCTCAAACCTTTTATTTTTTTCATGGGAAAAGTTTGACCCTTGGGTTGGGTTTGTACTGTTGTATGTATCCTCTTAGCAGAGATTATCCCTCATCTCCACTTCCAGAGGCACATGTCACCCGAACTAAAAAATGGGGAAAAATGTTATCACTACAATGGGGGTCGATGAAGTCAGGTCGGGGGTGGGATGTCTCTTCGCTTTGGGGAGATATACCATCACTTCCTGTTTTTTGAGAAGACGTGCGACCCAAATAAGGATGCGCTTGAGGGCCAAAGAGGACAGCCAACACGTTTTTGAGGGCTCAAAATTGCCTTCACCGGGACAAAAAGTCCAGCCAACATATTGTGTAGAGCTCAAAATTTCCTTCATCAGGCCAAAGTGGACAGCTAACACGTTTTGAGTCCCCAAAACCCCTTTCATTAGGACAAAGAGGACAGCAAACATGTTTTGATGGCTCAAAACTCCCTTCACCGGGACAAAGGACAGTTGGCATGCTTCAAGGGCTCAAAACGCCCTTCAACAGGACTGAGGACAGCCAACACATTTCAAGAGCTCCGAACACCCTTCATCAGAATGTTTTGGGCCCTCCAAAATGTGTTGGCTCTCCTCCTTGACTTGTGTTTACTGGACCACCACAGGCGATGGAGAGCGTTGCCTATAAAACTTGGACTTCACACTCCATCTTTTCTACAGCGGAGAAGGAGGAACCCCAAGTGGTTTTATACATTTTGCAGTTTGGATAAACCTGCTAGATTTACCGTGAACCATGCAAAGTAAAGGGGTCCACGGACAAACCACGTTTTGTGTACCTGTGAAGATTTTGTGTGCGTTCTCCCACCTCCTCCCCCTCTGTTCACTCAGCGAAAAGGCGATAGAATCAAGACGGGAAGTGTGAATTGTCCTCATCCGAATACAATTCACCGTCGGGCTGAGGTCACGTGGAACTCTCGTAGTATTTGTCTGCAGGATCAGCGATGAGGAAGAGGCGCCCCCCCCCCCTTCCCTTCCCATGCTGTTGTGGCGTCTCTCCGAGCCGAGATCTTCTGGAGGTGCAAAGCAGTATAGGAAATGATTGTGTCTCTGTGTACATGGTATTCTGGTACGTTATAGGAGAATTCTATGTATTACCCTATTATAGCCGTACACCGTGGATGCTGATGGATGGATAGATATTTTTCTTTGGCTTTGTTTGTGTCTTGGCCTGCCTTGTTATATAGGTGGTAGGAGCTCACTTGGGGGGTAGAATGGTTGCATACTCGTAAAGGGTTGATTTGCTACACATACACTGCCTCCATGACATCATAATGGGTTCTCTCTGTTGACTCAAATTGATATTTTCAAAGGTCATTGAACTGCAGGGTAAGTTTCATTGCTCCCTGGAAAGTGGTCAGGCAAAGCTGAGCAAAGTCTCCAAGAGGGAAGAGGTCAATATAGGTTCCTGACATTACCTAGGAATGTTTATTGTGCCCCATGCTGGTTTTTCCCAATTCGAAGTTCAAGTAAAGAGGTCAAGTCGGCGACTGAAAAGGAAAACACATTTTCAGATATTTCTTCTACTTGAATTGGCCTGCTCTAATGCCTAATGGAATTTTGTTTTAAGGTAATACATCTTCTATATGACTGGTCCCCAGAAGCTTCTTCTTTTAGATGCTTCAGGCAGTGGGTGCAGCTGCAACTCCATTATACAAAATACAGTCCTGCATTGTAAGTAGGGACACAGGAGGCCCATCCATATCCTGGAGCATTGGGAAGAAAGTTGAGTCCCGGCTGCCAGGGAAACGAGGGGTAAGTTACACAAGTCCCTTTTTCCCCGGTACTCTAATTGAAAATGAGAATTTAACCCTTACAGTATGGGGGGACCCCCACTGCAAGGGTAGAACTTTCTGGAGTTCAGCTTCTAAACACCCCTGATTGTCCCTCTTTGGTGAGTTCCTGATTCTGCACTATGAAGGGCTTCCACCATCTCTGCTGGATTTTATTTATTGTATAGTATGGAGAAAGTTTTTTATGGGAGGAAACGAAACACACAAAGGTGGGTGTAACGCCTACAAATGTGGACAAGAGCCCAGAATTTATGGACAGGAGACCTCGGTGTTGACTCGTAAAAAATGCTACAGCCTGACTCCATCCACCATGCTTCAGCTAAAAATAAAACCTTCCTTGTAGGCGGCTTGTTCCTTGTAGGCGCCTTGTTCCTTGTAGGCGGCTTGTTCCTTGTAGGCGCCTTGTTCCTTGTAGGCGCCTTGTTCCCTGTAGGCGCCTTGTTCCTCGTAGGCGCCTTGTTCCTCGTAGGCGCCTTGTTCCTCGTAGGCGCCTTGTTCCTCGTAGGCGCCTTGTTCCTCGTAGGCGCCTTGTTCCTCGTAGGCGCCTTGTTCCTCGTAGGCGCCTTGTTCCTCGTAGGCGCCTTGTTCCTCGTAGGCGCCTTGACGCTGCTGGGTGACAAGAATTCCAGTTTACGAAGTTCAGTGTTGTAATAGTTTTAGCTATTCATATACAATCTAGTATATTTACTTCCTGATGGCTGTAATGTATGCACCCAACTCTTTGAAGGGTCTTTAGTCCGGTGATTGTACAGGCCCCAGTCTGACCTACGTGTCATGTTGTTATAGGGCACTCTCTTTAATGCTGACCCTCAATAGAAGCCGAGTAGTCTGCTCCGTTCTCTCGCAATTAATAAATCATTCTTCCGTGTCTTGTTCTTCTAGAGTCATGACATTGTTTTTTAAAAGCTGGCATGAAATTCCCCCTTTGTGTATTGAAGTCAAGGCGGTGCAGGATTGCAGCATTGCAGAGTGACGAGGGGCGAGCTGTGTTTTTACTGTGTCAGCTCCATTTCCAGGCAGACATTAGCAGTCAGGTCAGGCAGTCTTGAAGCAGCAGTTGTGTGTATGTGGTGTGGAGGGTGGGGACCGCCCGTGTTGTATTGGGGCTGAGATCTTTCCTCTGACCCCCTTCCATGAAGGATGGCAAAAGGAAAACTGAAGGTCGATTTATTAGTAGAGCTGAGATCCGACATATAGAGGGAGCCGATCAATATATAGAGGAATTGTTTTTTTTTTTTTTTTTATTTATTTACTTTTTGCTAATCTATATTCTGAAAGTAGTTTCATTTGTTAAACGTAAATGCAGGCCATAAAAGTTGAATTACTGGTAAGTAGTTGTTAAACATCAGGATGGCCATAGACAGGATGACAACCACCAAGGCCTGACATTGTGGTACATGTAGATTAGGCGTTTCCTCTATAAGGAGTAATGCCACGTACACACGACCGCACTTTTTGACGAGTCCGTCGGACAATTCAATCGTGTGTGGGCTCCATCGGACCTTTGCTTGCCAAAAATCCGGTAGACTTTAGAAATGGAACATATTTTAAATTTTCCCACCGGAACTCCGCCGGACCGAGAAATACGTTTGTGTGTATGTGCTAGTCCGACGGACAAAAACCAATGCTAGGGCAGCTATTGGCTACTGGCTATGAACTTCCTTATTCTAGTCCAGTCGTACGTAATCACGTTCGAATCCATCGGACTTTGGTGTGATTGTGTGTGGCCAAGTCCGTTCATTCGAAAAGTCAGTCGGACCTAGTCCCTCAAAGTCCGGTCGTGTGTACGTGGCATTAGAAAACCAAAGATGACAAACTGGCCTGTTAGAAAACCCCACTTTATGGTCACCTACATACACTGATCAGCCATAACATTCTGATCACCCACCTAATGTTAAGTAGGCCCCACCATCAAGGCATGGACTCCATTAGACCTCTGAAGGTATGCTGTGGTGTTTGGCACAAAGCCATCAGTAGCAGATCCTTTAAGTCCTGTAAGTTTCAAGGTTGGGTCCTCCATGGATTGGACTCCCCATAGTGCATGCTGGTGCCTTCTCTTCCCCTGGTAAGTGAAGTCCATGTGCACACAGCTGGCCAGCCATATGGTGTAAAAGAAAATGTGATAATTCAGGCTGGGCCATCTTCTTCGATTGCTCCATAGTCCAGCTCTGATGCTCACTTGCCCATTGAAAGCCCTTTTGGCTGTGGACACTGATCAGCATTGACACCCTGACCAGTCTGCAGCTAGGCAACCCCATACACAACAAACTGCGATGCTCTGTGGGTTCTGACAACTTTCTATCAGAACCAGCATTCACATTTTCAGCAATTTTGAGCTCCAATAGATCTTTTATTGGACTACACAGGCCACCTCTATCAACGAGCCTACCCCCCCCCCCCCCCCCCCACCACCCCACCTTCATTTAATGAGTCTTGGCCACCCGTGACCCTGTTGCCAGCTCTCCGGTCCTCCTTGGACCACTTTTGTTTGGTCCTGACCACTGCAGACCGGAAACATCCCACAAGAGCTGCAGTTCTGGAGTTGCTCCGGCCCACTCGTCTTGATATTCCAATTTGGGCCATGTCAAATTCCTTCAAATCCCTACACTTGTCTATATATATATATATATATATATATATATATATATATATATATATATATATATATATATATATATATATATATATATATATATATATATATAATATATATATATATATATATAATATATAATTTTTTTTTTTTTTTTTTCTGCTTTCAACATGTTAACCTCAAGGACAAAATGTTCACTTGATGCCTAATATATTCCACCTACTTTCAGATGTCGTCATGATGAGGTGATCAATGTTAGTCCCTTTCCCCATCAGTGGTCATAATGCTATGGCTGATCGGTGTATAATTCAGTGTTATTGCCCTGTGGTTGTACCCCGGCACCACCCAAACCTTGACACATCACGATCTCCTTGCTTTTACTGGTTGGATTGCCTTAAGATCTCAAGCCATGTTGGATATGGGTCCCCTAGATTTGCACAAAGGTCCTTTTTTATGAGGCGCTCTCCTGCCTTCCAAGCAGCCAAAGGCCCAATCACAAAGCGATTATAATTTATACTATATATTTTTATTTTATGCTGATTATTGATTACACTCATTTGATTTTAGACGATGCAACTTCCTTTTCTCGCTTCCTCATTGCATAAGCGTGTGATGGGGAGCAGCTCACATGTAATGTATGAGTTCAGTATGGGACGTTCCATGTATGACGCCTCTTTCAGTCAAAACAAAGGGCGTTGTCAGACAATTCGAGAATTCGATTATATTTTTTTTCAATTTATAATTGGAAAGAAGTGATGCAGCATTCCTGAGCTGCTTAGTTTTCTAATTAAGGCGTGTACACCGCTAAGTGTTTACCCCCCCCCCCCCGGGGGTTCCAGGCTGAAGAAAACCTCTAAACCAGCCTTCCTCAACCCGGGTTCCTCTGAGTTTACTACGTGTTCTTGAGCTGTGGCTAACCGACCTCCCCCATGTGATGGTGCCTCCATACTTCCAGGTCCAGAACCATTTAGCAGAGCCAGTGGCATTACTCTACTCTAAAGGTGGCTTATTGACCATTGTGGAAGACCTTGACTACCACCAATGTAAAGGTCATTCCCCCCAATGGCCCGGGTCATGGGCTCCACTGATTTATGAGGCCCCACTAAGTTTTCTTGTATCGGGTTGCTCCAGGTCCCAGGACTGCAGTCTTTTCTCATACATTACAGTTTTGACGGTTGGTTGAGCGCTGACCTCAGCGTTGTCCTTCTGTGGAATGCGTTTTTTTTTTTCCTCCTCCTTTGGAATTCGCAGACTGATCTGGCGAGTCGTGCGTCTTGCAGAATAGTGGCCATTCCTGTTCACTTTTTCAGAATAAATTTTGAGCGCAGCATGGGCGGCGGAGGCATCCATATTCATAGGGTAGACTTGGATGTATGAACACTTTGTATGTGTGGGTGGCCTGAAAACTGGTGTAGCTCAGCACATAGCCGAGACTAGTATTGACGCCGTTGATACGGTATGGCGGTTGCTGTGCTCTAGGCTTAGAATCCAGCGCTAGGTCCACAGGTTTGGTGACTGGTAATGGCTGCTTTTGGTAAACCAAAGTTTGCAGCGGCATCTTAAAAAAATAAAATAAAATAAAAAAAGAATGGCGTTCTCAGTAAAACCAAAATTCTGGGGCCGTATTAAGGACGGGAATTTAAAAACAAAGTCCGAATGGTTTGTGTCGGTGTGAGTAAATTTCGGGAGGCAGATGGCCAATTGGCCTGAAGAAAAGAAACTCAACACAAATGTTGTCCCTTCGCTCACACTGCAGGCGCTATTGAAATCCTGCGGGTTCGGGGGGGGGGGCGCGATTTGAAAGACATCTGTGCGGGTTCATGTACAAATGTCTAATGAAATTGCCCCCCGAAGTTGGCAAAAGTAGTGGAGGAACTGCTTTTGGAAATCTGACGCTGCAAAGTTGGCGTTGCACTGATTTGGGATGGTGCCGTTGCCGGCAATAGGCTGCGATTTCACATGTCAAATTGTGCCCATGTGAATGGGGGTTAGTCTAATTGTCCCTGGAAGGCCACGATCTGTAAAAGTGCCAATTGGCACCCAGATTGGACAGACCAGCTGCTTAATTCTAAAGTCCTCGCTGGTCTGCCAATTTACCCGTTTTAAATGGCCCCCGAACCCCGTCTTCTGGGGTCCCCCGGCGGCTCCTCCCCACATCAGATAACCCCCTAGGAGAAGCGATCTCCAGGAGGGGGTTACCTTGAGGGCACGCTCCCGAGTCCAGCATTTGCGCCCAGACACGAATACTAGACTCGGGCCACCGGCGCTCGCGTCATCGGAATTGATTGATGGCAGTGCGAGCCAATGGCTGCGCTGCTATCAATCTATCCAGTCAAGAGCCAGGACCCTGTGGAGAGAGGGAGATCGCATCCTCGCCGAGGAGATGAAAGGGCCCAGATAAGTGAAACGGGGGGGGGGCTGGGGGGCCGGTGACTGCCAGGTGTTTTTTCACCTTAATGCATAGGATGCAGGAGGGTTTACACCCCGATATTCCTGTATACAGGTGTACCCCCCTCCCCGTATTATTCTTTACATGAGACCTGCACAAGGTATTGGCATTAGAACAGGTTTGGGATCTTCAGCCGGTGAAATAAACTCCTCCATACATTCTGTCTCTGGCTAAATAAGGAAAGGATCCCGACCATCCCCGGGGGGGGGGGGAGAGATACATGGCAGCCGGCATTATCCAGATGGAATTAATCAATGGCAGCCAATATATTCCTTCCTACAAGATTCCCGTGATTGGTAGGGGGTTGGCTGTACATGTATGGCTGCTGTTCTGTCTCCGGGAGCAGAATGGTTGCACAATGTGTTCTGCAGATGTCGTGTGATCCGGGGAACTCCATGCAGACATCAACAACCATCACTTTCCAAAAACCACATTGTCCTCCCCTCCCCCCCCCTCCGGTGTTTATCCCAAGTCTGCGGATCATCGGCTTCTGTTCTTCCACATTCCCTGCAAACCGCTTCATCGCTACCAAGATATTATATATGACTTCTATTGTGTGGGAGTGACATCACCGCTCTCCAGATATAAG
>NW_027507788.1:3376894-3378599 GCF_037356315.1 Lithobates pipiens
GTGGAGAGTAAAACCCCTTCAGACAGGGCTCCACCTAGGCTACTCCAACGCGTTTCGCCCTGCCCTCTTGGCTTAATCATGGGGATCGAAGTCCCGGTTCCATACTTCATTCATTAATGGTGGACATCAAGCCTCGTACTTCTCTATGCGTTTTGAAAGTTTGACACCTTCACCACTTACCTATGCTTTAAACTAAAGTGTGTAACCTGAAATCTTTTTTTTTTTTTTTCTGTGTGTTTTATCAAAATGTGGACAAAGTCATTACCTGAGCCCCCCCCCCCCCCCCCCCCCCGCCCTGTATTTGGCAGCTCATTTAAAAAGGCGGGGTTCCCCCAGGACAGGACTTTAACCCAAGTTGAGAAAGCCAATTGTTTTATAGGTCAATGAGAGCACCAAATGAAAAATCTTCGGGGTGTTCAACTGATTACAGCAAGCAGGGCAAAGGATGGCCAACACGTTTTGGGGTGTTGACAGTAAAAGTAGCGATTTTAGTCAAAAATGAACTGTCCACGGCGTGCAGGTAGAGATGTGATCACCCCAGGAAGGCCAGAAATTGTTAGGAGAGGAAAGAAGACTTGGACCCGGAGTGTCACTTAACTGCGGCTTTGGGAAAATAAAAATGGGCGTTGCTGTTTTTTTATTTTAGTTGTGTGTGTTTTTTTTATTTTATTTTTTATTTTTTTACGCATCAATTGGTTGGGGTAGGGAGGAGTGGGAGAGGAGTTGACATTCTTTTCAGTGATGGGGTCGAATAGGCCGAGTGCCGGACACCCAGGGCTGTTCTGTATGACACAATTTAAATTATTTTTGGTAAAGAATGAAATGAAGAAGAAAAATGTTTTATATTGGCCAGAAAAAAAAACACGGGCAGTAAAATTTCCTCACTTAGGTGGTCAGTATGGAAAATTGACAGTTTGATCAGTTGCGAAACTGTTACTTGGGCTGGTGGTTAGCGCGGCACCCTTGCCATGGCTGTTGGCATGCTGGCACCTTTGGGTGTTGGCACCTTGTTTTGGCGGTGGGCGTGGTGGCTCCCTTGTTCTGGTGATTGCCACGGTGGCTCCCTTGTTCTAGCGGTTGGCGCGGTGGCTCCCTTGTTCTGGCGGTTGGCGTGCTGGCTCCCTTGTTCTGGCGGTTGGCGTGCTGGCTCCCTTGTTCTGGCGGTTGGCGTGCTGGCTCCCTTGTTCTGGCGGTTGGCGTGCTGGCTCCCTTGTTCTGGCGGTTGGCGTGCTGGCTCCCTTGTTCTGGCGGTTGGCGTGCTGGCTCCCTTGTTCTGGCGGTTGGCGTGGTGGCTCCCTTGTTCTGGCGGTTGGCGTGGTGGCTCCCTTGTTCTGGCGGTTGGCGTGGTGGCTCCCTTGGGCTGGCGGTTGGCATGGTGGCTGGCGGGTTGGCGTGGTGGCTCCCTTGTTGTGGCGGTTGGCGTGGTGGCTCCCTTGTTGTGGCGGTTGGCGTGGTGGCTCCCTTGTTGTGGCGGTTGGCGTGGTGGCTCCCTTGGGCTGGCGGTTGGCGTGGTGGCTCCCTTGGGCTGGCGGTTGGCATGGTGGCTGGCGGGTTGGCGTGGTGGCTCCCTTGTTGTGGCGGGTTGGCGTGGTGGCTCCCTTGTTGTGGCGGTTGGCGTGGTGGCTCCTTGTTGTGGCGGTTGGCGTGGTGGCTCCCTTGTTGCGGTTGGCGTGGTGGCTCCCTTGTTGTGGCGGTTGGCGTGCTG